>NW_022196903.1:136824733-136829402 GCF_008632895.1 Mastomys coucha | reverse complement strand
GACCTGTGTGTCCAGTAGACACGGTTCAGAGAAGACATGGGTATACCCAGACCTGTGTGTCCAGTAGACACGGCTCAGAGAAGACATGGGTATACCCAGACCTGTGTGTCCAGTAGACACGGTTCAGAGAAGACATGGGTATTCCCAGACCTGTGTGTCCAGTAGACACGGTTCAGAGAAGACATGGGTATACCCAGACCTGTATGTCCAGTAGACACGGTTCAGAGAAGACATGGATATACCCAGACCTGTGTGCCCAGTAGACACGGTTCAGAGAAGACATGGGTATACCCAGACCTGTGTGCCCAGGCTTTGATATCCAAAACAGCTCTGTTTTCATGACACATTTGAAATATTTAAAAGGTTAGCTATGCCTAGAAAGTGAGAGTACTGAGTGTTTTCTTTGTGTGTGTGTGTGTGTGTGTGTGTGTGTGTGTGCCAATGCTAGTTGTGAGAGAGCTTCTTTATGAAGCCTGTTCCTTCCTCCACATTCATGCATGTTCTGGGTCATCAGGCTAGTATGCAAAGCATCTGCAGATATTTCATCTTGCTAGCCCAAGAGAGATAGTAATTCATACATTATTTTAAGTATAACTTGGCAACTAACAGATCTATTTATGAATAGGTGTTTAGCATAGAGTTTGGGACATAGCTAGAAAACGAATACACTATTAGAGTTTCAAAATGAAACATGTACTGAATAAATGAGATTTAGAAAGCATGTGGTATGGGCGCATGAAGCGGGGAAGGGGTCTCCATATAGGCCTGCCTACACAGTGTACCCAGATCACAGCTGACAATGTCCTCTAGGCCTGCCTATGTCTATGCATAATGTTCTTTGCATAGACATTTTCTAAACATAGCCTTCAAAATGCTAAAAACAAATTCCCATTTTTCAAAGTGCACATTTATTGTTTAACCAAAAGCAAACCTTTAAAAATAATCCTGTGGGGCTGGGCATGTAGTTCAGTGGGTAGAGTACTTGCTTAAAACTGGATGTGGTAGTCCCAGCACCTGGAAGGCAAATGAGGGACATCCTTGGCTACATAGTGTATTTGAGGCAATCTTGGGTTATAGGTCTTACAAGGACAGCAACAGCAACATCCACCACAAACTCTTGAATTCAATTTCTCTAGAACATTTATAAGGCAGAAGTAATAATGGTGACATGAAGACAGACTGTGTGGCTCTTTGTCACAGTATGGTGACAGTCACTTGGGTTACATGCATAGGAATTACACACACACACACACACACACACACACACACACACACACACACACACCTTTGTTTTCTCTTTGTTGAGTCTCCTATCCATTCCTCACCCACTCTATTACCAGTTCAAAGGATTTCTGTGGCTCAGATGTCTGTCTGGATCATAAGCAATGCCACTATGAGGGCACTTGAAGCCACTGCTCTCTCTCAGTTGTGCCAACATGCAATAATGTGAACTTTGGGGCACTTTACACAATTATGCCTTATTAGAAACAATTTGACCATGTTAAGTGGGCCACTTATGTAAATCCATGTAATTATCAATTTAGGAACTGAGGAACTAAAATCATAGTGCATTTTCCTAAGAAAAGAGAAACAGACTAGGCCCTGTTGTGTATGCTGGAAGGGAGGATGTGCCCAGAACAGAAGGCAGACGGTGCACCACTGTGCACTCTTCTTAGATTGTAGCAAGCCTTCAGAGTGTGAGATCCCTCTTGCTATGAGAACCCCTCTGGTACAGGAAGGGGCTGCTTGTGGGAGGTTTATTGTTGTTTTGCTTTGGGCTTTTGTTTGTTTACTGACAAAACTTTTCTTGAGGTTTTACTCTGTGGTAGAAGATATAAATGGATCCAGGCATACAAATTGTGGGACACAGAAGGACACATGTTATGGAGATATTTAATCTCAACTGGGGGCTTCTCTCCTGCTTTTGATCATTCAGTTCCTGGATAAAAGATACACAACTTTTACATTTATAATAGGCCTTAATCAGCACTGATGCTGGACAGATATCTACCCTCTATGTTATTAGAGTCCATTTCTCTGTTGATAACCCCGTTTTATAATTTGTCATGTTCCATCTGGGCAGCTCTTAACTCCAAATGGCTAGACCTCATAGCCAGCCTCATTTTTATGACTCACCTACCCCAGGATGGCTTCCTCCTCTCCCTCCCTCTCCTCCTCCTCATGGTTCTACTCTGGGAACCCTGAGCCTGAGAATCCCAAACCCCACCTATCTCAACTCTGCCCCACTGTAGGCTGCAGGCATCTCTAGTCACCAATCAGTAATAACTGGGGGGGGGGGGCAAGGTCACATACCTTGGATCTACATGCAAGGACTCTGAGGGAAACCAGGGGCCAGTATTTAGCATTACAATGCAAGCAACATCTGACCAACTCACTACAGGCACAAAGTATTTATACATGAAAACTAATTGGTTATTGGCAAAACAGTTTCTGAGGACTCTCTAACAAAGGTTAGAAACTACAGCACATTCTCAGATACAAGGGCAGTCGAAAGCAAAGCTTCCTTAAGGAACACATCCAAATCTTAGCTTGTGTTTTATTTGGGAGTCATCTTGTCTTTGCAAAGATCAGTTAAATCATGCAATCATGATCAGATTCACACTGTGGCCAGAGGCAGCCTGGTGTTGATGACTGAGTCCACTTTCCACAAGACCCCTCAGAAAGCCATACGGAGTGTGGTGTCACCATGAGCTTGGAGATGCCTCAAAAGAGGGCTTGGTGACCAGCTCCTTGGTAGCTTTCTATGGTGCCTACTGTTTGCTTAGCTTTCTATGGTGCCCACTGTTTGCTTTCAATGAGCATTTACCAAATCACCAGTGGGATGACTGATCTGTGTGTGGTTACCAGAAAATGCAGTTTTTTTATTACCCATAAGCAGATGAAAGGGAGATTTTAAATCAATGTGGGGATAGTTCTGCCACATTGGCCAGTGTGGTTGGAGTCACATGGCTCAAAAGTAAAAGGAACTGGGGATGGGAGCAGATCAGCTGATAGGTGCATGGGCAATTTCATCTCCCAGGGCACATTGGTAGAGAAAATAAAACAGCTCATAGAGACCACAGTATTTAAAAAAACAACTTTTTCTATAAATAAATGATATGAGTTAGACATGCCTTGATGTGGCAGGAGTCAACTCAGACCTGTGGCTGGAGAGGACAGAGCTTATTATACTGCATACAAAAATCAGATTTCTAACATGATAGTTTTGAACTCTTTTTTTTTTTTTTTTTTTTTTTTTTTTTTTTTTTTTTTTTTTTTTTGGCATTAACAGCCGAAGTCTCTTAGTTCTAACTATGGTCCAGGAAGGAAGGCAAGGTCATTAACTTAGTTTCAGTTCATGGTGGAACTATGGGCAGAGAAATGAATGAACCTTCTGATAAGCACAGAAAACCACAGCTGTGGGTGTGAAGTAGTCATGTTTCCCACCATATGCAGTCATAGGATCATTACCAAGGGAAACAATGAGTGTAGTGATGGAGTTTGAGGGCGCAAGTGGGGTGACCGCTTCCTCCCACGGAGAACACATCACTTTTGGGGCTGGTAATATGGCTCAGTTGGGAAAGTGTTAGCCACACAAACTTGGGGTTCTGAGTTCCACCCCTAGTACTCAAACAAAAGTCAGGCATGGTGGCATGGATTTATAATCCCTGCACCATGAAATGGAGATTGGAGGATGCCTGGAGCCCCCTGGTCAGGCAGTGCAGTGAAATCAGGGAGCTGCAGGATCAGTGAGAGACCAAGTCTCAAAGAGTAAGGTGGAAAGTGGTGGAGGAAGATAGTTAATGTTGACTTCGCGTCTCACATGTGTACACTTGTGTCCATATCACATTCATGTACATGCACATGTGTGCTAGTACACACACGCGTGCGCACACACACACACACAGCTTTCACAGTTTGTTGGACAATGATCCCTTGTGTCATCACCCTAACCAACCTATACTTTGGCTACATACACAAAAATAGTCATGAATTAGGCTAGCTGGCTAGCACGTGGCCCAGAAAGTGCTGCTACGATGCTAATATTTGGAAAATAAAGAAAGCCATGAACGAACAGCATAATCCATCAGTGTTTAGACGTAGAGTGTGGGTAGTGACATCAGCCCTCTACCTCCTGAGCCCGCCCTCACGGCAAGGTTAAAGTACCCTGCCATTTCAAGTGCTGTTTCTTTTTTTCATTACTTATAAGGATTTATTCTGTGTGAATTTGCATATGGCTGTGTGAGTTTATAAGCATCACATGTGTCGGGGTGCCAGCAGAAACCAGAAGAGGGCACTGGATCTCCTGGAGTTGGATTTACAGACAGTTATGGGGTGCCACGTGGGTCCTGAGTCCTGGTCTGTTACAAGAGCACCAAAACACTCCTAAGAGCTGAGCCATTACTCAAGCCCGCCCTTATTTATTTAATATTTATTTATTTATTTTTGACTTAAGGTTTCATGTAGCCCAGGATAACCAAACTCACTGTATAATTAAGGTTGCCTTTGAACCCTTATCCTCTTGTCTCTACCTCTCAACTATAGGATTGCAGGTGTATGACACCACACTTTAAAAACAACAAAACAGATGCATTTCTTTCCTTTGGAAGATCAGCTACTTCTGTCACTTCTTCTAAAACAGCACACACACACACACACACACACACAC
>NW_022196903.1:136782319-136824723 GCF_008632895.1 Mastomys coucha | reverse complement strand
ACACACACACACACACACACACATACGCACACACACATACACCCGTGCTCAGCAAAAACAAAAACAACAAAAAAACCAACCCCCAAAACCAACCACCCACCTACCCACCCAGCCAACCAGCCAACCAGTGCCCCCCAGCATTTTGATGATGCTAATTGTCATCTAAAGGGTATGGAAAGGGAAAGGTAATAAAAACAGTCACTTATACATCGAGCCATAGTCAACATTGCAATTGGTGTCCCAATCACCCCAGCCTGATTTACAAGTGCGTGAGTCCTTCTGAAATGTCCCTTTCTGCTTTTCTAGGTGCAACCTTCCTCCCTTGTCAAGTGAGTACACCAGAGATGTTGGTTCCAAAACTCAGTTGGTGACAGCTAACCCCAGCATAATTCGGCAGAGGTAGGACTATCTGGTTTCTCTTTGTGGGGGGACCAAAGAGAAAGGTTTGTGAAATCATTTGCATCTTAAAGGGAGTGAGCATAATTCAGCCTCGCTGCAAACAAAGAGGGAAACCATCTGGACAGGCAGGAAGGATGGAGGAGGGAATCGTAAATACACCAGGCAAGCATTACAGACGTCCATGCTTCCTCTGGGGTTTGGCTTCTCTCTGCTAGAAATGGCGTAAATGACAGGGGATTGAATGTTTTGCTCAGAGCACAGCACAGCATCCTGCCCACTCGTTACTACTCCTATGTCATGCGCTGGCTCCGATCCTACTTTCTGATCAGCCACTGTGAACTGACTTGTTAAAACAAAAACAAAGAAATGACCAATTTATCACACACACACATCAAGACAGCAATGCCTTCAGAGTGTACAAGAACATGTAGTTATAATAGATTGGCTCTACTATATCAAACCTTCGATGGCAGGTGAAAAATCCTTTTTTTAAAAATTTTAATTAATTAACTAATTAATTAATTTTACATTTTAATTTTAGCTTCTCCTCCCTCTTCTCCTCTCAGTTCCTCTGTTCTCCCTCCCATTCCTCCTATCTTTCCCTCCTCCCGAAGGGGAGGCCTCCCATGGATATCAACCAGACTTGGCATATCAAGTTTCAGGAGGATTAGGCACATCTTCTTTGCTAGACAAGGCAGCCCAGTTAGGGTAAAGGGATCCAAATGCAGGCAATGGAGCCAGAGATAGCCCCTGCTCCTGCTTTGGGAGTCCCACATGAAGACCCACTGCATGACTGTTACATACGTGCAGAGGGCCAAAGTCAGTCCCATGCATGCTGTCTGGTTGGCCGACCAGTCTCTGTGAGTCCCTCTGGGCTCACGTTAGTTGATTCTGTAGATTTTCTTTGGTGTCCTTGACCCCTTTGGCTCCTTCAGTCCTTCCTCGCCCTCTCCCACAGGATTCCCCAAGCTCTGCTTAGTGTTTGGCTGTGCATCTCTGCATCTGTTTCCATCTGCTTCTGGGTGGAGCCTCTCAGAGAACAGTTATGCTAGGCTCCTGTCTGTGCAAGCATAACGGAGTGTCATTAACAGTGCCAGGGTGTGTTAGGCTCTCTGACATGGCATGGGTCTCAAGCTGGGCCAGTCATTTTTATTTGCATCAATTCCAGAAAACTTGGCAGCCACGATGGGAGCGTTGGGGTCAGTCTCTAGTTGATGAAGCCCCCAGGTGAGCTCAGAGTATTTGACAGGACGGGGCGCCCACAGCCTCCTCGATGTCTGAACAACTGCACTTCAAACCTGTTTCTTCACACAGCCTTCAAAACCATTTTTAAGATACCATCATTTTCTTCATTGTTAGAAGTTTATCTAGTATTGTTAGCAGGAGTTAAATTGTAGATTTTCAGTTCCTGGTGCCTTTCTTACATGCTTTATGTAGTAGTTGTCAACATGTCCTCAAGTGGAAACCGAGTCTCTCTGTCAGGTTTCTTTATTAGGTTAACTTTCTGTCACAAAGCCTGCCTTTTAGATTCAAGTAAGAGCTACAGTGTCACTTGATGAAATCCTCTCCCCATCAACCAATTATTCCACATAAGAATAAGGTCTAGGGATCTGCCAGGGCCTATCCCCTGAAGGAGAGAAAGCACAACCTGTTTGCGGTTCTTCTAGTGATATTTTTGCCCCACCCCCACCCAGAGGCCTCCTGGGAACCTGCTAGGCGGGCTTCCATTTGTAGCCTGGAGTTTTCTCGAGAAACATCAGACTCACTTTCATTCTGTCTCTACCCCACCTCTCGTGTGTGTGTGTGTGTGTGTGTGTGTGTGTGTGTGTGTGTGTGTGTGTGTGTGTGTGTGTGTGCGTCTACGTGTGCATGTGTGTGTGTGTTCGTCCATCTGTGCATATATGTGGAGACTGGAGGCTAACATTGTGTGTATTCCTTAATTATTTTTCCATCTTATTTTCTGAGACAGGCTCTCTAACTAAATTTAGTGCTTGCCGATTAGCTGGATTGACAGGCAGAACAGCAAAGCCACAGGATCAACACGCCTCTGTCTCCTAAATGCTGGCATTATAGGTCCCCAGAACTGCACCTGGCTTTTCAGGTCCCCAGAACTGCACCTGGCTTTTCAGGTCCCCAGTACTGCGCCTGGCTTTTATGTAGTGTTGAGGACACAGACTTAGTTTCTTATGCTTGGGAACAAGCACGTCACACATGATCCATTTCTCAAACTTCTTAGCAAACATATTACATACATACTTTTCAAAAAAAATTCTGTGACTTTTAAGGAAAGTATCTTGGTCCTGGAAAGTACACGGTGCTTATGTGAGAGGCAATGTTACATAGTAGTGAATAGCAGAGGAGTCAGGTCTAACTACATAGCTCCACTTACAAAGCCTTGGGTTCAATCCTTGGTACCGCCATTAAAGCAAAACTAAAACCTCCCCTTAAGCAAACCTGTTCCTGAGTTTTAAACCTCTATGCTCACTCTCTTTGTAGCCTGAGTTATTTAACCTACTTCCTGTCAACTGAGAATAAAATTATTCATCTCAGGACTATTGAGAAATTGAGATAAGGTAACCGAGTTCATGAAGCCTTGCTGATTGATGTCCCAATTTGTTCCTCCAGGTGATCTCCTGTCATAATACATTCTGATCTTGGGTTAAACATACATTTAAATGCATTGTTCAACACATAAGGAAGTCCAAGGCCATCTGCTTGCTTCCCCTCATCTTCCCAAATCCGCACAGAATAGAAAGTAGGTCCTAAAACTTGTAAAGGCCACACACTGAAGCTTAGAACAAGAGCCCAGACCCCAGACTCACCATGCTGTGTGTGACTGAAGCTTAGAACAAGAGCCCAGGCCCCAGACTCACCATGCTGTGTGTGCCCAGACTCACCATGCTGTGTGTGCCCCATGTGAACTGGAAGAGTGGCTTCATGTGATTGACAGTCAGAAGCAGCCCTCAGTGTCCAGTCAGATGCTAACATAAATCCATCCAGAGGAACTCTCTCAGAGTTCTCACACATCGTGTTCAAACAAACGTGTTCTCATAGTCAAGCACCACAAAACATGGTAGTCTGAGGCAAAAGGCAAACAAGCGAATCACAGGTCTAAATGCCTGTGTATAAAGACTTTCTAAAATTGTCAGGTATGCTGCTACAAATATGAAATCATTTTAGCAAAAAAAAAAAAAAAAAAAAAAAAAAAAAAAAGAAAAGAAAAGATAAGCCAATGTGTGCTAAACAGATCTTTTAGAAACACATAGAGTAACCGATGAAGTGGACTGACATCAGCTTAGACACAATTGAAGAAAGAATTGGTGAACCAGAAGGAAAAGAAAGAATTTTCTGGATATGAGATTAAATTTTAGAGTACACCTGTGGGACTCTACAATAGATACAGATGTTTAGATGTGTTAATAATAATTAATGACGTGTCAACTGTAAGTAATAGAAGTGCATCCATAGTCTTAAAGCAAAGCAAAAGCCATCCTGAGCATAGGACTGATCATAGTGGGCTGCGAGGGTGCATCCCAACCTGTCGATGAACATGGGACTGATCATAGTGGGCTGCGAGGGTGCATCCAACCTGTTGATGAGCATGGGACTGATCATTGTGGGCTGTGAGGATTCACACAACCTGTCGATGAACATGGGACTAATCATAGTGGGCTGCGAGGGTGCATCCAACCTGGCAATGGAAGCATTTGTGACAGATAAGGGATGTGCTTCCAGAAGAAAGTGAGTGGTAGATTTAAGGTGGACTCCTAGGCCATTCAGTGGCTTCTCTTCTCGCGATCAGTAGACTTTCTTTCCTTTTTTCTTTTGGAAAGTGGTTGGAGAGATACAGCTGAGCCATGACCAGGAGAGAGGTGACTTTAAGATGCAAAAGGCGAACTTGTATTTGAATTAGTCTTCTTAACAATCATAAAATGCCTAAAAGAAGAGGCTTAAGGTGGAAAGGATTCTGTTGTTGTTGTTCATGGCTTGAAAAGGTATAGTCAGTCACGGTAAAAAGGCATTGTGGTGAGATAGCTCATTGTGTGGAGGTGATGACAGCATGGCGGTGAAGTGGCTCATGGCGGTGAGGTGTCTCATGGTGGTAAGATGGTGGCATGGTACTGAGGTGGTGGCATGGGATAGTGGCAACAGGAACCCATTACAGCTGACACAGCTGGAGCTGAGGCAACTGGTGGCTTTGCGTGAGTACATCAGGATGCAGAGAGCTAGGGCTGGAAATGGGCTGTCTCATATATCTCAAAGCCTGTCCCAAATCTCCTTCCTTAGTGAGAGCTCCCAAAAGTGTTACATCTTCCTCAGACACCATCCCTGGCTGAGGACCAAGTATAAAACTCACAGGCCTGTGGGGAGACATTTCACATCCACGCGGGCTAAGCACTACTTAGCAGGAAAGGTTTACTTAGGCCTTTCCATCCCATGTTCTGATGATTCTGACAGTGTGGCAGTTTGAATGAGGCGTCCTGATAGTCTCAGGCGTGAATTTAAATATTTGGTCCAGAACTGGTAGTGCTGTTAGGAGAAGCTTAGAAGGTGTTGCCACTGGAGAAGGGCTTCGAGAGTTTGATGACTAATGCTATTTCAAATTATCATTCGGCTGGCTTTCCTCTTATGGTTCAAGACGTGAGCTCTCAGCAACCAGGTCCCGCTGCCATGCGTCTACTCTGCCACCGCAGACTCGTTTCTCCTGGAACGCCAAATAAGCTTTCTTCTGTAAGTTGTGCGGTCTCAACGTGTCCCAGCCATAGAAAAGTAGCTGTTATAATCAGTAGCAGAATACATGGAAGGGTGAGGAATACACATTTGATAAACACTAATGAACCAAAAGTGTGAGTGGACCGATCTACAGTCGAGCCACAGCATGGCTACCTTAACTTGATAAGCCAGCAGGAAAGAGACCCCTCCCTGGCTTACTATGGAGAAGCTTTTTTATTAAAATATAATTGACAAGGCCTCCTATTTCCAATTGGCTTGGAGCTATTTATTACAGAAGCACTCTCCCACCAAACAATTGCAGCTTCCGGCCAGACCCTATCCATATCCTGCCTGGGTAGTGATCACTTCTGACTGTGACCCACAGTGGTCGTTTCTGTCTGAGATAAGTTGTCCCACTCTCCATCGTTCTCTCTGCTCTTTCTGCTGCTCATCTTTTCACATCAATATATTCTGAGACTTTGACTGCGGAGCTTTCTTGAAAGTCAAGGAATGGCTTTTCTGCACAGGAGGCTGAGTCACTGTCTGTGCTAAGCCAGTTCCCACTTCTTCCCACCATGCCACTGCAGGAGGCCTCTGCTCTCCCTAGGAGCCGCCACACCACATTTCAGGCTTGGTTCCCATCTTAGGGTAATTTCTGCTCTCTTCCCTTCCACCACCTCTCCCTAGCTACACCTGACATCCGGAAGAGAGAGGCTGAAGCTCATCTGTGTGCCACTAAGAACGCATAGGCCACCTTAGATCCCTTTTCCTGTTAATTCACACCCATCTTAGATGACTGCATCGCATCTTTTGCTCTAACACTTCTTCCTCATTCCTCTCATCTTGGCTAATAATATCTATCTATTTCTGTTTTGTGGGGGGAATAGAAAGGAGACGGGGCCTCCAGCACCCATAGTTTCTCCTTAGACACATCACCCGTGCCAGTCACCATGGGCTGGTGTCTGGTGCCTTCCCCCTGGAGTGAATACTTGTTCCACTTTCGATTTTTGAATGCTCTTGTCCACCAGGGGCCAGGTCTCACAGAGGAGATAAGGAGTCATCAAGGGGGGAGGAGTAAGTCAAGCAGTGGGGTGGGGGTGGGGGATGGGACCTTGTAGCCTGACTGGCAGTCAGAGTGCTTCTTTATACAGAACGCAGACAGACAACAGGGATAGATCCATGTTGTTCCACACATGGATCATATAATTTTTGTCTGGAACATGTGCTTTAACTTCTTCTTGGTCGTAAGTTTAGTCATCATTGATAAACGATGACAGAACAAAGTTATCTTTTACAATCATTTCCTCTCATCAGAACCCAACTTTTAAAAAGCTTGTGGTTTCAAGGACACTAGACAGAAAAAAAATCTCCAAGCCAGCCTGGGCAGATTGACATGTCCTGAGCAGTATATTATTAACTCTTAATGGTCAGAGTGCCCATTGTCATTAGTCCCAAGAAAAATCTTTAGGCCAAAACTGCTGCAGTTATTATTTAATGTCTGATTTATTACAATGTTTATACCTTTGTAGAATTTATTTATATGTCTAATCTTGGTATTCTTTGATCCTTGGTCATAAAGACCCCACAGTAGCCCTACATAAGCTAACTTTTCTAAGGGCAGGTCTAAATCCTTCATTCTTTTATCATTTATCCACACCATTCTTTGTCTATACATGTAAGCTCCTATGTAGGGCAGAGCTAACTCTGGCCAATCTACACCCATTGCTGTCTACTTTCCTCAGGGGGATACCATGAAGGCCCCAGTCGTCCGCACCAGGTAAATGCCTGAGTACACAGTAAGAAGGAGCTCTTAGCCTGATCGGCTGCCAACTTCTCTAGCTGGTTGAATCTTGCTTACATTTTTAACTTTATTTTGTTCTGATTGTCTTGTTACTGAGTAGGCACTAGGACAGATGGTCTAAGGATATCTCCGAGTCAGAGCCTCCTAAGGAGACCTCTAGTGTCTTTATTTGAGCCACAGCCTCCGGGCCCTAAAGAGGCCCTTCAAGGAAGGCCAGAGAAGGTTATCTCCCTAAAAACAGGAGGGGGTGTATGGTCAGGACTTTTCTGGGGAAGCTTAGAAGTGGTAGTCCTGAGAGAAGGCATAAATGATTCATAATAAATTTCCCATCAATCCGATATCTCCAAGTTGTACAAATATTAAAAAATACTAAATACTAGTAAGCATGAACACCTGGCAGTCAAGACCCAAAGTGGAAGATGCGGCACGACTGTGATCGCATCGCTCAGCTCAGCCTTGCTGGACTTTTGCTGTTCCCATTAGCTATGGCTCTACCACTTGTCTCTAGCACAACTTCTCAAATTTTTTTTAAAGATTTATTTATTATAATAAATGAGTACACAGAAGAGGCCACCAGATTTCATTACAGGTGGTTGTGAGCCACCATGTGGATACTGGAATTTGAACTCATGACCTTCGGAAGAGCAGTTGGTGCTCTTACCCGCTGAGCCATCTCTCCAGCCCAACTTCTCAGATCTTAGCCAGGTGCTCAGATAGCATCAGTGGTAAGAGAAAGCGGCCTTTTCTAGGAATGGGTCCATTCTTTGAAACATACACATCTTATTCTCTAGTGTAAGACTATCATTCTGGAACCTTCTTTCATTGGCGTCCTACAGATTAACAGAGCTCTTTGCCTGAATGGGGCCTCTGGATTCCTGGAGCCTGAATCATCTTTTTCTTGGGAAGTTTATTTTTTTACTGTTGTTTTGTTTTGCTTTGTATTTTTTGAACACATATTCTCCAAGCATTTCCTCAGGAAGAGTAAAAGAAAACAAAAGGTTTTTGAGACCCTATGTGCCTGACATTGTCAACAGTGCACTTTTATATCCTATGGGTGTTCTTGTTAGGATTTACTTCTGAACATGCTTTTTAGAAGATTTTGTTTTTTAATTATGTACCTCCCGAGTGTGTGTGTGTGTGTGTGTGTGTGTGTGTGTGTGTGTCTGTGTGTGTGCACCTAAGTGCAATGTCCTTGAAGGCCAGAAGAGGGTCTAACAGCTGAAATTTGTGCTGCCATCATGGGTGTCTTCTGCAAGGTCCGCAAGTGCCCTTGGCTTTCCTTTATGCCATCTTTCTAGGCCCAGAAATCCCTTCAACCTGTTGAAGAAATTCATCCAGCATTTCCTAGGGTCAAGGTTTAGGGAAACCAACGATGTGCTCTGCCCTGATCTCCTTATATGTGACCCAAACTTTTACTGCACTCTGCATTCTAAGCTGGTTCCCTTCTGCTCTGTGTTGGGTGTTTTTGGTTTTGGTTTTTAAGATAGTCTTACTCTTGCCCGGGTTGGCCTTAAACTTGTGGCAATCCTCCTGGCTCAGCTTCTGGGTATGATTACAGAGTGTGAACCCTCCCAACCAGCGGTTCTTCTCTGCCTGTTGAAATTTCGTAGTTATTGTGTTTTGTGACTTCACTCATCATGTGGCACCCAGTGGGCCTTTTGTCACTTCACTCATCGTGTGGCACTCAGTGGGCCTTTTCAGACTTCGAGTCCATGTCTTCCACTTTGTCAGTTTCTATCTTTTAGTAATTTGGCATTTTAGAATCCACAGCAGCACAGTCTAAACGTCAGCACTAAGAAGAATTAGCCTGTCCTTGACTACCTCAGTGGCCCAAGTTAATGTTTGCCGAAGACACATTTGTGGTGCGGTACAGCTGTAATTCTGAATTCCTGTGATTCCATGACACTGAGGAATTCATATGTACATATATATATATGTATATGTATATATATATATATATATATATATATATATATATATATATATATATATATATAAGTTTGATCTTAGTCTGGGCTACATAGTGAAACCCTGTCCACCTCCTGACCCCTCTCCCCCCAAAACAAACAAACAATAACAACAAAACCTGAAACAAAACTGATTATTGTTGCAAAGAGAAGAAAAGCCAGGAACACTGTAAAGTTGCTTTATGTTGGCCCCGCCCCCTCCACAATAGCTATCCTGTACTTTCTGGTGTGCCTCTCAACTATGAGAGCACTCCCCTGGTAATGCTCCCCTGTTTTGGATGTCCTTCTCTGCAAGGTGATAAAGAGGCCTCAGATAAGCTAGTCCGTGGTTAATGAGGGTTCATGTTTTATCCCACTCTGTGCTTTTGTATTTCAACCAGAGCTACCCGCAGAGAGCTTAGTGTTTTCACCAAACGCAGCAATTTTTTATGTGGAGGAAGTACAGACACCTGACTCTCTCGGGGTGGGGGCAGCGGGCTGAGGGCTGGCAAGGTATTTTAGGCAGAAGATTGGAAAGGAATCTTTAGTGGTCTTTGCCGCCCAGCACTTGACAGCTCGCTCTTCGCAGGGCGGAAGCTGCTAATATTAACAATGGTGTTTGGGGACTAATGGGAAACAGACCGGACTCTTCTGTGCTTCGAAGTGCCACAGAGGGCAGAAGCTGGAGTGGCTCCTGCTGCCCTCAGACCAGCGGCTCCTGCTGCCCTCAGACCAGCGGCTCCTGCTGCCCTCAGACCAGCGGCTCCTGCTGCCCTCAAACCAGAGGCTCCTGCTGCCCTCAAACCAGAGGCTCTTACAAGCTCTTTTCTCCCCCTCACTTTTCTTTTTCCCCTGGGTTAGTTACAGCTCATGCCATAAATTCTGTGAAACAAGGAGGCTTGTATCTCAAATATTCGTTGGATAATATCCTGTGCCTGGCATTGTTAAACTCGCCTGGAGCACAGTCTTCATAACACAGTCTTATTAGATGACAATGTTTTCAGAGGAGAGAGCATTTGTGCTGTGTAAGACTTTCTGGCTATTATTAAATAAATATTTGGTGGTAGAGGCTCCATGATTTGGAAGGTAGAAACCAGCAGCTGTCCATGTTTATGATTCAAATTCTCTGTTTGTGTTCTTGAAATCAGTTTTCTCCAGAGGACCGCCCCACTTATCTGTCTGCTCATTTCTCCCTCTATCTGTTACCTTCACGGTGATGTTCTCCAGTGTTGCTTTTGAGGTACTCTCTCTTTCTCTCTTCCTCCCCAGAGCTCTACTTATCTTCTGGCAAGGTTCATTTTGAATATCAACTTGATTGGACCAAGCTATGCTTGGCACTGGATAGGCATACATTTGAGTGTGTCTGTGAGGGTCTGGGTTGTACGTCAGGGAGAGGAGATCAGTTCTGTCTGTGGACCATACCATCTCATGGGCTGGAGTCCCAGACTGAATAAAAAGGGAAGAAAGAGAAAGCCAGTTGTGGGTCTTCCCAGATGTGAGCAAGTAGCTTCCTGGTGCCACAGCTGGGGACAATCCCCATTGCTCTTTCTTCCTTAACATGATAAGCTGTGTGCCTTCAATCCCCAAGACAAGGTAAATCCTTTCTTCCCTAACTTCCATCCTGTTGATCATAGAGACTGGATCATAGAGAGGCCACCTTCCCATAGAGAATTCACCCCGGGCCTTCACTAATATAGCTCTATCCCAGACATCCAGTGCCTTCAGTACTTCAGATGGCTGCATGTCTAGATCCACTTACACGTCTACAGATGCTCCACATTCAGTGTCCCACAATGCACCAGTCATCCTTCCTACCAACACTCCTTTGATCCATGATGTCTTCAGCCATTCTTTAATTAAAATTTATTCCTGGAGAATTTCATGCATTGTATGTATATAGTACATTGATAGCCCACACTCCCACTACCTCCTCCCAGACCCACTCTATCCGAGTGCTATTCATACGCACATAGTACAGGCCTATCTCCTGGAGCATGGGCTACTCACCACCTTCACGCTTGGCTGACAGCTGCTCAGCTAGGGGCGGGGCCCCATGAGCCCTTCCCCCTTCATGCTGGAATTTTGACTGGCCTCTTGTAGCTCTTGTGCAGACGACCACAGCTTCTGTGAGTTCTTGTGTGCAACAGTCCCATCATGCAACACTCCTCCACCTCTGGCCCTTACCACCTGTCTGCCTGTCCTTCCTCAGTGTCCCGTGAGCCTTATGGGTAAGCTCACCATCCATTTCATTTCCTCCTGCTTGTCTCAAACATCAGCATCGCTCGCCTACCTGATAGACCTGCTCACTGAAACCTCTGAGCATGCACACGCCCACAAGCCTTCCAAAGGTATTGGGTCAGCCCCTCCCCTCCCCCTTTTATTCTCAGTGTGCCAATGAGTGTTTGACACGGAGTGAGAACCAGGGTGCAGTTTATGTGCAGTTCTGGAGAGAGATTATGATATTTCAGTGTTTTAACTAAATCATCATAAATAAATATGTTAAAAACCTTAGAATCGCCACTCCCTGCTCCAGATTAGGGGGGATTTCCACCAACTGCAGGGCGTGAGGGTGGGGGTTGGGCTAGATTGAGAGTCCCAATCCTAAACCAAGCTGGTGTAATTAGAATAGCACAGAAATCTGCAGGAAGATGGAAAGCCATGGTGACTCTCAGAGAAACACAGAGCCTCTGAAAGTCGGGTGTGCTGCTCCCCTAGCTGGCTGGTCACGCCTTTGCTGTACCTCTTCTTTCTCTGTCCACTTCCCAACCTTGCTTCACAATGCTGAGACCAAAGTGCACGAGAGAGAGAGACACCAGGGCCTTGAAGGCCTCGAGGAAAGAAATTCCCAGGATAGTCTGAGGTGGGAGAGAAGAAGGCAAGCCGACAACTGCTCTTAGGATTGAGGAGCTGGAGGGCACTTTTTGGTTACTGCATGGAGAATTCAAAGTCCTTGGCTAGATACTTCTAACCAGGTGGTGGATTCCGATGGCGGGGTGATCTTGCTCCTTTTTCTTGAGGATAGAGATTTATAAGCAATGGTTGCACAGATATACATCAACAAAGAAATCAAGAGAAAGACCAAGTAGATGGAAGGAAGAACAGATGGATGGACAGAAGGAAGGAAGAAAGGAAATAAGGAAGGAGGGAAGAAAGGAAGGAAGGAGGGAAGGAAGGAAGGAAGGACAGGTGAACAGACAGATGGACTGAAGGACCTTTTCTCTATGAGTAATTTGTAAGGGACCAATGGTGGAGGGCACTTCAAGGCATCCTCCAGGATGGAATAGAAGTTGTTGCTTCTGGCCTCTCCTCTAAGAAAGCACACAATGGCAAAGGAATCTCCAGAGATTTGGATGTAACATAGCCTTTACTGTGGTTGTTACTGCATGACTTGAAAGTTGTCCTCTGACTTCCATGAGCGTGTTGTGGAACACGCTTCCATATACATGCATACATACAAATAATTAATGTGTGTAAGTAAATATTCTTCAAAGATTAATCATCACAGTGGCTGGAACAATTACAAAAACTAAGTGCCTCAAAACAACAGAGTGCATGCCTCCAGGGCCCCAGAGACAGGCTCCAGCAGGGCTGTGGGCTCTTTCAGCTGTTTGGGGCTCTGGGAAGGAGCCTTCTCCACTTCAGGCAGCTTCTGGTTGAGGCCAGAATTCAGCCGTCAACCCTCCAGTTTCTGCTGCTGGGGTTCCATGGCCTCCTTCCTGTGTTTGTGTCTCTAGATTCTCCCTTCTAAGGGCGTTGGGCTGGGGACCACTCTACCCATCCCCTCATTTTGACCTAACCGTGACAGTCTATAATGAGCTCATTTGCAAGCTCATATCTTGAGGTCCAGAATGTATGTTAACTTTGGGTGGCAGAGGACAGGAATTCAATCCAGGTCAAGAGTGAACACATCAGAAATAAGGAACAATCTACAAAAATAAAATGTATTCATGTATGTGTGTTTCCCTTCCTGAGAATAGTACTTTTTGTTTGTAGAAATGGCAGGAAAACTGATTTATATTTGACTCTTAATTTTAAAATTCGTTCATGTCAGAAAATCATGAAAAGAAGGGGAAGTCACACCATTTAGGAAACAATAGTTCCCTTTAGTTTCCTTAGCCAGAGAAAGGATGGATGTCTCTTCTCTGTAGACACAGTATGTAGACGTTCACAGAAAGTGAGGAAGCCTTGGGAAAGGACTGGATGTGGAGATAGGGGAAGTAAATACAGAAGGCCCCTAAGGTTAGTAAGTATTCAACTTCGTTAATAACTACATACTTTCGAATCAAAACAGCACATTCTCTATTTTTAACTACCAGAGTAGCAAAAATAAAGAGGAAAGCTGTGGATGCTCCCAGTCTACTGTGAGCTGGCTGATGGGAGTACAAATTGGTGCATTCCGTGGAGAAGAAGAAAAGAGTTAACATGTACTGAGAACCTCTAAAGTGTTCCCACCCTTTGAGTAAAAACACCTCTAACAAAATCAGTCATAAAAGAACAATCTGGAAATGTGTAACACTTAAAAGATCAGATGGCAAAAGGTACCGGGGAATTGTGTGCTTCCTTCGGAGACGTTAGAAACACTCTGGCTTCCAATGTGGCAGAGTAACCCAGTGAAGTTAGTCTATAGGTAAAGGCCCTGTTTAAGACCTTCGGGGCCATGGGGATGGTCTAATGGAGGGAAACGGAGAGAACTCTGAAAGCCACACTGTATGATCTGCTGCAGTCACTAGTCACTAGAGGGAGGAAGCTACTCTCTAGATCCAGGGGCCCCAACTCCTTATCTCTCTCCTTGTTTACCTCACTTTAGTATTAAAGGCACTCAGAAATTCATGTCTTACTGACTGAACACTTATCTCACTGATGACACCCATATCCTATTGACTGAACCTAGATCCCATTGACCGACCCTCCATCCTATAGACTGGACCCTCTTCCCACCGACTGAACCCACATCCCATTGACAGAGTCTGGGGTTCTGCTGTGGATATTGGAAATCCAGTCTATATACTTACTGCACCTGTGAATATGGGAACACAGTCCACATATTTACTAGACCTTTAATACTCCAAATCTTTTCTTTTTTTTTAATCAATCTTTAAATGACTCTGAAATACTTTTGACTTAAAGGTTTTTGGTTTTGTTGTTATTTGTTGATTGGTGTTTTTTGGCCAGAGCTACATAGTGAGACCTTATCAAAATAGAAATATATTTGTATATGATCTTACTTCAAGAAGGCAGAAACAGATAACAAGTACTCTTGAGAACTCTCCCTGGATTTAAAAACGTGTTTATTGCCTTCTCTCGCTAGAGCTAAAACATGTTTATTGCCTTTCTCTCGCTAGAGCTACTGCAGCTATTGTTTTCCAAACACTTGTGGTTTTCCCTTCTTCCCTTTTCTGGGTTATATCTTTAACCTTTTCTAAGAGATCGTGAATTAACTTTAGGATCATCATTTTTCATCAAAACTGGCAAACAATGTTAGTTCAATAAAAACAGGAATTAATGAAGGCAAGCAGGAGAAGAAAATAAATATGCATGTGGCTTTGTTTTCACTGTTTCTGGTTGGGAAAGATATTTTTAAAAGACTTGTTAACACCCACGCCACATGTGGCTTTTCCATTGCAGACATAGCTTGTGTGACTAGCAGCAGGGTAGGCACAGGGGGCATAAGGAGCTAGTTTAGTTTGAATTCAGACCCTGGGTTTGTCTTAAGTAATACATAAAGGATTAAAGGCGTGTGCCACCACTACCCGGCTTGGGAGGCAGAGGCAGGCAGATTTCTGCGTTCAAGACCAGCCTGGTCTACAGAGTAAGTTCTAGGACAGCCAGGGCTACACAGAGAAACCCTGTCTCGAACCCCCCCCCCGAAAAAAAAAGTAATACATAAAGGGGTACATGATTACATAGAATCTTAGTTAAAGTTAGTAGGCAAATTAATTAATTTATTTATCTACTCCACTAGTTTAGTTTTCTCATTACTGTGGTTAATTAAATACTCCAATAAGAAGCACCTCCATGGAGAAAGGCCGTGTTTGCTTGTGGTTTGTGGGTTCATCATCCATGGTGACAGAGAAGGCAGTGGCAGGAACAGATCTCAGTTTGGCCACGGGAATGTGAGGCAGCTTGTTTACCTCTGAGCAGCTCAACATCAGTGGAGACAGGCAGTGGGGCTGGCTGATAAGCCAAGACTTGTCCCCCAAGCCCTACTTCACCCAGTGAGACTCAATTTCCTAAAGGGTTCCCAAGTGTCCCCAAACAGGGCCACAGAACCAAACACAGAGGGGGCTATTTCACATTCAAACCACAGTCAGTAAGCATGGAGGAAAAGAAAGCAATAGCTATTATTTACAAAAATAAATAAGTAAGTAAAGTTCCACAGACAGTGTGGACCTGCCCTCTCCTGACTGATCAGTAACCCGGTCACCTGCGACTATAAGTTAAAAGCGCCTTTAGCATCTTAAGTAGATAGCTTTTCCTGTCAACTGTGACAAGAATTCCAAGTTCAACAGCGGCCTTTTTTCTTTCTTCCTAAATGTTAGAAATTTTCTTTTATGCCAAATTAGACATTTTCTAATGCAAATCAATTCCTGAAAGAAAGCTGTTAGAATGGAGCAGAGAGGATCCTGCCTTTCTAGCCTGTGAGGCTGTCTCTGCCTCAGCATCATGAGAGTCTGACAATATCATGGTTTGAATATGCTTGGGCCAGGGAGTGGCACTATGAGGAGGTGTGGCCTTGTTGCAGTAGGCGTGTCACTGTGGCTGTGGGCTTAAGACCCTCATCCTGGCTGCCTGGAGGTCAACATTCTGCTAGCGGACTTTCAGATGAAGATGTAGAACTCTCAGCTCCTCCTGCACCATGCCTGCCTGGACACTGCCATGTTCCCACCTTGATGATAATGGACTGAACCTCTGAACCTGTAAGCCAGCCCCAATTATATGTTGTCCTTATAAGAGTTGCGTTGGTCACTGTGTCTGTTCATAGCAGTAAAACCCTAAGACACTGACTGACAGTTTGTCTGCCCCAGCCCATTAAAAACTGTGGACTGATGTGTTTAAAATGTAATATACTGTGTTGGTTAACACTGTCAACCTGACTGTCTAAAGTCACCCAGAGACCAGCACCTAGGCACGCATACCTGGAAGGTGAGGTGGGAAGGAACCATCCTGAATGTGGGCTGGTACATTGCATGGGCTGGGGCCTCAGGCTGCATAGAAAAGAGAGAGGCCACTGAGCAGGGACGCTCCTCTCTCTCTGCTTCCAGGTTTCCAGGCTGCAGGTGGGACTGGGTATCAACTAGCTATCTCAAGCTCCTGCCACCAAGATGGCTGGTGCCTTAGCCAGCAACCGAACTCCACCGTTCCTTCCTTAAGCTGCCCTTGCCAAGTATTCTGTCAGCAGCGAGAGACGTAACTAAAACGGCTACCTTTTGTTTTGTGTTCTCTTTTTACACTCACCCTTCGTATAAGTATATTTAGTCTCTTACCCTAACAACTGCAGTTTAGAGTTCGGGACATGCTACAGTAGAGCCCGTACTATTGTTTTTAATAGAACTTATATTTGAAAAGTGGGTGAAGAATAGTGGTATTATCTATATTTTAGAGAAATAATAGAGTGGCAAATATGTGTATGTGTGTGTATTTGGATATAAAAATGTATTTGGATATAAAATGTGTATGTACACACACACACACACACACACATTACTCTACTTTTTTGCCTACGCAGATAGTATCTCAGGACAGATTCGGAGAAACTGCTGTTTGTCCTGTATGCAAAACAGTTGTGGGCAGGGAAAAGAGTTCCCTCTAAACGCTGATGTAATCTGCTCACACTTGGATCATCACCACATGCAATGAAAATAGATGTTCTGTTTTCAACAACTGTAATATAATTAACTCCAAGGCTCCGTGTTAGCCCAGCTTCTGTATCAACAGGATCATAGTCTGCTGGGCTGGCTTGGGGCCTTGTTGGCAGTATGCTGTTTGAAATAATTGGAGGTGAGCTATATGAGTGTCTAATTAGTCGTTGATGTTGAATGCAGCCAGTGAGACATGCCTTCTCATGGCCGCCTCTTTGCTGAGTTCTCTGCTCAATGTGCATTCATTATGGCAGGTAGGGAATAGACCGGCGAAAGGCAGGGACGTCCCCCTTTCCTTGGTACCTCAGGAAGTCTATATGAAGGAAGTCTCAGGTCGCCTGATTTCATCCTGCTGTTTGTTTAGGAGTGTTGTCTTCCTCTTCCTGTTGCTCCATCACTCTCTGTTCCACCCTGGGTCTTCTTTCTCTCTTCTCTGTTCCACCCTGGGTCTTCTTTCTCTTCTCTTTCTTCTCCCTGCTTTTACTGTCTTTACTTGTTTTCAGGTGAGGGCTGATTTGGAAAATTAGTGTGGCTATAATGTTGATGGGGAGAGAGGGTATATCAGACACAGGCTGTCTTGATGGACATATCCTCAAATCACAAATAAACATGGCCTTTTTTTTCCATGAAGTTGCTTCTTATGAGGCATTTGACCACAGTAATGAGAAAAGAAACTAATAGAATAAATGAATTAGCTTATTTGCCTATTGACATTAAGTAAGATTCCATAGAATTATGTACGTTAACATAAACATACATATATCTTTGCATATGTTTACCTAAGACAAACACATGCTTTGAATTCAAGCTTCCAGTACCTATGCTGTCACTATCCACAGCTCATGTCTGCCATGGAAAAACCAAGTGTGTGTGTGTGTGTGTGTGTGTGTGTGTGTGTGTGTGTGTGTAACAAGCCTTTTAAAGATATATCTTCTCACATGGAAAAACCAAGTGTGTGTGTGTGTGTGTGTGTGTGTGTGTGTGTGTGTATGTGTGTGTGTAACAAGTCTTTTAAAGATATATCTTCTCATCCCGCAAAGCCCAAACATTAGTTACAAATAAAAGCAGTAATAGTCATAGAAGCTTCAGGGGGTAATTCAAGAGTAAACTTTGGAGGACATGTTTCACTCTCTGTACCCTAATGAGCCATTTTGAAAGTCATGACATTTCCACATTTCCATTAGGAAAAATCCAAATCACCTAAAATGCTGATGGAACAGGAGATGGCCATGGCTGAGCAAGAGCAGATGTGGGTCTCTGGGACAGGAGACAGATCACAGGTCTAAGTGGCCACCAGCCTCATTCCAGAGCAGAGGTGTCAGCCCCGCCTCCGCAGACAGGGGCTCCAGGTCTGAGATCAGCCAGCCCCATTGCAGTAGAGACTCTAACTGAGGGTCAGTGGAGGGAGCTAATACGTTCCACTGAGACAGGAGAGACCTCCTGAGAGGAAAGGGGCTCTGAAGAAGTCTGGTGTTCCTTTAGAGACACCAAAATATGCTCAGTTAGCAAATGTTGGATGTGTCTTTTCTTTTCTTTTCTCTTGCTAGCTGTGGAAATGGAAACATTGATGAAGGCATCTCTCTCTCTCTCTCTTTCTCTCTCTCTCTGTGTGTGTGTGTGTGTATATATGTGTGTGCATTTGTGTGTGTGTGTTTTTTCTTCACATGTACCCGTGCGTACATTTTTATTCTTGCTATTAGTGTGTACACAAGATGGAAGTCAGCGTATTAATAGAGGCCGACTCTGGGGGGCAGGTTTGCTCGGTGGTTAGGATTCTTCCTCTGTTTATAGATTTATATCATCTATATCCACCCCAATCTGTGTCTCTGCCATCATTCAGTGTTTATTATTATACATTTAATATGTATCAAGTATACTGCTTTGTACTTAATTTTGTTGCCTAATTTCCTACCATTAAACAATTTCCAGTTTGCTTTTTGCAACCAGGAAGAAGTAATTAAATAGTTTAAAGACTAAATGGATCCTCCTCACTCCTGTCAGGATGGACTCACACCTGTCTTGCCGTGTCTGTTGTCACCCAGGGTTTGGAAGTGACTTCTGTCCTAGACTGCATGCTTTTAGTCAAGCTTTTCAGAAATCAGTCTGCAGAGCTTACAGGGCGCTCAATTCCCAGCAAAGGTTTCATTTACAAGTTTGGACGTACTGTGTTGTGATTATACACAAACCACTTTCTGGTTTTGTTTTGATCTGCGGGAGGAGGACATGCCTGGGGAGTGAGTGGCAGGAAACTTCTGAGAATCCACACTCCAGTGGATTGTAAGGATTTATGTGAAAGCGAGGGTCAAGTCTGGTGGTTGATTCTGTTTCCAAAGTTGTGGGTTCTGGGCATGGGAAGAGATGCTGTCACTCCAGAGGAAATGGAAACTCTTTACAACTGAATTGTGGACACCCTCATATGTTGGTGGCAGCCCCCCTAGAAGTAGCCTTAGTCGACTATGTGGCACAAACAGTGGACATTCCATCTGCTCTTCTGCCACTTGCAAGCACACTCTTCATGAATGGTTTATCAATGATTAGCTCGTGATGATTTTGTAGTAGAAGTTCTCATCAAGGGGGCTTCCCTACTACTTGCCTTACACTTAAAATAGCCGGTGTCCAGCCTGCTAAAACCCTAGCTGGGGGCAGGGTGGGCAGAGCAGACTATAAATTATCAAAACCTGCCTCCAGTAATGCACTTCCCCCAGTGAGGCACCATGTCTTAAAGTCTCCTTAGACTCCCCAAAGAGTGCCACCAACTGTGGACAATACACTATATATAACCTATGAACCTGTGGGCTAGTCCTCATCCAAACGACCACACTCTCCTACATTTTTAGTACAAGCTGAGTCTATGTTAAAAAGCAAAAAGGAAATACAACTGATTTTTTTAACTTTTCAGCTGAAAAATGACAAGAGGCTATAAACATAATAAACTAAGATGCCATGTAATTTAGATTTATGATGTTTTGTTGGCCGAAACTTAGATAATGAAAGCCATCATTATATAAGTAAATGTGGTACCCAGAATAAATTAAAAATACTCAATGGAAGAGTAGTTCAATTAATTACTCTAGAGCCTGCATGGCACAGGGAAGTTCTTGGATGTAAAATAGAAATGTTTTATGTTATACCATTCTGGGGGCTTCATTCTCTTGTCAAACCTCACTTACAGTTAGCCTTCTCATCTTCAATATCAGAGAGATCCTTTGATATTCTTGTTCTGCTATAAATGAGCTCTACCATTATTTTAAAGACTTTTTATGTTATGTATATGAGTATTTGCCTGCATGGATGTATGTACACTCCATGTGTGTCTGGTGTCTCCTGAGGCCAAAAGGAGACCTGGGTGCTCTGGAGCTAGAGTTATAGATGACTGTGAGCCACCATGTGGATGCTGAGAACTGAACCCAGGTCCTCTGAGAGAGCAGAGAGTACTTTTAACTGCTATCTTTAGCCCAAAGTTTTATTTTTAAATGTGTGTGTGTGTGTGCCCGTGCGTGCGTGTGTGCACGTGTGTGTGCAGGCTCACGCGTGTGTGTGCACATGTGTGTGTGCCCGTGCGCGCGTGTGTGCACATGTGTGTGTGTGTGTGCGTGTGTGTGTGCACATGTGTGTGTCTGTGTGTGTGTGTGCACGCTCATGCGTGTGTGTGCACATGTGTGTGTGTGTGTGCATGCTCACGCGCGCGTGCATGTTCTCTCCATAAGCTAGCCTCCAGCATGCAGCTCCCTGGAGCTGGAGTTGCGGGCAGTTGTGAGGCGCTTGTGAGCCTCCCAATATCCAGATTCTCTTCCAGAGCAACGACCGTTCTTGAGGGCAGAGCTGTCCTTCTTGCTCTAATGTGAGTTTCCCACCAATTACCTTGCTTTACCATTCTCTCTTACTTTCTGCTCATTCTGCCTTGTTGCTTCTGGTTATTTATGGAGAGATTGTAAGATTAGTCATGTGTTTGAATTTTGACTAATGGAAATAACGGGATCTGTACAACTACAGATTAGCCAGTGTCTGCTAAGCCTCATGGAAGAGTGCATGCTGCCCCCGCCCTCTTTAGTAAGTGGATCCTCTCCTAAGTTCTGACTTAATTCCACAGAGGAGACATTTCCATAGGAGTCTTTCAGATGCAAAGCCTCATGGGTTGCTCTTGCCAGGAAAGAAGGAAGGACAGCCATATGTGGTGTGTCCTTTCTGGAACACTGTATATGGGAGCTTGCATTGTCTTCATGGGGTCCTGTTAATTATGTGCTTCATCACCCCCCTCTTAACTAGAAGAGACAGCGGGAGTGAAGACATAAAGTGCCTGGTGTGATGTTACATTTTCCCTGTAGAAGGGGCACATACTATCTTCTCAAAGTAGCTTCTCTATTCTCTATCACCAGCTAGCACGTGGAGCCTACTATGTATGTTAAACATATAGAAACACATATGACAGAATCAACACACACACACACACACACATACACACACACGTTGTTTTATGTCAACAGGGTCATAATCCTTTTTACTTAAAGGGTGGAATTCAGGCTGGAGAGATGGCTCAGTGATTAGTGCACCTGCTGCTCTGGTGGAGGACCTGGGTTTGAGTCCCAGTATCATGGCTCAGTGGTTAGTGCATCTGCTGCTCCGGTGCAGGACTTGGGTTCGAATCCCAACATCCACACAATGGCCCACTACTATCTCTAGCTCCAGTCCCAGGGATTTGACTCCCTTCTCTGACACTCCATAGGCACCAGCATGCATGTTGTACATATACATGTATGCAGGAAAAATACTCATACATGTAAAATAAAATTAATAAGGCTTTTAAAAAAATGGTGGCATTCCTCAGGTTAGGGCACACCTCTTTCTGTATGGCCTCAAAGTGAATTGGTCCTGGTTCTTAAGCTTGACTATGGCTTACTTTATGTGGACACATTAGCATGATGGCTGCTCTAGGGACCACCAGAGAGAGAAGGGTACTTACAGCCAGAACCATCCTCCTTCCTTCTGGAAAAAGAGATTCTTGAGGCCTAAGCAGTTCCTGAGATTTAAACTTCTTATGTGACTTATTAGAAAGCTTGGTGTTTCCAGAAATTAGCACAGAGTGTTTACAAAAAGAATGAGCTAGCATTTAATGAGGGTCTTGTAGACAAGGCTGCCATTTTGGTATCTAATTACTCATTTTTTGGTTTTAGAAAGGGAATGTGTTTGCATTAAAAAAAAACCAGTGATAGAAAATGATGTTTGATGAACAATTAAATGTCTCTTGCATTATAGTGATTTTCCTGAAAAGGGAGAAGCCATTTGCTTGCTGTATCATGCCTTGGAATGAATGAAATGCGAGTTGTGTTAATGGTGCAAAAGTACTTGGCAGATGACCTTAGCCATTGACCTTAGTCATTGAACAAATGCTTCCCAGATCCCTGCCCTTTGAAAGGCACAGCATTGAGCTGAAAGAACACAGATATAAAGAAAGGACATTAGCAATTCGGTAAAGAAGGCAGGAAAGTGAAGGTGATAACATAGGACCAAGGTGTAAGACAGTGGAGCCCCACAGTTGGTGCTGAGTCATTACTGAGTCCTGAGGAATCATGGGAGCTGGTGAGGCAGGCAGAAGGAGCAGCAAGTGCCTGCTGAAGTCTGAGAAAAGCCAGGTACGGTGACCAGTGGGCAACCCAAGGCAGCCAGCTGCTGCTGGTGACAATATCTGGAGGCGTAGGCAAGGGTTACATCATAGAGGGCTTGACTACAGGGATGGCTTGGACTCCACTGAAGCTGATAAAAAGCCACTGAAGAACTCCCTCTGCTCTTAGCCCATTTCCATGGATGGGGTTGGATGTGCATGTGTGTGTATATGTACAATTTGTTTTGCAGGTGTGAGCACATGTGTATTGGTGCACATGTATATGAAAGCCCAATTGTTGACCACTCTGCAGAGACAGGATAAATGCTGTGTGGCTATGGCAACTGACCTATGGTTCCAGCCCAAGAAGGACTTCTGTGGAAACAGGAGTCCACACCACCATTTCCAGCATTCATATGGGTTCCAAAGATCAAGCACAGTTCTTCCTGCTTCAAGGAAAACCCTTTAATGATCACCATCACTGTTCCCAGCCCTAAAGATGTACGCTTTAGGTATATACAAAGCGCACCTCTCACCTCAAAGGGGAAGAGAGGCACATATGAGCAACTGTGGCCTGGGAACACAGATTCAGATTTCCCACAAAGACAAGTTCAGTTGCAGAAGAGGTTACATGAGATTGTATTAGCTACAGAACAAAGAAAATCCTACATCAATTCATTCACCAAATACATCTGTGGGGACCACAGGTAGGCAGGCTAAAACAGTGCGGGAAGACTGGGTTAGGTCCCAGGCAGTATGTGATGACTCTTTTAGCCTTCGTGTTGGTGGAAGCAGAGTGGCCTGCTAAGAATACATTTTAAGAGATTAATAGTTATAAAGATGTTAAGTCAGACATTAGGCTGAACAAAAGATGGCGTTAAGTCTGCACCATTCTGACTCCCCATGGTCATGAAACTCTAATCAATCCACAGAGGAGAGTTTTGTCTGGGTTGATTTGTTTTTAATCAGAATACTCTTGGATAAATGACTTTGTGGGGATGAGGGTCAATGAGGATAGACATGGATAGAGATAAAGGCTACTTCGAGGATGTTGTGCATGGGGTTCTGGAGAAAGGGGGTGAGGCTCAGGTCACAAGTGAATGGATGTTAGTCAGCAGGAGAGGGGGATGTAACTTTCCATAGGAAAAACTTTGTAGTACAACTGAAATCCCTTGGATCTGTAAGCCAAACTAAGTGAGAAGCTGTCCATTACAGTCCCGAAACAGTCAGATCTCCTTCCCACCATACTGGCACCCTTCACATAGCTAAAGCAGGCTTAAATAGGACAGCATGCATTAAGCAAGTGCCTTGGTGTGTGAGTGTGAGGTTTGTATGTGGTATTGCACCTGTGTGGTATCTGCACCTGTGTGGTATCTGCACCTGTGTGATTGTCTGCACCTGTGTGGTTATCTGCACCTGTGTGGTTATCTGTACCTGTGTGAGTGGTATTGCACCTGTGTGGTATCTGCACCTTGTGGTATCTGCACCTGTGTGGTATTGCACCTGTGTGGCATCTGCACCTGTGTGGTATCTGCACCTGTGTGATATTATACCTGTGTGGTTATCTGTACCTGTGTGGTATTGCACCTGTGTGGTATTGCACCTGTGTGGTTATCTGCACCTGTATGGTATCTGCACCTGTGTGGTATTGCACCTGTGTGGTATCTGCACCTGTGTAGTGTCTGCACCTGTGTGGTCACAGGTGCGTGCTTGTGCTTGCACACAGGGGATAGGGGAGAACATTAGGTGTCTTTGCTGTACATACTGCACGGATGGGTACTGACAGACTTCCTCCTATAGACATTTCTGTAAGAGCTTTTCTCCCACAACGTGTTGTTGAGTTCTTATTTTAATGCCTTTTGATGACAGTGTGGCCTGTACAGCAGTTGTATCATAACATTGATTTCTCTTTTGTAACAAAATGTGCAGGCACTTTTAGAAGCTTCTATCCTATATTTTTAAAATGTATATTTTTAAACTGAAGACTCACTATATGGACCTGTGAATTTTTAATATCTGAGAGTTTTTGTACATATACATATATATGCACACACATACACACATACATGGATGCATACATGTATAATACACACATATACATGCATACATATATTTATGCACACATGCATTCACTTGCATATGCATAAGTACAATACATACATGTATGCATACATGCATATATACATTTATGTATACACACATACATTCATGAATTTTTACATAAAACATACACATATGAATAGACACATGGATGCCTACATGTATATATACATGTATATACACGTATAATGCAATCATACATGTATACATACATGCATATGTACATGTATACACACATATATACATAGATACCTAGATGCATATGTACTTATATATTATCTTTTAAGTGATATAAAATTTTTATGGTCTTCTGAATTTGATCAACAGATTTTATAAGTTTTTCAGGATCTTAAAAATTAAATATTCAGTTTTATAAAAACGATGCACACCCAGAGGTTTTTTTTTAACAATCTAAGAGGACAATAAAGCTTAAAAAGAAAAGCAGCCTCTCCCCTCAGCACTTGCTACGCCCTCGAGTCATCTTTCAAGAAATCAATTTTTTTCCAGTGTCTTTGGCTGACCTTTTTTCTTCTCTGATTTGAAAGCAGCATGCTTAATTACAGTTTTAAAATTTCTAATGTATCTATTGATTTCTTGTGGGAAAATAAAGATTGATCTCTCCTCTCGTGGCCCTCACAGCAGGCCTGTCCTGCGCACTGTGCTTTGCCAAGCCCCCTGCTCAGGTCATGCCTGAGCTACCAACACACAGCTCGCCAGGCAAACAGCCCGGCATACTGTTTTCCATCCCGCTCGACTTTTAATTTTTTCTGAGTCTTACAGAGCCCTTCTGTGCAGCACCGGTTCATGCCACATTCCTGTGGGAGCCCCAGCAACTTCCATGCAACTGCCGTCGCTTTTGGCCCGTTAGGGCCATCAGGGATGTTGAGCAAGTCGTCCTGGAGGTTCAGGCTTCTGCTCACCACCATCTGATGGATGGCTTTCGTGGCTACGACGCAGCTGTGTGCCTGGAGCGTCCCTTTGTCAGAACCCATATGTCTCTGTATTTTTAAACTGCCAACAGCTCTTACTACCTAAATATTCTCCTTTTTATAGTACCCTAGTCTGGATGCACTCACAATTAATATTTTTAAACAGACTAATACAGATTTCAAGGCATTTCTTTCTGAGCTTCTGACGGTCTTGGTTCCTTCTGTTTCTGAGTCCAGGCTGTCCCCCGGTGCTCCGAAGTCTTGACGCTCTGTTCTTATGTCAGGACCTGTTAAAGGTAGCCTTGGCCGGAGCTGAGACTGTGACACTCTAGGTTTCCCTTGGATGGCCCCCAGGAGTCATTGTACGAAGTCACACGCAGATCTTTGTTCTTGTGCGGGTAAAGGTAAATGCCATCATTCCTCTGGGCTATGTAAGTCTGGCTGTGGATGTTGTGTGCACAGGCTGTTGGCAGTTTCCCCCAGGCTGAGCACATATCTGCCTGAATGTACTATCTCTTCACCCATGCACTGATAACACACAGAGCATGGCTTTGAGTCTGACCCACTCGTGTACCCAATACCTCACACTCACACTCACATTCACACTCACATTCACACCCACACTCACACTCACATTAACACACTCACACTCACATTCACACTCACGTTAACACACTCACACATTCACACTCACACTCACACTCACATTCACACTCACATTCACACTCACACTCACATTCACATTCACACCCACATTCACACTCACACTCACATTCACACTCATATTCATACTCACATTCACACTCACATTCACACACTAACATTCCTACTCACATTCACACTCACGTTCACACTCACTCCTACTCACATTCCCACTCACACTCACATTCACACTCACGTTCACACTCACACTCACACTGATAACCTGCCAACTATTTAGGACCCCCTCTTCTGCAGTGTCTCCTGATTGTGGGCACAGGACACTGCTACCTTTTCTACTCTTCAAGTTGCTTCTTGCTTTGGTTTCTCTACAGTTTTTGTTTTGTTTTGTTTTTTTCTGTGGACGATTTTCATGGAGAGGGTTTCCCCAAAGCCTGGTAACCCATGGTGGGGGGTCCCCAAAAGTCTACTTCCTTTGTCGCTTTCACTGTGGATATGGATTTTTGAAAAACGATTGCCTTCTTTCTGGAGATTTGCTGAAGGGAGAGAGAAACCGAGCCTCTCTGTTTCTAGATCTTGCTCAATCTGTAATCCCAGCAATGTGTAATAACCAGCGACCTGATATTAAACCAAGTAGTTTAATCTTCTCATTAATTGAGACTTGGAGTATATTCTGTGCCAGTGCTTTAGACTGTAAGTCCCACCTGTGCTCAGCCCATTTGTTAGCTTTATTGTCTATATTTTTAGAGCTGTTTCCCTTTCATGGCAGCTGTCTTAGTTTCACGGTGGCAGCGTTTCACTTCTTGGCATCAGCAATTTTGTTAGTATTTGTTGGTATCTTTTGAGAGCCTAAGCCCACAGCTTTTCTTTTGGCTTTCTATTATTTTATTTTATTTTCCAATAGCTGTCTTGCTCCACTGGGAATTATGTTGGAGTTTTCTTGTGGGGCATGAATTTTTTCCCTAAGGTTCCATATATCTCAGTGTCTTCATTAAATAAAAACTCAATTTTCCTTGTTTTAAAAATTTGCTTTGCTTTTGAAACAAGGTCTAGATATGTAGCCCAGGATGGCCTGGAATTTTCTGGTAGCCCCAGGTGGCCTCAAACCCAACCAACCCTCCTTCCTCAGCCTTGAATACTCAGGTTACAGGCACGAGCAGAACTTTACTGTTTGTTTGTTTTTTAATCTTTATTTAATTTTAGTATATGGGCTGCTGAATAGAACACTCCATTTAATTTTAGTATGTGATACACAGCTCTTCTGGGCTATATTACAAAACATAGAGGGTTAAATAGACAGATTCCCTCATCTCCAGGGAATATAGAGCCTTAAAGGATATATTGACTTGTATTGAGAAATTCAATTAACTTTTACTATTTTTAGTTTAGTCGTCATTACTACTGTTCTTTGTTTATATATTTGCCTGTTATTCATGCACATGCAGGTAGGCACTGGTGCACCATAGTCAAATCTCTCTTTCCACCAGGTGGTTCCCCAGGACTGCAGCCTCATCCTGTCTCTACCCACTGAGCAATCCTACCTGCGGTCTGTCCTACCTGCTGTGTGATGTGTTTTCCGAGAAACTCTTCCATTCTGTAGCTCAGGCAGGCCTGGAATTCACTATGTAGCTTAGGTTAGTATCCAAATCACGGTAGTCCTCCTTCTCGGACCACTCAGTGCCAGGTGGGCTTCGGCCACCTCAGCAGCCAAAGAAGACCATTAAAAGGTTCAGTGAGGATGAAGGGGTTCGCTGTAAATGTTTGGGTCTTCACAGGTCTGTAGAGTGTCACTGGGGCAGCGAATGGACAAGTGACTCTAAGTGTGTGAAGGAAATGAGTGCTGGTGCACAGGGGGGCTGGAGCCTAGCCGAGGGGCAGCTGGACCACTCCTCTGTGGTCCTAATAGGACTGGGGCCTAGCCAAGGGGCAGCTGGACCACTCCTCTGTGGTCCTAATAGGACTGGGGCCTAGCCGAGGGGCAGCTGGACCACTCCTCTGTGGTCCTAACAGGACTTTACAACAAGTTAGCAAAATTCAAAACTAACACTGTTAAGCTATTGACCAATAACTAGTAACTACAATCCGCTAGACAGTGAACAATTACAGGGTTGTTGAGTTCAGTTTTAAAACTACATTTTATTTACCTACTTTGTGTTTCTGCTGGTGGCAAATAAGGAAGGAGAATAACCATCCCAGGACACTGATGGCAGATGAGAGACAGCGTGGAGCTCACACAGTATCAAGAAGAATTTTAAAAATCGGATTCTAGCCCACCATAATAATCATTTCATGGTGTGTTTGCATGTGCCAAGATTACATTGCACACTTGGAATGGCTGTTAATAAAGCTGGGCAAGGGAGGCCAGTTCCCACGTCTAGAAGCCAGAGGGACTGATTCGCTACAAGAGGGGAAATCTGCCTTAGAGTATGAACATTTGGGAAGAGGTACAAAGCTGGTCCTAAGGGTCAAAGGGGAGGAGGTTGTAATTAGGGATGCAGAAGAGGCACTGAAGGATAGGCAGAGACCACGGACACTCCACTGTATGCGTCTTTTCTCATTGCTGTGAGAAACACCTGGCAGCCGAGGGAAGCGTTTGCCCATCCTAGAGGGACAGTCATGGCTGCAGGGACATGGATGGCTGATTGCACCACGTGCAGTTAGGAAACAGAGGTGCATGCTGGGATTCAGCTGGCGTTCCCTCCTCTCTTCAGTCACTGGCCTCAGCCCAAGGACTAGTGATGATCACATTCAGGGCGAGTCTTCCCTCCTTACAGGAACCATTCTAGAAATACCTTCATGATACACACAGGAGTGTGTTTCCATAGGCAATAGAATAAACCCATTCAAATCGGCAACAATCATTAACCATTGTATCTTCTAAGTGAGCATATCTCACAGACCCAGAGAGTGATGGATATAAATGTCCAGCAGTGGACTGACCAGGATTCCAGGCCGTGACGTATCAATGACATCTGTAGGTTATTCTAGCCAAAGCACAGAGCAGTTCAGTTAGGCCGTGTGCGTGCTGCTTCTACATTGTTGGGAATTTAGGAAGAGCAAAAGATGTGGGTGAGCAAGAGTAGACATGATCGAGTTGCTGAGCAGAGCCCATGTTCAGCTTGGGAATTCATCAGAGAGATGTTGGCACCAGTCCAGAAAACGGTTGGCTATGTTCCTGAGCTTCCTAGGGCAATGGTTCTCAGCCTATGGGTCTCAACCCCTTTGGGGGTCACATATCAGATATCTACATTACAATTTATAACAGAAACAAAATTGCAGTTATAAAGCCCCAGCAAAATAATTTTATAGTTGGGGTCGCCACCGCCTGAGGAACTGTATTAAAGGGTCGCATCATTAGGAAAGTTGAGGACCACTGCTCTAGGTGAGTAAGTTCTCCTGGAGACACAGTTATCTCCTTTCCCTTGTTTGGTGCCCTGGGGAAATGGCTCCGGTGGCTTCTGGGTCAAGAGCATCCAGACAGTCTGGGAGGCCATCCTTCTGGGCTTGAGAAGCACACCTTCCTTCCCCTTGACAGATAAAGAGCCATGATGGCCACAGTGCTTTGCATCTGGAGAGTCACAGTGAATCTCACACATTCACAACAGGCCTGCTTTGCCTCTGCTTATGTCTGACTCCATTCTGCTCATGGCTGGTGCTGCTCTTCCTGTGGGGAATGTGAAGCAGGACAACTGACCTCAAGAAGTCTTACTGTACTAGTTCATTGCCCGCCTCTGCCCACTTCTGGTCTTACCCCTCTTTCCTTCCCCTCTCTTCTCTCCCCTCTCTCCCTCCCTCCCCCTGTCCTTCTCCTCCCCCCTCCCCTCTTCTCCTTCCCCCTTTTCTCTTCCTCCTCCTCTCTCCCTTCCTTCTCCTCCATCCCTCTCTCCCTCCCTTGCCCTCTCTCCCTCCATCTCCTTCTTCCCCTCTTTTCTCCCTCCCTCCCCTCTCTCCCTTTGCTCTTCTCCTTCCCCTCCCTTTTCCCCTCCCTCCATCTCTCTCCCTCCATCTCCTCCTTCCCCTACTCTCCAACACTCTCTCCCCTGACTCTTTCCCCTTTTTCTTTTTCATTTTTTATTTCTGATACATCAGCAGCCTCTTATCTGGCCCCCCAAATGCCAGCTTTTTTACTTCCTAAACTTTTCTTCCTCAACCTTTCTTTCACAGCCTGACATGGATCCATGCTGTGGGCAGCCACTGCAGCATGAAGGGCCCTCACCACAGGGTGACAGTAAGGGCAGAACGTTAGAGATATGGGAGATATTTTACAGCATACTTTATCTTCAGCCACTGTCTGGACCAGCCCACCTTCGTGTCCCAGGGCCTTCCTAATTTTGTGGCGTTTCATGCACTTACCTATGATCTAGTAGCTTTATGCTCCTCTGTTTCCCTTGCAAGAGCTTGTGAAGACCCATTCCATAGCTTTCTCTGGCCCCACTCTCTTTCAAGGCACAACCAACTGATTGATTTTCATTGTTGTTATTGTTTGCTTGTTTTTTTTTTTTTTCTTGCATTCTATGGCATTTTGAAGATCTATCAAGCACAGAATTTGGGACACTTTATGTTGAGTTTGTCACACTTCTGTTTCTTTAATGGGACTTGGATTTCTTGAGTTAAAACATGAGGCATTAGCCTGAGGAGACGGCTTGGTGGGAGAAGCAGAGCAAGTATGAGGATCAGAGGTCAAATTTCTGGAACCCACATAAAGTTGGGCACAGTAGCCAACATCCGTGATCTCAGAGGTTCCACGATGGGATGAGGGACAGAGACATGAACATCCCCGGAAGCTTTGGGGGCAGATGCAAATAAAACCCAGAACCAATGTGGGAGGTCATGAGTGACACCTAAGGTTGCCCTCTGACCCCTACAATGCACAATATGCCCAAACTCACATACACAAGCAAGATTAGTAAAAGGTAAGTAAAGACGCAATCAAGCCGGTAATAGTATTTCTCTCCTGGTACTTAAGGTGGTAGTCCGTGCATTTCAGTTGCTTCCGTTTGAATCCGAGAGTCTTTCCACAGACAGCCATAGATGATCAGAGGGAAGTAGAATTCTCCAGAAACATATGGGCAGCTGTCTGCGTGGAGCTACAACTGTAACAAAAGCTTCTTTTCCTATGTAGTTGTGGTACTGTGTTCTGCCTCTCTGCCTGGGGTACCCAGGCACTGCCAAGCACACCGGCTGGAGAAGACAGGGCAGAGTCCAGACCAGAGAGTCCACAGCCCATGTTTCGCTTTGGGGCATCAGATACCATTGTATGCTGGACCTGAAGGGGAAAGCGGGGTCTGGGATGAATTCTGTGGTTCCTGATTTCCTCTCTGGGTACCTGGTGTACTGCCTGGAAGGGAAGACAGGAGTCGGGGTCCATGGTCCATGTTTATCCTCCCGCCATCTCCACGCTAGGCAGGAAGGACAGAGTGGAGCCCAGGAGAAACAGAATCTGATCCAACTGGGAAGGAGTGCAGAGTAGCAGAAGGGCGAGAGGTGAGAAAAGCCTTCCTTGGATGTTTAAGGTGTGGCTCTTTTAGGAGGTGTGGCTCTTTTAGGAGGTGTGGCTCTTTTAGGAGGTGTGGCTCTTTTAGGAGGTGTGGCTCTTTAAGGAGGTGTGGCTCCTTTAGACTCTTCCCTACAGCCATTTGTAGAGAAGCAGCTCTCTGAGGAGATCCTTGCTTATTCATATTGCTTTATTGGAAGAGGATGTGGACACATACATTTTATTCAGGGTGAACCAGGGATTATATACCTCTTGGGGGAAAAGTATGAGACTATTGAGGAAGGGCAGGTCATTGGCTAAAGACTAAGGCTATCTAGATACCTCATTAGCATGGAGATGAACTCCAGGTGCCATGCTACCCGACTGAGTGCCCATGATCCTCTCTCTCAGCTGGAGGTCGAGGTGACTTGTCCAAAGCAGGCAGGAAAGTGGCTTGGTCAGGGGCTGCTCCACTCCCACTTCAGATCTCTGAGAGTCCCAGGCTGTAAGCAAGCCTCACCTCACCAGATCTTAGGCCTGTCTAGTGAGCACAACAACATGCCCTACATGGAGTCTTAAAATTAGGATGTTGGCCTACTAAACATTCCTAGAACATGGCATTTTGATGGGAAAAGTTGTCTTACAAGTAATTCCTGTTAAGTTTAGATGAAGAAACCAGTTTTATGTCTCTGTCACACCATATGAGTAGCTTTCACTGCTGCCGCCACCACCCCAGCCTCCAATCTTTATGAATTCACAAATGTTAAATCACTTTACATTCTAAGAGAGAACAAAACAAAGAGTTGATTTTAGTCTAGCAGAGCTTCATTGAGGAATGTTGATGGGTTCAAGGTAGGAGTGTTTGATAAGTTGGGGCATTTGATGAGAAGTTCCAAGTAAAATGTTTTTCACAAGTTCTGGTTGATGAATGACCTGATCCTTCAGAGGACTGGGTGAGCAGGCTTTGATTTGTCTCTGTGTCTGAAGTTTAATTGAGCCTTTTGTTTCCCATAGATTTGAAAACCTGCTATGGTCCAGAAAGAAATTTGTGGACAACATGAAGATCTATAACCACAGTTACATCTACATGCCAGCCTTTTCTATGAAGACAGGCACAGAGCCGTCTCTCCGTGTGTATTACACACTGAAGGATGTTGGAGCCAATCAAACAGTGCTTTTTGCTAACCCCAACTTTCTTCGGAACATTGGAAAGTTCTGGAAGAGTAGGGGGATCCATGCCAAGCGCCTGTCCACAGGACTCTTTTTGGTGAGTGCAGCCTTGGGCCTCTGTGAGGAAGTGTCCATCTATGGCTTCTGGCCCTTCTCGATGAATATGCAAGGGGAGCCCATCAGTCACCATTACTATGACAACGTCTTGCCCTTCTCAGGCTTCCATGCCATGCCTGAGGAATTTCTTCAACTTTGGTATCTTCATAAAATCGGTGCACTGAGGATGCAGCTGTACCCGTGTGAGGCGCCATCACCACGGCCCACTTCCTAGGGACTGCAGAAGAAGAAAGGACTGGACGGGATTATTTTTGCTAGTTTTTTTTATGTGACTTCTAAAAAGAACTGCCAAAGTGTGTCGTGGATTGACATGATAGGAAACAAACAAAAAACCAAGCAAAACTGCTTTTGATGTTAGCTTGGAGAACAAGCAGAAGTAAAATGTCCCGGGGAATGTTTTTATAGTGTTGTGGATTCGCTAGTGGGACAACCTCAAGGAGACAATGCTGGCAGAACACGTGTCTGTAGTTCAAATCTAGAAGATGCGATTCAAGGACCAGCAGAGCTCTAGTTGCTGAGGCCGAGGGGCCCATCATGGCAGCCTGTGGGAGATGCTGGGGTATTGCTGACTGTCAATATACACTGGCATCATAATCATTTTAATGACCTGTCTTACTGAGACTGGCATTAGAACTATAGGTTTAAAAAAATTATTATTGATTTTTGCCTTGTTTAGGGCTATGGGTGGGTGATGGTATAAACTTACAAAACCTTCCCTGCTGATTATTGTGACTGGTTGAAACAACTCTATGATGACTAAAGTCCCCTCTACTAGTACAGTTTTCAATGAGAATTGCTTCTTGCCTCTTTTTGGTTAAGTCTACTTAGCATGGAGCTCTGTTGAGTTCGGACTGAGTTGATCCATTGTCTAGATCACACGAGCTGTTTCTTCACATCAGAAGTTGAGAGGGAAACTAAATTTTAGGTCCCCACCACATCAGCCCATGGGCTCTGTTATTTTCATAGAATCAGTAGACATGCAAGTACATGGTTTACTTGTAAAGTAGTAGAAGTGTGTTTGTCATTTGATGAGAGGTGAAGTAGCTCACAGAATGAGAGCTTAGTCTTCAAGGTAGACAGACCAGAAGGCAGGACCTTTCCCATCTAACACGAATATTTCCTTTCAAGATAACTCACATGTGTATGCATATATGTCTATACATATATACATGTATGTATATATGTATACACACGTGAGTTATCTTGTATACATATATATATATATATGTATACACACGTGAATATAGACACATACACTCTGACACTCTCTACATTCTCTACAAAGTAATCAAAGATTATTCCCATGTGATCATCAGTATGGAGTGTGCATGGCCTGGAGTCTGTAACCAGTACTGGAGAGCCACAGAGAAATAGTATGAACTCCATTCCATGTTGACACAGTCAGGCTGGCATGGCAGTTGCTGTCAGCTTGTGTCCAGCACAGAGTGCAAGGCTGACCCTCAAATACATAAATCAGAATGAGAACTTCTCTCTTACTCACACTGCCTCCCTCCACCCCAACATTTCATGAATGGGCCCTGTGTCGAGCCTAGTGACATGTGACATGGCTCATGCAAGGAAGCAGGTAGGACCCTCTGGCTGTTTATGTCCTTAATGTCTGGCGGGGCTGTCTAAGCAGCTTGGTACAGCAGTTTTGACACAGTGGGGGCAGGGAGGGCTTTCCTGGCAGATTCTGGCCCAGTCAGTCTGCTTACTGTAGGTAAGGGGGTGATCAGGGAGATCACTCATGACCTTTGTGCTTTGAGGTGTGCTAAGCTCCCAGGAGATGTAAGAACTCATGTTTACTCTTTCAACTGTGGTCATGATAGAGGTGAAATCGACTCACAAGTTCTGCCTCATCTTGAAGGTAGAAACTTGGTATATTGACCGTGTCTATGAAAAGCAGGGAACTTTAAAAAGGGGGTTAACTTACAAGATAACAAAGCTACTGAGAAGCTCAACCTTTGGGGGTGGGGGATTTCTGAAAGTGATCCAATATTCAGGCGCTGATGTTTGGGAGGCTTACCGCTGTGCACAGCTGGCTTAGAGTTTCCATTTGCGTGCCAACATCAGGATATCCAGAATGCAGCACGAGCTGCATTACTCATATCTATGAAACCCTGACTACAATCCCTGTTTTGAGCTACTGGTACTTAATGCTTATCTAAGAAAGAATACATGTTCACCAATAGACTTCCTCAGAAGTATAAAAGAACTTAGAAAACATCACATACAGAGATTAATTAAATATGCATTCAGAATGCATTAATTGGTCAAAATCTAAGCAAGAAGCTTTGGGACTGGTCCATTATTTAATGCATTTGAATTATTTCATGTCACTGTTCACTGAGAACACTCTCTGGGAGTTTTAACTCTCCGTACAGTCCCTAGAACAGGTCCATGGGATAGATTTGTGTGTTTAGTCTGTACAATTTTAAAGCTGCTCCCTATGGCATTTGAATTTCAGAACAGAAACAGCCAACACCGTCCGTGCTCTTCACCCATGCAGACTGCCCTTCCCTCTCAGGCGTTGTCAGGACCCCGGGAATGCTCTAAATTGTTATGAGCAAAAGTGCTCACACTTGTAGTTGGGGGCAGCCATGAAGGCTGGTCCAGTAGCCACAGGCCAGCCACTTGCCACAGAGAATGACTCTATGAAGTGATAGTTGTATGAAGGTTGAGGAACCCCCAAGTTAGACCAAAAGAAACGTTTGACTGCTCCTGTTGTCTGCCCTTAAGGCCCAGGTATAGTGCTGATGTCATGAACAGTATTGCTGTGGCCTTTCATTATTTTATAATGGCAATTCACTGGGTATGTCATATGTAACATTATACGTGTCCGGTTAGATGATGTAGCTAAGCAAGAGGTAGGTGTGTGTGTGTCTGTATGTCTATGTGCATGTCTGTGTCTATGTGTGTATAGCTGTGTGCATCTGTTTAGCATTATTTTTGGTAAAGTATGTCTTCCTGAGTAGAAACCTCTCCAGAATCATCCTTTAGAACATTCTAGAGTACTGTATTAGTCTTAAGAGATTGGATATTATTCAATTCTGGTTATTGAAATTAAGGCCTTCAGCTCTGGGACTTGTCCATTATTTAACATATTTGACCTTTAACTTTCGGCTCAGAAGGGATTTGAGTTCTGATAGAAATGTGTTTTTTTTTTTAGATTATTTATTTATTTCATCTATATGGGTTCACTGTCACTGTCTTCAGACACACCAGAAGAGGGCATTGGATCTCATTACAGATGGTTGTGAGCCACCATGTGGTTGCTGGGAATTGAACTCAGGACCTCTGGAGGAGCAGTCAGTGCTCTTAACCACTGAACCATCTCTCCAGCAATATGAATGTTTAATAGGAATCATTTAATTAATTTCATTGCACCTGGCAAGAAGTGACACTCCTCTCTACCACCAATTAGATCAATGCTTAGACCAATTAGATCAAGTGCGGGTATGTGCGTGTGTGTGTACATGTGTGTATGCACACATGTGTGTGTATGTGTGTACCTGTGTGTATGTGTGCACATGCATGTGGAAAATAAAATTGCTTCATGGAGGAAGAAGAGAGAATGCAGAGACTGCAAATGAATACTCAAACAGGAATTCTCATTTTGAGTCAACTGCGACTTAAGAATTTGTTGATTCTCAAGAAGTTCCCAAGTGAGGGTGGCTGCTGTTTGATTTCACTCACACTTCAGTAAAATTAAGCTAGGCGAAGAGCAAGTCATCCCACCAGAAGGAAAGCTTTTACATGAAAGAGCTGTTCTCAGAAGATACCTCTTAGTGCTTTGCCAAAAGTATATAAAAAAAAATTGTGTGCCTAAACTAAATTGTTCACGTTTATGATGTGACAAAGGAGGAGGGACAAGAGACTCTCACCCTTGAGGCCTGAGCACCCTTGCAGAGGTCCTGAGTTCAGGTTCTGACACACACTTACCCACACACAGCTGCCTGCTACTCCAGGTCCAGGGCATCTGGTGTCCTCTTCTGGTCTCCATGGACTGAATGCAAACAGGAACATACACATAATAAATAAATAAATAAATCTTCATAAAGGTAGAGAATTAATTCTCTAATATGGCACATGTTCAGGTAGTGCCCTCTGTGCTTCTTTCCTGGGAAGCCAGACTTCTATACTTTTATTTTTTATGTTTGAGAATACCAAGTTTGTGGAATCGTCCACTGGCAAATCATTGTCAGGAAGGATCTAATGAGAAAACCAGTTCTGAGTCCACCGAATGGTGCTCACCTTATAAAATACAGGGCTATGGTATAGACGCTTCCCCACCAGAACCAGGTAAGATTACTTCCCGTCAAAAAGTCCAGAGGTCATGGGCTGTAAAGCTTTGTCTGGACATTCAAGGGCAAGTCTGCAGGAAGAGAGCACAGAAGAGGAATAAAGACTGGGGATGCTGTTGTGTGTTCTTTCCTGCCCAGAGTGGTCGAAGTCTGCCCGGGATACTGTGGAAGCTCCAGACAGCACATATCAGGGGTGGAAGCAAATTAACAATGTTATGGCACCTGCAGCCCAGGTTGATGTGTCTAGTGTGGTCAGCAGTAAATGCCCTTAGAAGTTTTGGAAACTTAATTCTGTTTTATGCTCAGGAGAGGAAGAGGCAAGGTGATATTGGAGGTGGCCATAGTTCCCAAGCTCTCAGCATTCAAGGGGTCAGAGGGGTCTATACCTTTGTTCTTGATGACCCACTACCACTTATTCTTGTCCAAGAGAGGAGCTGGCTTTCATGGAGGGTTGAGCAGTAGTCCCCACTCCCACCTATCTCTGTCCTATCACAGTAGTTGGCTTCCATCGAGGGTTGAGCTATAGTCTGGCGACTACAGGAGCCTCAGCATGAAAATTTGCTGAGAATTTAAACTTTTGAATCACCAGACATACTTTGCTTGGATTTCTTGCCTAGGCTTACCCTTGCTAATTTGTGTGTCCTGTGGCAGAGTCTTGTCACCTTGACCCAGGTGGGACTCTGCATGTGATCACGAGCAGAGTTATTTTCTCTGTGTATATGAATGGACTTTCTGAGTCCCTGAATCCATGGAAATAGCAAATACCCCATAGTTCCTGTGCTGTGTCTTTGAAAGCCTGGAATTCTGAAGTTCAGCATATGTCTATAAACTCCTAAATGGGAGGCCACAAGATTTAGTCTCAGCCCTATACAACTCCTGTTGTGTAAGTGGGAGAGTCTTATATATGTAGACAACACACACACACACACACACACACACACACACACACACACACACTGGAATAATAATAGTATCTAGTATCTGCCTTATTCTCAGCCTTAACATGTCATTTGACATTTTCACACACATTCCAGAGATAAATGATTGATACATGACACAAATGGAAAAGTGATTCCAATTATCCAACCTTGCTCACTGCAACAAAGAAGGCATCCGCTCCTGCTTCTTGTTTGGGTTCTCTCTGTTGCTAGGATTTGTAGTTTCTTCTGCTTTTAATACAGAAGAATAAATAACATAGAGAAGTGAGTTACAATATTATGAGCATTTGAATAACAGCCAAAGCCCTTGACTCTCACTTGTGAGAGCACAAAAGAGGAATTATATTTTATGGTTGCTCATTTATCTAGACTGTCAGTGTCTCTGTTGTGTTAAAAGCCTTCCTCGGTTTGCTTTTTAGTTGAAGCTGTTGGGAATCAATCAATAACTCAAAGTTGTCCAAGAGTTTTATGGTGTGATGTCCAAACATGCTGATCCTGCTTCTTCCAGCCTCTGTAATTAGAGTTCCTTTGGATGTCTGTCATTTTCAAATGTGTGTTTCATGTAATAACAACAAACACCAAGAGATGTGACTTAGTCTGAAGCAGAGAAGACTGGATTCAGAACATTCTGGATTTTCTGTCCAGTAAAACAAACAAACAAACAAAATGCAATAGAGAAAAAAGATTTAACCAAAATGAAAACTAAGAGAAAATAGTGATTCCCTCCCCCACACACACACCCCAGAAAGGACCTATTGGGAGGGATCTCAGAAGACAGTGCAACAGACAGGAAGGAGGGGGCGATTGTCTTAGAAGCTGTTTCAAGATAACAGAAGGAGACGTGTTGCCGTGCGGTCATTAGGGTCGGATGAAGAGATGAGAGATGAAGCTGGAGCATGGATTTGGCAGAGGTGCAGAGAAGCCTCAGAGGTGGTACCTGTTTCTCACATGGGTCTTAGCAGTTTTGGAGTCCCCCAGGTTCCTATCTTCTCCAGGCAGCGCCCTCCTGGGTGCCTGAGCTTGCTGAAGTGAACATCCACATATCCCTCTGTCATACTCTCAAAGTGAGTTACAATTTAGCTCTCCTCTCAAGATGGTGGGAAATATCACCTTGATGTTGACCACTGGATGTGGTTACCATGTACAATGTGCACAGCAAGAGTTGGTGTCAACTTCCTGTCCCCATGATTCCCAAGAGAGGCCATGGTAGCTTAGATTCATTATCCTTCATGTTTTAGTTCAAACTCAATCTCAATCTCAATCTCAATCTCAATCTCAATCTCTCTTTCTCTTGCTCTTCCCCCTCCCCTTTCCTCCTTCCCTGTGTTATTTTTGCTCACAGAATATAGAAGAGTAACTGACTTGGTAGTGGGGAGTGGCAGAGGGTGCCTTAACTTTTCCTGGCTCGGCTCCCCACTTACATAGTTCCTTCATGTGTCTGTTGCTTTGTAGATGTTTCCATGTCTGCCCAACGTGTACCTTAATCATCAGCAAAGACCCCTTTACATGTAGCAACTGGGACTATTTTATAGACATTTACAGTAGTGTATAGGCCTTGGAGAAGTCTGATGATGGTGTGTAACACCCTTTGCTGCATTGTGGAACATTGTTTTAAGGTCTTTTAGATGATAACTACAGAGATATTCCTAGAGTTAAGAATGATTTTCTGGAAAATTCCAGTATTCTTGGAAGCAATGAACCAATCTATCACTGTTTTTTGTTCTGTTTTCAGCACAGATAGGCCCTCTCTCCATAGTTAGGATGACTGACGGCTACCATAGTGTACATAAGGATCTTACACATGAGAAGGGGCGAGACAGGATGCACCTCACAATATTTTAAAGCCTACTTCATCTTTAACAAATTCTGTAATACTGCTTGACTTATACATATCACATGGCGTACTTTGATCTGCAAAATACTGGGGAAATATTTTTACCTTTGGCCTCTTTCATTGTGTATTGTAGACTCTAATTCCACACATATGCAAGCTGTTTTATCAGTGTGAGTTTTCAGAAGCTGGACAAGAGTAAAAATAGGAAATTTTAAACATTCTTTCTCATGTAATGTAGTCTACTGATCCATGAATATAATAATTCTGGGAGAGATTTTTTAGATCAGATATAAAATTGAAGTCATCCTTGATGTGTTTACAGAGTGGCTTCGTCCTATTAAAGCCAAATTTGATGGATAATAAGTGTGGGGTAACCCAATACTGTTCATTTCCTCTTTCTTCCCTTCTTCCTTTCTTCCTTTCTTCCTTCCTTCCTTCCTTTCTTTCTTTCTTTCTTTCAAAAGAATTTCACATAAAATGTAGCAGGTAAGAAACTGTCTGATCAGTGCTCTTTATGGTGGGACTTGAGGAAATGGTGCCTATCTGTTGGCTGAGACAAACAGTGATGTGCCCAGGGGAGGTCACTGGGAAATGTCTTTCTTTTATTATTATTATGTTCCTGAGTGATGTGGCAGTGAAGAGATTTAAGTAAGTCTCTGTTTCTCTACCTCCCTTCCTTAGAGAACATTTGGAAGCGTACCCTGTGAATAAAATGGCTTTTTTCCAATGAAGCCTCTGAGGTCCTTTCATTTCTCTGAAGCACATCTGTTCTTTCCTTCTCACATTCCTCTGGGTTCTGTACCTATCCTGACTACCACGTTTTACCTTTCCTCTATGGGTGAAAGTTCTGCTGTTTATATAGTATTGTTTTAGAAGCACTGAGATATAGGGCTGTTGAGATTGCTCCGCAGGTAACAGAGCCTGCTGGTGAGCCCAGCAACCTGAGTTGGATCATTGAGGTCCACGTGGTGAGAGACAACTCCTGAAAATTACCTCTAACATCCACATGTGTGACGTGGGATGTGTGCAGCCACACAAGCACACGTGCATATAAAGTTAATTGGATTTTTAAAATCCAATACAACATTTAAAGGAAAAATAAATATAGAATTATAGTCACTGTGTCAGTAACAGTACCACATCGGGCTGGCGAGATGGCTCAGTAAGTAAAGAGGCGTGCCACCAAGTCTGATGACCTGAATTTGATTCTTGGAACTGTCAAGGCAGAAGGAAAGTTGTCCCCCACATGTGTGCCATGTGAATAAATAAATATAAAACAAGCAGATAGTACATAATTGTAAACTAAATGAATAAATTTAATTTTTAAAGATTTTTTTACTTTTCTGTGTGCTAAAGTTTGCTTGCATGCATGTCTGCACACCATGTAGCTGCAGTGCCTGAGGTAGGCAGAAGAAGGCATCAGATTTCCTGGCACTAGAGTTGTTGTGAGCCACCACATGGGTGCTAGGAACTGAACTCTGGTCCTTTGCAAGTGTAGTCAGTGTGCTTAACCACTGAGCCATTTATCCAGACTGAAAGAAATAAACACTACATGATACACATAAGAACTCCTCTTGGTCAGAGGAAAGAGTCGATCTCTTGTATAAAGCAGACAAGAAGTTACACATCCTCATAGCATAAGTGATACAGGTGAGCCTCTTTTTTCCAGCAATAAAATTGTCTTTGTAATGAGTCAGTTTCAGTATGTGTGTCCAGAGATACTCTCAGGAATTGCTAACATGAGGCAAGACATGGCTACTCCTCCTCTATTCAAAGTGGGTGACTTCGAGGCCACACACCTGATCAAAATTGTTTACGTAACTGCTTCAAACTCCTTGTCCCTTGGGCTCTGTGTTCCAATTCTGTCACATATTTCCTCAGAGGGAGTAACATCAAGAAAGGTACCCTGTCCATCCTTTATGGTACAGTTCTTGGAAATTGATCCAGACCCTTGGTACAGATCTTATTAATTATCTGATTTTATTTCCAAAGTAGTCTTTTAGGTGACAGCTATTTGAGTATGGATAACTCTGAGTGGAGATGAAGCACAGTGTTTAGCTGAATCACTTCGTGGGGTGGTGCAGACCTTTCATATAAATGTGGGTCACCATAACCATATGAGGAAAACAGATATAGCTGTGGTCACCAACTGTGACTAGGTCCTACAACATAAATTTTATAATCCAGCTGTTCTACTCCGTTTTGACTTAAACATTCAAAAACAGATAGCAAGAGCCCAAAGGTGTATGCTTGTTCAAGAATTTCCCACTAAGCCTGAAAGCAGGATAGTTATAAGCCACAGGTGATTTTGAAAATACAGCAAGATGATATCAGGAATTAAAGGAAGGTAATCAAATCCATTTCTAATTCACAGTGTGCAATCTCGGGGATCTGAGGACATGCGAAGATTTCAGTGTTTATGCAGAGTGACTGTTACTGTTGGTTGGTTGGTTGGTTGGTTGGTTGGTTGGTTGGCTGGCTGGTTGGTTGGGTGGTTGGTTGGTTGGTTGGTTGGGTGGTTGGTTGGTTGGCTGGTTGGTTGGGTGGGTGGGTGAGTGGGTG
>NW_022196903.1:136765600-136782197 GCF_008632895.1 Mastomys coucha | reverse complement strand
ATATGGTTGGGTGGTTGGTTGGTTGGGTGGGTGGGTGGTTGGTTGGTGGTTGGTTGGTTGGATGGTTGGTTGGGTGGTTGGTTGGATGGTTGGTTGGGTGGTTGGTTGGTTGGATGGTTGGTTGGGTGGGTGGTTGGGTGGTTGGGTAGTTGGTTGGGTGGTTGGTTGTGCCACAAGAGTTATGGTTTGCCGGCACAAACTGAGAGGTTGGAGGAGGTGGTGGTGGAGCGCAGCCTATAATATTGGTTGGTATTCTCTATTTTATGATTTTATTTTTGTTACTTTCTATTTGTGTGTAGCATGCCTGCCACATGTGTGTGAGTGCTTTCGGGGTAGGGGGCATAAGATGTTGTTTCTTCTAGAGCTGGAGTTATGAGTGGTTGTGAGCCACCTAATGTGGGTGCTGGGAATTGAACTCAGGTCCCCTGGAAAAGCTGCAAGTGCTCTTAACCACAGAGCTATCTCTCCAACCCTGTATCCTGAGAACATTTTTATGATCGACAGTGCAACAAAGAATTAAAAGGCAATTAAGTGTTTATTGGTATCAAGTTAGATGTTAGTCAAGAAGATTTTGATGCTTGCTTGTGGGGAGGAGACAGTAACGCCTGGACAGAGGTGTTCATTGAGGTGGAGTGGGAGACTGCTGTGATCAGCATCCTCCTGGTGGCTGAGACCTGGGACTGACTCTATTTCAGAGGTTAACCCTCACCTGAGCTTTCACTGGCTGGGCACTTCGTAATCGTAAGAAGTGGGTTATCCGTGCTCCCTGTCCACAAGTCCAGGCACAGTCACAGTACCCGAGACCATCACAGGGCTGCCTGACATGCTGGGCACTCTGTTTTGTCAGCAGGTCTTACACAGGTAAAGGCTGCAATGGTGACATCAGTTTCTAAAGCAGTGTTGAGATGTCCATAGGGCTTGTCTCTTTGGAGCATAGGCTTAGATACCTGAGGCAGATGTTTATTCTATCAACACTGTTTCCGCTAACACCAACACATAATCCCTGGCATCATCAGCACAGACCACGAATAGGATTCCCTGTTGCAGTAGGGCCACGACCAGATAAGGCCCTCTGATGCAGCATAACCCATGAATATCAACATGGCTCCTGGCTACAGCAGAGACCATAGACATCCTCACGGCCCTGGGTGGTGGCACAGTGCCAGGACACCAACAAGAACTTTTGTGGTAAGGGACCTTTGTGTGCAGTAAGAGCACAGACCCAGACATGGCCCTTTAGCAGTAGCATAGGACTGGCCCTGCCATCACCATGGACGCAGGTGGCAATGGAGGCCACTCACATCGGTGTGGCCTCTGGCAACAGCATTACTCACAGACACCAAAGCAGACCTACCTGCAGTAAGGCCAGGGACCCAGACATGGCCCACTGTGGCAGCCCAGACCTGAACTTTACCAGGGCCTTAGATGGCAGCATGGCCCATTCAGATTAATGTGTTGTGGGCAGCACTGCCCACAAGCATTATCATGGCTTCAGGCTGAAGCACAGACCACCTCTATTGCTCCCAACTCTCTGTCACCCATTTTCTCTTATGGTTTTCAGTGGTAGCTCAGACCATGGCCAGCAACACAGATCAGGCCACATTAAAGCTATGGACCCAGGTGTGGCCCTCAACAGCAGCTGAGACTTTGTCCTCACTACAGTCTTATGTGATAGCACAGCCCTCTCACATCAGTATGGCCAACCGAGGACAGCATGGCCCACAGACATGAACATGGACTTAAGCCATAGTACAAGCCATGAATAACCATATGTCACAGGTGACAACATGCACAGTTCACAGACATCAACCTGGACCTCAGTCACATGAGGGCCACTGACCTACACATGGTCCTTAGCAGAATCATGGGACATGGTCCTTTGAGAAGCTCTGATCTAGTAGGCGGACCTATCCTATCTCAGGCCTCCACCCTGCATCCAGGCAAGTTGTTCAGGGACAACCTGTATCTGCTGACACCATCCAGCCAACTCCATTGCTGCTGTACACCATCCTGTTGACTTCACTGGGCATTGACATGATCCACCATCAACCTCAGCCCTCATGCTTGTCACTGCTGTCACATCCCCACTTCCACCTCTCTTCATCACCACTTCCACCTCTCCGCACAGTACACATACCCTTTGGCTCCTCCATTGTGCCAGTCTTTTGTCACCATTCTCTCCTCTCTGTGGTGCCTACCTGTTTGGGATGGAGAGCCTCCTGTGCCTGGCTAGCATACCATGCCCTCCAGAGCATCGGCAGGTCGCTAATGCTTCTTCTTCTTCTTCTTCTTCTTTTTTTTTTTTTTTTTTTTTTTTTTTTTTTTCCGAGACAGGGTTTCTCTGTATAGCCCTGGCTGTCCTGAAACTCACTCTGTAGCCCAGGCTGGCCTCTAACTCAGAAATCCACCTGCCTCTGCCTCCCAAGGGCTGGGATTAAAGGTGTGCGCCACCACCGCCCGGCTTCTAGTGTTTCTCTTAAACCTATCAGTTAGAAGATATAGTCTTCATAAAGTGATGCTCTTTGAAGAACGGCAAAATCAGTTTTGAGGGACAAAACACTCCTGTATATTTCAATGGTTAAGGAGAACTTAACCTATTTTAAGACAAGGTCTCCTGTAGTCCAGGCTGTCCTCAAACTCACTGTCTAGCTAAGGATGTCCTGAAACTTCTGATCTTCCTTCCTGTATCTATTTTACTGTCCACTAGCAATCAAACCCAGGACTTTGTGCCTGCTAGGCAAGCATTCTTTCAACTGAGTTACATTCCCAGCTGGTGGGTGGGGTATTAAAAGTTTCCTTGAGAATGGGGCTGGGAAATAAATCAAATTGTTCCCTAATACAAAGCAGAGGTGAATGGACAGAGATACACAGTAAGAAATGGGTGGGAAATACCATTTTGAGAGGTTGAGGCCCATCTGACAGGATGTTGGAAATGACCAACTTTCCTGATTAGATGTTTGGATTATATTCAAAATGTTTGGATCTGAAAAAATAGAACTGTGGCTCTATATGTGGTGGTTTTCTGTGTTATATCTTTTTAATTTAGATTTTAAGATGTTATCATCCACTTATCAGTTGACAGCCATGTAGGCTAGTACGATCCATCGCCCCAGTAATGTGACTAGAGTGGCAATGACCATAGATGGGCTGTTTGCTCTCTGATGTAAGGTGTGGGGGTCTTTGGGGTGTGCACCCAGGACTAATATAACAGTGGTAGTTTTATCGTTACATTTTGGGGAATTCTACACCGACTTCCACCTTGGGTACACCATTTTCTACTATGCCAACAGTGGGTCAGAGTCTCCATTTCCCTAGTCCTTCCCTGAATTTGTAGCCATTCTTTTGTCTAGAGTAAGATGAACTCTCAAAGGATTTGAATTTGTGCTGAATGCTTTTTGGAGTATCCCTTGGCCATTCATGTTTCTTTCTTTCTTTCTTTCTTTTTTTTTTTTTTTTTTGTCTTCAGTCTTATAAAACATTTGTCACTGTTTGTTTACTCTCTTGATGTTTAACATGTACCATTTTACACTGGGATCCCGAGTCCCCCACCTGTGTCATCCAACCATATTTTAAAGTCTGAATGCAGCCAGGTACAGTGGTGCAAGCATGTGACACCAGCCCTTCAGAGACATCGTGCTGGGTCAGCCAGATCTATATAAGGCCAGCAAGACCTGCCTTAGGTTGAGTAAAAATTAAACAAGGACTGAGTGCTAAGTGACGGATGAGCTTTTTGTTCGGGTGTGTTGTTTTCCTTGGCTTAGCACCTCCCTAGGATGGTACATTTTTAAGAAGATGGATCTATGAGGACATGCTAGCTGCCTCTCCTTAAGCTAACGTGGGACCTAGAAGGCTATTGACTGAGGCTTTTGATGTCCTCAAGAGCTCAAATCCATGTTCCAACCTGAAGATCACCTCAGGGTTGGCCAGGGTTGGCAAGGTAACAGTGCTTTTCATGAGAATTTCCTTTTCCTTTGACAGTTAATGCACATGAACGTGAACTGCAGTGTACATCGAATGGCAGTGCAGAAGGGAAAGCTGCCCCACCAGGTGACATTTGTAGGCAGAGGCAGTTTGAAAGGAGTCTCATTTTTAAAATATCATGTGGCTTTAGATTAAATGGAGGAAGATAATTCCTGGTCATCATCAGTCAGACATATTTTCATAGTGATAGGCTGGCTTTTATAGCTGGTGCCCATGATCGTATCTTTTTAAAAGATGTATTTATTTATTTTTATTTATGTGAGTACACTGCTGCTGTCCTCAGACACACCCCAGAAGAGTGCATTGGATCCCATTACAGATGGCTGTGAGCCACTATGTGGTTGCTGGGAATTGAACTGTGGACCTCTGGAAAAGCAGTCAGTGCTCTTAACCTGCTGAGCCATCTCTCCAGTCCCCACAATCGTATTCTTAATGTCTTTACCGTCGCCAATATGATTGAGAAATCTGTCTAGATTTTATCATCTCTCCAAATAAATCACCTATCACTAAAAGAAAAAAAAAAGAGCTCTGTGTAAACTTATTAAGAAGGCACTGGCAACTTAGGCTAGGAGGACCCTTACAGCCTAGCCTAATGGTGAGCTCCAAGACCAACAGCAGAGAGTTCTCAAAGGAGCTGCGTGGTGTTTCTCAAGATTGTCCTCTGACCTCTGCACACATCTGTCTGCTCACCTGTACACATACACGTAGCCACACCCACATACACACATTAAGACAAGTAGGTACTGACAGATGGACATCTCTGCAGTCTTTCACAGTGAGTGCAGAGTTACACCACTCCCTTGTTACTAGATTTAAAAGCGTTTATTCAGTGGGACTGTCACAAGACTGCCAGACTCTCTCTCACCTTTAGTGGCACTTCTGAGTACAACAAATTGTGTTGAACACATCTCTCTAGGACCTGGCCACCATCTCCCCTCCTCGGGATTGTACAATTTGGTTGTTTCTCACTGTGGTATGGTAGACAATGCGTTCTGCAAAGTGTAACAGATTTATACTAATTTATGTCCCTTCATATCATCTCCCTGCCTCTTTGTAGGGATAATGTTCCATAACTTTATACATGCACATATAAAATTATTAATATTTAAAGATCTTGAAATGGCCTAAATGTAACAACAACCAAAAAACAAACAGAACAAAATGGAACAACAGCAACAACAAAAAACCCAACCAAACAAATGTCCGCAACTCAACTGATATGCACCCTGGATGCCTATAACCAAGTTTTCCTGACCATAGGAAATGGCCGCGGCCCCATGATTGCCCATAGACATAACTAAGGTCTAAGAATCGAGACAGCAAGTGCAGACGGCAATTCGATCTCAGAAATGTCAAAACATGAAAAGGGTCTAGTTTAGAATCAATAAAATGCTCTTATCCCCCATTACTAGAGTGAAGTAAAAGCATTTGTGAGGAGACCTTGGCAAACAAGAAAGCTGCCATCAAGGAAAATGGCCGTGCCTGCGCCTGCTGCCATCCTTTCTTCTGCCAATCAATCTTAGCGACAGGAGGGAAAAGAGCTTGAATAAAAGGACCCTTTACAAAGTTGTCATTGAGAGCAATGGCAGCCCCAGCATCAAAGGTAGAAGAGTGGGAGTTGAAGTCGCAGGAGGCAACCTGGTAAAAAGCTCATTTCCTGGTATGACAGTGAATGCGGCTACAGCAACAGGGTGGTGGACCTCATGGCCTCCATGGCCCCCAAGAAGTAAGAAACCCTGGACCACCCACTGCAGCCAGGACATTGAGAGCAAGAGAGAGGCCCTCAGTTGCTGAGGAGTCCCTACCCCAGCACTGAGCATCTCCCTCACAATTTCCACCCCAGACTCCCATAATAACAGGAGGGGCCTGGGGAGCCCTCCCTACTCCCTTGAATACCATCAATAAGGTTCACTGCAAACCGCCCCTCCCCCCCGCAAAAAAGGACCCTTCACGTTAACCTGAGCGTCTTTAGACATACACCGGACACTAGGGGGCGCTAGCACACAAGGTGCCAGATGAGAATATCAACAACCCATTTGCTTGTTTTTACAATCTGTTCTCTGGATAAGTATTTCTGCAGCCCGACCTCTCTGGGGAATGTGAAGATGACTGGATCCTGAACTCGGCCTTGAAGAGATTTCCCTGTAGTGAGAGCCATCAAGCATCAGTATGCAAGTGAGAGTAAAGGGAGGCCGCAGTAGGTTAGGAAAGAGGTGTGGGAAGGATTGCAAAAGAGGAGCAGGGCTGAACCGAACGTGATGGCATAGGCTACTCGCTTCAGCACCAGGGACGCTGAGATAGGACTGTTAGCTTGAGGCTAGTCTGTGCAAAGGGAAAAAAATTCAATGATCCTTTTCAAGTTCATCAAGTCAATTTTCTTTAGCTTGGGAAAACATTTTAAAAATCTGCTCAATCAAGGGTCCTGCACTCCAGAGGAAACTTCCTGACTGACTTGTGGGAGGGGGAAAGAACTGAGGCGAGGATCCACCTGTGAGTCCAAAGACCAAATCGCACTGTGTGACTACATTAAAACAAGCCCTCACAGAGCCCTGCCCCAATCCTATACCAACCATGCCTGCTGAGCACCGCTCCCTAGCAAAGCCCCCAGAAGCTGTGGATCAAAGTACGCATGGCTCTATACAAGACCAATCTTTCAAACTAAAGAGAAATGACCACAGTCCAGGTGTAAAGGTTTCCCAGACTGGACACACCATCCTCACAGTACATGCCTCTGAATCAACAGCTAAGAAGGAAGTGAAGGCCTGGAAAAAAGGCCAGTCAGGCTGGGCTTGGTTTGCCTTTGGAAACAGAAATGGTTCAGACACAATAAAAGGCTAGGGGTGGGGTGGGGACTGCAGGGGAGAAGGAAGGGGTGAAATGATGGAGCACACCGGGGTGGGGGGCAGAGGGGTAAGACTAACCAGTAACAATGAAACAAAGAGAATCAACACCTAGGTGGTGGCATAGGCCTGAAGTCTCAGCACTGTGGTTTGGAAGCAGGGGATCAGGAGTCTGGGGCCAGCCTTGACTACATGAGACCCTGACCCAGAAAAGCAAAATGGAAAGAAAAGAAAGATACCCCTCACACCATAACGGCCTTTATGAGAATTAGAAAACCACAAATTAAATTTCTCATTAAAAAGGCTTACAAAAGTTTATAAGGCATCTCTCAGATTATTTCAATAAACATTTACGTTTAAGACCTCATTGTGTTGAACACATATTGATTCCCTCCCTCCATCCATCCCTCTGGATTGTTGGGCTCTAAATATTTAAATATTTTAACTACCCCACTCAAGGATAATTGGTATGCAATAGATTGTACGTATTTAACACATACAACTGACATCTGTGCATTCCCACGAACCATCTACAATCAACAAGTCAGGTTTCTCTCTCCCCCTCCATCGGTCCATCTTGGCAATCCACCCCCTCCCACCCTCAGACACAGCTGATCTGTGCCCTTACATTATACAAATTTTGTATACATCAATAAAATGATGGCGGGTATGAGCTGTGTTGCTAGGTTCCTTTCACCCAGCAGCATGGGTCTGAGGACTCTGTCCGTGGGAGGATGGATCAGTGCGTAGCCTTTTCCATAGCTGGGCTGACCCCATCAAGAGAGTGTGTCACACATTGCCCTCCATGTTTGCCCTGGAGTTCTTCTTGTTGCTTTTGGGCTGTGAGCATTGGTGCGTGTGAAAGTTGGAGTCCTTGGGGGAGCACCCAGGCATTCTTGGGGGAGCACCCAGCACGGGATGGCTGTGGGGGAAATGTGCGGTCACCAGGATGGAGCTATACTGCTATACAGAGCTGGAACCACTTCACCCACTACTGGCAGCTATCTTCTCAGGTCTTGTCCCTTACATTTAGTCATTTACTCTTGGCAGCTTAAGAAAAAGCACTTTTGTCATTAATGTCCAATGCCTTAAACCGTTACTTTTTGATTTTGCATATATTTAATCTATTTATGTTTGAGACAGGTTCCTTTGTATCCCAGATTTCCCTCTGACTTGTTACGTAGCCAAGGGCAACTGTGAATTTCTGATCCCCTGCCTCCACTTGCTGAGTACCACACAAGGTCTCTGCAGAGCTGGGGACTGACCCCCACCTCCCACCCCACCCCTCCACTCCCCCACCCCCCCCTGCACTGTGCCAGCTCAGCCTTCTTTCTGCTTTTTCCAGGCTGCCTCTGTGAACTAGATCTCTCTTGCATGAAAGCGCATAGCTCTCTGTGGGCAGCTCTCAAGCCAGGGAGTGTTCTGAAGGCTACCGACTACTAAGATTATCTGTCCCGGTATTCCCTCCTGGGGAACAGCCAGCATGACACCTTTTGGGGTACTGAAAGGATGGGAGAAAGAAAGAAAAGGAACCTCTTTCCTGGAGCTGACTTTCTGAGAGCTCTCTATGACTCATGTTTTTTTTCTTGTTTTGTTTCCTTAGCTCTTCACCCCCTCTCCCTTTCACTCCCTCTCCCCCTAGCACATCCTGCCACAGATTCCCCAGATATCTGGAAGTCAGGTCTCCACTGTAGTCTTGCCTCTGTTAGAAAACCCCCAATGGCTTCCTAGGAAGGGCCACTCAGATGACTGACTGTGGGTTAGCCCAAGGGAGATCAGCAGACCGACCTTAGGCTAGCCCAGAGAGATGCATGCCTGGAATCTGTTTGTCTTCTTAAGTCTTCAAACTGTTCTCCTCCACTGGCGAAATAATTAAGGGCTTTCATTTAAAAATCAGAATTTTGGATTTCTTATGCAAACATACAATATTCGCACACCAAATCCAGGTCTCCACGAGGCAATAAACAAACCGCCGTGCATTAATTGTTCCATGCAGACTGTCTCCAGCTCCCCATCAGCTCCGCCCCTACCAGTTCTCTTCCTGCAGGCAGCAGGGGTTTTGTTATTTGTAGTTATTTCTATTAGCATGGAAAATATTTATTTTTTCTGATTCTTTAAACATTTTATTTAGTTTTATAAAGATTTATTTTTATTTGTGTGTGCTCACGTGTGTGTGTGCGCGCGCATGTGTGTAGTGCAGTGCGTATGCATGAGTGCGTGTATGCATGTGTGTCTGTGTCTTTATCTGTTTCTGTGTGTCTGTGTCTAGGCAGGAAGAAGGTATCAGTTACAGGGAGTTGGGAGTCACCTCTCTGAGTGCTGAGAGCTGAACTCTTGGTCTTTTGGAAGAACAGCAAGCACTCTCTTAGCTGCTGAGTCATCTTTCCAGGCTCTTAACTGCTGAGTCATCTTTCCAGGCTCCTTGGTGAGTGAGTCTTCTCTCTCTCTCTCCTTTTTGAAATCTGAAAAAGTAAAAGCTTGATAAGGCCAAATAAATCATAAATGAAAGGGGCAAGAGTTTTGCTTATGGGAATCACCTTAATTAGGATGAGAAATGTCTACAAACATGGTTTTGCATCAGCCTAATGTGCTGTTGGATGGTAGCAGACACTTAAGAGCAGGGCCCAGTGGCACTGGGGTGTGCCCTGAAAGGTTTATCACCTCTGAGGGTGGCCTTATCATCTCTGTCTTGTTGCTTCCTAGCTACTGCAAGGTAAAAAGACCTTCTCCACTGCACACTCCTCTCAGGATTTCTTTCTTTTCTTTTCTTTTTAAAAGGATTATACTGGTTGAATACATACAATAGCAAAATCTGTATAACAAAAGATATAAACAAAATTAGTGCACAGAGGACACCTTGGGAAATACAAATTATTAGTCTTTAAAAAAATTTAAAACCCTTCCAAATCAACAGGCAAAAGCTGACCTGAGAATGTAGCTGGACTAGGAACATATACAGATTGTGGTTGCCATTTATGTCGCCCCTCTTTCTTTCTTAGACCTCTACAGGGATAAATCTACAGGGCCCTGTGGCCATCGTCAGAAACCTAGGAAACCTGAAGCCAAATCAACTCGGATCTCAGGTGTTTGTCACAACAGCAGAAAGGCAGGCCAACAGGAATGAAGACAGTTTCTAAATATTGATTATGGAAGACGTATGCCTCTGTCTTACTGTTGTGTCCTCTACATAAGTGCATTTGAAATAGTCTCTGCAGGCATCAGGTCTGGAGACCTCAGGCAGAAGACTGACTCCTCCCCTGAGCATCCAGTATTAGCAACACAGACTCAGTTTGATTATTTAACTCCATAGTCTCCTGGTCCTGTTTATCCTAAATGATAGCACTGTGGCCGAGTTCATATGCTATGTGCTGGGCCTAGAATCTCCCACAGTTCTTGCCATAGCCAGCTCTCAACCTGACTGCCTTAGGAAGAGGACATCTGGAGAGCGGGAGGAGCTGAGAAGTGCCTGAGGAATGGCTTCCCAGAGACCCTTTCCTCTGGGCCTTCCTGTCTGTAATGGGGTGTCCTCATTGAGCAGACACGAAAGGGTCACTGGGTAAAGGAGCGGACTGGGGCTCTCAGTGCGTTCACTATTCTTCTCCATTTGCAGAGCTTCTTCAATAAACATTTATGACGGCTGTCAGCCATTGACACAATTTCTAGAGATTCTAGATGTTTGTTACTCGCCTTATTTTAAGGCAGGCCACTATCGATCTTTGCTTCCCCATGAGTAGGTGCACCAGACTCTTGACACTGGCATGCTGGGAACAGACCTCAGTGATGTTTTTAATGCCCCGTTACTTCCGGAGTGCTACTGCTGAGCGCTTTACAAAGACATACTCATCTCCGCTCATTGTTGACTTGATTTTTTTTCCTAAATATTGATCTTAGTGGGGGTTCTTTAGAGTCCCCTAATGAACACAGAGTTTAATATATGAATTCTAGCATTTTTCTGGCACTCGGTGGCTTCCTTATTTTTTTCTTAATGATGACTTTTAGCCAACAGTACTTCCTAACTTGACAGAGTCCAATTATGATGCTTTAGCAGCTAGCATTTTCATCTATCATGTTGAAGAAATCTGTGACTTACCAAAGAGTCTGAAGATGTCCTTCTAACTTTTCTCCTAGAAGATTTTTTTATTTCAAAACCTTAACTATCTGTATATAAGGTAGCATTCATGTCACTTCCAAGAATGAGTTCCATTCATTGAAAAAAAAAACCCTTTACTTACTCAAATTCACCCTTGTCTTGAATCAAGTGACCATGCTGGTGTGTATCATTGTCTTAGTCAGGGTTTCTATTCCTGCACAAACATCATGATCAAGAAGCAAGTTGGGGAGGAAAGGGTTGATTCAGCTTAGACATCCACACTGCTGTCCATCACCAAAGGAAGTCAGGACTGGAACTCAAGTAGGTCAGGAAGCAGGAGCTGATGCAGAGGCCATGGAAGGATATTACTTACTGGCTTGCTTCCCCTGGCTTGCTCAACTTGCTCTCTTATAGAACCTAAGACTACCAGCCCAGGGATGGCACCACCCACAATGGGCCCTCCCCCCTTGATCACCAATTGAGAAAATGCCCCACAGCTGGGTCTCATGGAGGCTGTTCCTCAACTGAAGCTCTGTTCTCTGTGATAACTCCAGCCTGTGTCAAGTTGGCACACAAAACCAGCCAGTACAGTTGTTTTCTGAATTCTTTCTTTTACTCCTATGGTCTATATGTACAGTCTTGGTTCAGCCTACGTCATCCTTAACTAGCCCTGTTCTGTAGGACCCCTTTAAATCTCATAAGTCCTAAGAGTCTTTCCTCTTTAAGATTTCTTTGGCTATTCTAGGACCTTTGTGTGTATCTACATAGATGTTGCCAACTGACAGTCACTCATAGGCATTTTGACCAGTGCAATTGCCTATTTGGATTTTGATCCAACTGTATTGACTATAAATCATAAGGCAAATTCAGATACCCTAATAACCCTGAATCATCAGCTCTGCAATATAATTGATTTTTTATTTCTCTCTAAGCACTCACTGATGATCTCTGTCATGCTTGACTGTTTCCTTGTACGTAGCTTTGAGCACAGTATGTTAGACTAATACTTAAAGACTTGTTTTTTTTATATCACAAGTAGTATTGGTTTGCAAATCCTTTCTCAAGTTCTTCTTTTCTTCTTTTGAGACAAGATCTCATGTAAGCCAGGCTGACTTTGAACCTGCCAGGTAGCCAAGAATAACTAGAATAACTAGAAATACTGAGTAAGGTAACCCAGGCTTAGAGAGACAAACATTGCATTTTCTCTCTTATCTGTGGTTTCTAACTCTAAATCTTCAGGTGTGGGTAACTATAGTAACCAGGAATGAGGGACCAGGATTGGGGGTACAGAGGTAGCTCAGAGCAGAATAGCAGGATACAGGTGATATGAAGAGAGAAATGGAAATGAGGGAGGGGCTTTGGTTGGGGAGGTGGGGGGGACAACAGAGGAGAGGAGGTGAGAGGGATAAATTACACTAATCATGCTTGAAAAAGACATGGGGAATCCTAAAATTACATAGATATACACATTATATATCTTAAATGAAGTTATTTCACTTGGTATGACAATACTGTCCCCAAGGAGCCAATGGATTGTCTAATAAAAACCTCAATACCAGGCATGAAGAACATCCTTTCAAATTGTTGATCAGGATTGTCCAAGAGATTCACCAAACGCTATTGCTATTGCCCTAGGTTGTCTCCAAAGTGGAAGGCAAGACCCTTCCACTGCTAAGACTACTGCTGAACGCTCCATGTACTTTGGACATAGGACTCAGGATTTTAGCTGGAACTGACGGGAAAGCCGCCTCCCTGAGGAGGAGGAGGACTAATTGCCATAGTGCTGGAAATTGATCTGCGAACTGCCAAGGGAGGAAAACGATCAATAGTCCTAGGCAGCTATAATGAGTAGGAACCACAAGGAGCAGCTCGGCAAGATATCCCTAAAGCTGCAAAGGCAGCACTAACCCTTGATGATAACCAAGAGTGGTCAAGTTAAAGCCCACTCAACAGGCGGGACATCATCGCGCACTGGAGATCTAGTCAACGGCCCAGGACTAGTGAGGTCACGGGTCTTAAAGGAGAAACTGCCCATCACATAATTCTTAACTGCACCCTAAACACTTGTCCGCATATCCACAGGTGAGTGTAGCTCTCACCCTTTGTCAAAGAGCTGTTGTTCACAGCACATGGAGACCTTCGCAGAAAACCACCGTGGGTCAAAATAGGGAGAACAATGGACCACAGGGCGCCCAGCACCAGCGAGTACATCTACAACACAGCCCCTGCGCCCAAGGCTCAGCGACCATCAAGAAAGAGAGAACAGAAGGCTGTATGATCGGACCAGGAGGTCTGATGTGAGACCGTACTTTCTAGCCGTGCTAGGGTAGGGACACTGTACACATGCAATCTCAGTATGGCTGCCTAAACAAGACCTGACCAATTCTATATCAGTTTGAAACCCCAGCACAGATGGTGGAAATCTCATGGGCCTTCCTCTTGATGAAGAACTATGAGTATTTATCAAGTGCTGGGGGCAGGGTGGGGTGTGGGGGGGAGTTAGTGTTTTCCAGGGATGAGCCCTGATGATTGGTTTTTCAATACCAAGTGATTGATTAGTCCTAGAAACATGTACATGCAAGCCACACTGACAGTACTGAGTCATGTTGTACTGGATATTGACTGTACATTTATTTGTTTATGTTTATTTGTATAAATAACAAACAAAGTTAAAAGAAGAGAGTGTGAATTTGGGAGGTGGGACCTGCAAGGGATAGAAGAGGGGGAGGGGAGAAATGATGTAAAATAGTTATATTTTAATTAAGTAAAAATAAATACGTATCTAAAAGGGAGCCAATGGGAGGTGATGCAAAATTTAGCTATTAAGAAATTAATCCTGACAATAATTTTATTTTTAAAAAGGACCTTGAATTTCCAATCCTCTAGACCTCACCTTCTGGGAGCTGGGATTGTAGGCCCATACCACCATACGTTGTGTCTGTGTGGCTGGGCATCCATTCCTGGCGTCCTTCATGCTACTCAACTGCACCAAGAGCATCCCACCCTCAAGCTCTCCTTTCTGCTCCCTTGTCCTAGAACACAGGAAGCCAGGTCATTCCATGTGCGGATCTCAGGACCCAGCAGCTGTTCTCTGTTCACACGCTTATTCCATCAGTGGATTCTTTGTTAGCTCCTGTGTGTGGATTACATTTCTGTGTGTATGATCGTTTGTTTCTTCAAATCTTTTCCCTACAGTATAACCTCTATTGTTGACACTCACTTAAAATTTTGTCCATTTCTTCATTAATGTCCCTTCCATTGTCAGACAACCCAAATTTTCAACTGAGGCTCATTGAAATAACTGGACATTTCTTTACTATATCTAATTGAATCTGGAATATTGTAGTATTACCAACCAAGACTAAAAATGAGTGAGATAAGAATTAACTTCCTTCCCTCTACAGCTTCCTGTTTGCATGTGTTTTCAAGAAATCTCTTTTTCGTGCAGTATTCTGACTCTCATTGTATTTCTTCTAAACTACAGCTCATAAAGATTGTCGCAAGAGTATTGCCCAATTCCTGGAAACATTCTTATTTCCCTGTTGCTGTCTCCTTTCTCCTCAAACTTTAAATATTTGCTACTTCCTAGACTATGTTAATAAGTAGAAGCCCAATTTTCTTAATTACTTTCAGTGATATAATTCATTATAGTGACTAAAGACTTTACCTATTTAGGACAAAGGATTTGATTAGTGGTACTATCTTAACACGGTGATTACTCTTGGTTGCCTGGTATCGGTCTATGCAAATGATCCTGAACTGGGTGGAAGGACACATTTTGTAACCTGTGTTATCAGAAAAATTCAGATAACATGACTTTTATAATAGATATTGGCTCAGTTGTGGTTTAAAAATTATTCTTCTAGAGAATTGCAAAAGGTATATATAGACACATGGAATGTCAGCTTGGAGACACCACGATTCTTCTGCCACTGCTGGGTTTGTCTGCGGCTTGTGAAGGGACCGTGCTGAGTATACAGCCTCTATAGGGTCAGTGGAAGATGTCGTCCCAGAGTGAGCCAGGTCTCCTTCATAAGTACATGGGTGTCTTCTTCTCCACCATGTCTTCAGAAGAACTCCTTGACTCCTTGGACTCTTTTGATGCCAGAGAAGATGACATATTTCTCGTTTCCTACCCAAAATCTGGTGAGTTTTTCCCCTAAATCTACTAAAAGATACAGTGATGCAACAGTAAAAGGTAAAAACATTATTTCCATTTACTTATTGGACTATAAGATACAGAGATGCAACCGTAATGCAACATTGTTTCTGTTTACGTATCAGACATTTTATGCCACAGGCGGGGATGGTCTTCAAGGATTTAGACTTCTTATTTTAAAAAGACTCAGGTGAAATGATTGAAGCTCTGCTAAAGTTTTCCTTTTTATTTGATTTCTGAAGGTGCACAAATGTTGAAAATAGCTATGTAATAGATTCCCTTTGTATCTTGCCGACATCTTCATGATGACTAAACAACCTTTGCTCAGTTTGTACTTAATTGTCTATAACTTTTTCATCTACGTTAATAAGAGCCATAAATACTTTCCCTGCTAAAGTTTTACGTTAGCAGAATCGATTCATATATAGTTGTACACCCATGGCTGTCATTGAGTAAGCAATGCCAGTCTGTACTTTCTCAGACTTGGTTCTATGATAATTTTGTTTGTTATGTAACATTTAGTTGCCTGCTACTATTCCCATAATAATGGTCACATAGAGACACTGGCTACAAGTAAGGAGTTTAACAATGAGAAGCCAAGCCACTGCTGTTGAGTCAGTTATGAACTGTAGTAACCAGTTAGAGCAGGTCATCAGTGTGGGAAGAAGCAAAGTGCACAAAGGTCAGAGGTTTTTTGAGAACACACACACACAAACATACACACACACACACACACACACCTGCAGGGAAAACACTCACACTAATAGAATAAATAAATCTAAGGAAAAAAAGACCTTTGTAAAGTACACCTAACATAAAATTTATAAAGCAACAGCCCAGGATCAGAGGTGAGGAGGACATAACACCTGTCCCAACACCAGGAGTAACTGGGACCAGTGGGACCAGGCACTCAGGAACTCCGCCAGCCCAGTGGCTCAGGTTCCTTCCCATCCCACAACGGGGGACTCTCCCGTTTTCCAGAGGAAGCTCCACTTCCAGGCGCTCTAACATGCCTAGGATCAGAGGTGAAGACACAACATCTGTTCCAAAACTGGGACCAGCAGGACTCAGGCACACAGGAACTCTGCCAGCACAGTGACTCGGGTTGCTTCTGGTCTGTATGGGCTAGCCTGTGCCCTGAGCAGAGACATTGGGTGCAAACTCTGCAATCATTCCCAAAACACCCAGAGGAAGCTCCACTCCCAGGTGCTCTAACAAGCCCAGGGTCACAGGATCACAGAGACAGCTTGACTCTGAGGAGTTCTGACACAATCAGGATCACAGGAAGGACAGGCTCCAGTCAGATTTAGCAAAGGCAGGTAGCACTAGTGATAACCAGATGATGCAGGGCAAGCGTAAGAATATAAGTAACACAAATCAAGGTTACTTGGCATCATCAGAACCCAATACTCCCACCATTGCAAGTCCTGGACACACCATCACACCGGAAAAACAAAAATCAGATCTAAAATCACTTCTCATGATGATGATACAGGAATTTAAGAAAGTCACAAATAGCACCCTCAA
>NW_022196903.1:136763994-136765050 GCF_008632895.1 Mastomys coucha | reverse complement strand
TAACATATAAACGCAAGCCTATCAGAATTACACCAGACTTCTCACCAGAGACTATGAAAACTAGAATATCCAGGGCAGATGTCATACAGACCCTACAAGAACACAAATGCCAGCCCAGGCTACTATACCCCCAAAACTTTCAATTACCTTAGATAAACAACATATTGAGAAAACAAGATATTCCATGACAAAACAAAATTTACACAATATCTTTCCACAAATCCAGCCCTACAAAGGATAATAAATGGAAAACATCAACATAAGGAGCAAAACTACACCCTAGAAGAAGCAAGAAAGTAGTCTTTCAACAAATCCACACAAACCTAATTCCACCTCTTACAACAAAAACAACAGGAAGTAACAATTACTTTTTCTTAATATCTTAATATGAAAATTAATGTTACCAACATATCCTAATTGATTGAAATCCAACAATATGAGGAATTAGAAATTTATTGACTGCCATCCAATGGTCTCTCTAATTTGGTAATTGGAGAAACAGGTCCAATATTATACAATCCATATACACTTTCAGCTTGTTTGTTCGTGACAATGTCTTGCTGTGTACAACACAATGGTCTTGAGATCTTGCTTCTCCTATCTCAGCCTCTCTATTAGTAGTATTGTTTATTTTATGTTTTTACACTGTACTATGGTTTTCAGAACAGCTTACATATTTTAAAAGTATTTATACACCCAAAAGAAATGTAGACAATTAAATTGGAAGGGAGTTTGTAAGAGAACAACAAAGAGTAAAACTGAATGCTTTGTTTGACATTTGTAACTCTTGTATCAAGTTACCACAGTAAGAGCGAAGATTTTAAGCTCTACTAAATATAAAACAAACAAACAAAAACACTTTATATATTTATGTTCATTTAAGAAAGTATTAGTAGTGACGTATTATTTTGAAATATACAGTTAATATGTTTAGAGTTATTTAAAACATATTGAGAAAAACGTATGTATTTTCAGAATTGCCATAGAGAAGCATCTACATAAGACTGTTCAATTGATTGTTGTTTTATACCAAACAACTTTTATAATACTCATTTT
>NW_022196903.1:136731099-136763961 GCF_008632895.1 Mastomys coucha | reverse complement strand
ACTCATTTTTATTGTTATATTTTATAAATTTTAAAGAATATGACAAAAAAGATATTGTAGGTATTGAACGGGGGTCTCAGGGTTGGGGTACAAAAGGAAAACAAGAATGTGATTAAATTCTATTTACTTAAAATATGTTTTTAAATGTTATCAAATTCAGATAAAATCATGTAACTTTTCTCATTGTAATGCAATAAAACTTAAAAAATAACTTATAAAGCAAGTCAGATCACTTTAGACTGAGTATTTATTTATTCAGCCATGAAGTTGTGCATGTTACATGTCACTGAAATTGCAACAAAATAAGACCTAGCCTGATTTGACCTCCTCAGGGATGTAGTCTTCAAATTAGCAAAATGCCCCCACTCCCTCTGTGAGCTTTAGCTTCTCTGCTGCAAAATTGGGAGACAGCCATCATTTGCTTCAGCAAAGCGTGGACTTGTATTCTTGGCTGGGTGTGTAGGGGTGGGACGTTCAGGGAAGAGTACTTGTGTAGCGTGAACAGAGTACAGGGTTCAGTCCCCTGTGTCATCCCCTGTGTAACAATCCCCCATATTACAAACAAACACAAGAGCACAGGGCCAACAAGATGGCCGGCATGTAGATTAAAACCCTTGCTGTGTTAGCCTGGCCATGTGAATTTGATCCAGGGAGCACAGATAAAGGTGAGAGACAAGACCAGCTCTACAAAGTTGTCTTCTGACACTCATGGGTGCTCTGTGACATTCACTCCTCCACATTGTGTGCAAATACAATAATAACAGATTCAATTTATAACAACACCATCCCCACTCCCCACCCCACCCCCAAAACACCAAAACCAAAACAGAACTCTGTGCTTTCTTCAGATTCTATGGTATCAGCCTTTTATCTCTCTGAGTATGACGAACATTGATGATTTAAATGCTTGGTCTGCACAGGTACTATTCTATGCATACAGGGAGATCTATGTGTCTCTCTCCAAAAGGTGAACAGGGAGGTGAACACACACATACGCCATAGTAACTGTGTTCTGATGTGTGTTCTAACAGAGGAAGGGGCTGAGTGCCATGGGAGACAGAGAGGGAGAGGAACTGTGGGGGAGGGGTGGTTGAGAGGGTAGAAGATAGCCTTTAAAAGGAGAAGAGCTCGTGGACTGTGGGAACCACGTTTGGGAACATGCACGTGAGCTGGTGATCAGCAGGGTATAGAAGGGAGTGCTAACAAATTCTTTTAAGGGAAGAACTCAGGAAGCATCCTGTGCAAACCTTTGCACTCTTAGAACCGAAGGGTACTCCACAAGCCAATTAGCATTTCACCAGGTTCCAGGGGTGAGAGCGTCAGGACTGCTGACAGCAGTCACACTTGCCCTGTGCAGTCACACAACCTGCTTGTGCTCTCTCTCCTTGCTCGGCTGCAACATTTAATTAAAACTGCATTCCCCTTTCTGTTTGTGTGCAGGCACCCACTGGCTGGCAGAAGTCATTGAGCGCATTCCCGATGCTGGCATCACACTCACATCTCCTATTGAGTTGGGAGACATTTCTAAATTTGAAGAGTTGAAAATGATTCCTAAGAGAAGAGCTATCCCGACTCATCTGAACTACGAAATGCTTCCGGTGACTGTGAAACAGAAGCAGTGCAAGGTAGGTGCTGCTGCCCAGGGCAGTCTCAGGATGCTCAGTGCTGCTGCCCAGGGGCAGCCTCGGGATACTCAGTGCTCCTGCCCAGGAGCAGCCTCGGGATGCGCAGTGCTCCTGTCCAGGAGCAGCCTCGGGATGCTCAGTGCTGCTGCTCAGGGCAGCCTCGGGATGCTCAGTGCTGCTGCCCAGGGCAGCCTCGGGATGCTCAGTACTGCTGCTCACGGGCAGCCTCGGGATGCTCAGTGCTCCTGCCCAGGAGCAGCCTCAGGATGCTCAGCTCTTTTTTATCCCAAAGATTCATTTTATTTTTATTTGATGTGCAACTGTGAGTGTCTTCAGGTATGTATGTGCATCACATGCATGCAGTGGCTTTGGGATCCCAAAGAAAGCGTAAGTTCTCCTATAACTGGAGTCACGGCAGTTGTAAGCCACCATGTGGGTGCTGGGAACTGAACCTGGTTCTCTGCAAGAACAGGCAGTTCTCCTAATCACTGAGCAGTCTCTCCAGCCCCAGGTCCCTTGGGTTCTTGCCCAGTCATGGGGCTTGATGGTAGCAAAGCAAGTGCTGTTTATATCTGATTATTTTATTTTTTTCTGGGAAAAGTTATTATAGGAAGAAATGATAAAGGACAGCTCCCTTGAGCCATTATTAACTCAGGGGCTATACTTTTTAAAAGCCAATTATAATTTGAAAGAACATTTTCCATTTTCACAGCTTTCTTTTCCTCATTTACATTTTCATGGAGGGATTTTTGCATGATAAAGGGATGAAGAGACCATGCTTTTAGTTCATGTGTAACAAATATTCTCAATTTGATTGAAATGTATCTACACAGGAAAAACAATACTAGGAGTAAATAGCCTGACGAGAAAATTGAGTTTCTAGCACATGGCATTAGCATTCATTGTAATCTTTTTAGGATTATGTAGATAAGGAACATTTTGATCAGAAGTAAAGCACAAGAATATTAATGTCTGGAAATCAGAGACAAGACAGGTATAAAGTTCCCAGAAATGAAGCCTCTTGCAACCACAGTAGCCATTTTCTAACTGCACAAACTGAAACAAGGCGCCTGTGCCCGTAAAGGAACAGACAGAGGAGACCTTTCCACGGTTATCTTGTGACCGTAGCTCTGCACTGGCCCTTCTCCCACACAAATATAAGTAGACACAATCAATCAGGGCTGGGTGTCAGGGATTTTCTCTGAACGTCAGAACAGGGGAAGCTTAATTCAATTACATTTTCAAAACTCAACAAACCATTTTCCTTTCTCCCAAGCTGTTTCTGAGAAAGTCAGGAAGGGAGTCAAACAGAGAGAGGCAGTCAGTCACTTGCCTTTCTTGTGCCTGGGTTAAATACAAAACAGAGAGGGAGAGAGGAGACATGGAAGAAACACTGGAGATGGGAGAGTAAGGAGGAGAATGGGGTGGGGGAGAAGAAGAGGAATGGAGGGAGAGAAAGAGAAAGAGAGAGAGAGAGAGAGAGAGAGAGAGAGAGAGAGAGAGAGAGAGAGAGAGAGGATCTAATTCCAGTAACTGATGACATTCTCAAGCAATCGTTACCAGCCAGGAAGTTTTGTGTCTGTCCCACACGCATGGCACCTGTGGGTCACAGGCTTGAGGCTGAGACAGGTTCTTCTTCACTTCTACCCTGACAGTGCAGCCTTAAGGTGCACTCTTTCTGAGTGAGCCTGGCGGGAAGGAACTAAGCCTCTTCCTGTCTCCTCCAGAAGATAGGAATAATATTACATGACTCAGCAAACACTTTCTTATCTAAGTCAATTGCAGGTCCCCCAGTTTTCCATTGAAACTCAAGCTGAACACCTCATTCCTATCAGCTCACGACACAATGCTGCATATGATTAAAAATGCAGGCCCTCCATGGGTGTGTTTATGGGTTAGTCCTGAGGGCCTGAGAGCCGGCTGAGCTTTCCCTACCTCTGCAAGGCTGATCAGACCAGAGACTCGTCCCTCTAAATGTTATCACAAACCTCTCGGTTTCACTTAGCCTTTGTTGTTTCTGCTTTTAAAAAAGGTATTGCATGTGTATGGGTGGCATGCTTTCACAGGTGTCTCTGCACCTCTTGTGTAGCTGGGATGTGTGGTTGGGAGGGCAGAAGACGGTGTCAGGGAGTTACAGACAATTGTATTTGCTTCTTGATCTATATTTTCCTTGCTCTCTTTCTGTTAGGAAAATACATAGCTTGAAATTTATATTTTGTTATTCATTTTATGATGCTTAACGATGATTTTACTTTTATCATTTGTGTATGTGTGTGATGTGTGAGTGTGTGTGTGTGTGTGTCTGTGTGTCTGTGCACATGTGCACATGCCTGTGCACGTGAGTGCAGTTGTCCATGGACACCTAAGGCATTGGATCCCTCTGGAGATGCAATGATGGGCAGCTGTGAGTTGCCCAGTGTGAGTGCTGGGAACTGACCTGGGGTCCTCTGAAAGGACAGCAAGGGTCTTAACCATGAAGCCATGAAGCTATCTCTCCATCTCCCCGAGGCTCCTAGGGAACCACCCTGACTTTTCTTTATAGCTCCTAACCCCCACCATCCAGTGATTCTTCAGGTTTCTCAGTTTACTCCAAAACCTACAAAAGAAGACTGCATTGTGTTCCCAAGTCTATAATGCAAACAAATAGCATCTCTATGTTGATAACTCTGGGCTCCTTCAGAGGCTTCTCTGCCACACGTCTTTGTCCAACTCATCAGTACATAAGGCTTTGCTTCTTTATTCCACTTTAGAGTTTCAGAAGTGAGTTCAGCAAGCCTCGGGTTTCTGTGGTTCTGCTCTGAAAGTCTGGCACAGGAAGAGACGGCCCAAGGTCTGTGAGGTTGCCTCACACTACAGTGTAAGCTAGAGAGTGTCTCGGGTGGGGCTGGGTAAACGCTGGGTTTCATTCTTGACACATTGACCTTTACACATCTCTCAATTAAAGAGGGACCAGGATTCATGTGGATCACACACACAGCATCTGAACTATGAACATGCTACTGAAAGATAGCAGTGGTTAACAGTAACTCAGCGGACTCTGTCTTATCTAGGTAAATTGTGTCTGTCCCAGCTGTCAGTTAAAAGTCGAGAACATCTTGTGCTTAACCTATGCAGTGTTGACTATGATCAGAAAGGCCCCATTACCTGGCTTCTTCTATCACTTTCTGGAAGATTCTCCCTCTTCCTTTTGCAATCCTGTCTTTGAGCTCCTACAATGCTCCATTGTCAAGAGAACATTTGATTGCCTGCTAGTCAGCCAACTATACTCTGAGAGAGGGCTCAAATCCTTCCCATCTTGCTAGTTGCTACACTCCTGGAGCTGGGTCATTGCAGATTTTCTGGTATCTAACACACACTGAATACATGTTTGTGCATTGAGTTACAGTTGCAGTATTCCTAGGAACTGAGAGGGATCTTAGATGTTTTGCTTGGCAAGGAATTAAATTGTCAAAAGGGAAGGTCCAGACTATAGTTTTCCAATAAGAATAATAGACAGTTTGGGGAAAAACCTTGCTGCATTCAAATGTTATCTAACATATAGATAACAAAGAGTTGTTTTGTTTAACAATGAATAGAGGTTCTCCCATGCCTGGCTCTAAAAGATAGGGCCATACTTATCAAATGATTTAGAAAGCTGTCCATTAGGCTGTGAGCACCAGTGGCTGCTGGGGGCTGGTTTAAAAGACAGCAAGCTAGGCCACCTCTGGGACCTCTGGAATAAAATTAACATTCTTCTTGGATGATTCTTAAGTACACTGGGTTTCTGGAGACTGAAGCATAGGTCTATTTAGTCACCAGCTAATGCTATTTAAAGAGAAAAGAAAAGAGAAGAAAGGAAAAGAAAGGAAGGAAGGAAGGAAGGAAGAAAGGAAGAAAGGGAAAGGAAAGGTGGAATTTGCATAGGTAAGTTTTACCTGCAACTTTCTTTTGGGAAATATTTTGTGTTGTGGCTTTTTTCATCCTAGAGTAAATTGTTCGTATTTTTAAAACAGATTATCTACATCGTCAGAAATCCAAAGGATACAGCTGTGTCCATGTTCCACTATTACAGGGACAACCCCAATCTCCCTTCTACGGAAACATGGGCTGCATTCTTAGAGCTGTTCCTCAAAGGAGATGGTAAATATAGCAATCATCACTTTCTTATTTTAAATTGTGTCTGTTTACTCTGTATGTGTGTGCTCTGTGTACTATGTGTGTATGCGTGTGCGCTCACACGTTGGTGTGCAGAGTCCTAAGGAGAACATTGTGTGCCCTGCTGTATCAAGCCCACCTTGCTTTGAGATGAGGTCACTGAGCTTGGAGGGGAGCTGGCATCCAGGGACCTCAGAGGTCCTCCTGCCTCCACCTCGGCCAGGCTGAGGTCACTGGCTTGCCTGAGGACATGCTCTGGGGTCTTGTAACCTGGATGCTGGGATTCAAACTCAGATCCTGGTATGTGTGCAGTAATGCTTTGTGAACCATCTCCCAGCCCTGACAATCACCTTTTAAAATTCGTTGAATACACTGAACTTTCTCACCCAAAATGAAAGCTCGCTCTGACCTTTTGATGGAGAATAATTGTCGGTTTCCATTCAGGCGCTGAAGAGAGCAGTCTTTGTTTCTTCTAAGCAAATTCTTAATCACTTCACAGTCATTCTTATGGCCCGTGGGGAGGGAGATATTTGTGAGCTACTTATAAAATCTTCAAAATAGAGATTAATTCTTGGTAAGAACTTAATTTTTTTCATGTACCCACCAGTTCTACCCCCCCCCAACTCCTGTGGGGTAACCAGTGGAGGACAGTTAGGTAGCCTGGAAGTAGATATCACAAACAAATAAAATGCATATGCACACATAAATCCTCCTAAAGAGACCAATGAACAAATCACAAGTAATCTGATCTCATGACGGAAGAGAAGGCCACTGATCCTGAGATCAAGTAAACTGATCTCATGACAGAACAGAAGGCCACGGATCCTGAGATCAGTATGAGGCTTGGTTTGACAGAGCGCTCAGGCCCCTGGTCCAGCCACCCTGCCTTTCCTCTTCTCTCTCTAACTCAGTGGTGTTGGGAGAACCTTAAACATCCTTTTAACTCCCCCCATTCCCAGACAAGGTTTCTTTATGCAGCCCAGGCTATCCTGGAACTCACTCTGTAGACCAGGCTGGTCTCAAACTCGGAGATCCATCTGCCTCCACTTCCCAAGTGCCCAGCTGAAAACTCAATTCTTAAACAAATATTAAGCAATGATAGTATGCCAATGCAGTGAAGAAATGAGGAGGCAGGAGTTTAAAATGGTGAGTAATTGGAGAACTCCATCACTTTTGGGGGTCACTATAGGGCTTTCCTAGTTATGCAATTAGTGAACAACTTTCACTTAAAGAATAAGTACCAAAGCTTTGACAGTCTAAAAGCCTGGAATATCTGAATTTCTGCTGATGCCCCACCCCACCCTATCCTGGGCTACTAACCTAGGTCAAAGAATCTACTTATATATTACTTTTTTGAGTTTTAAATTTTTCAGCATTTGAGGAGTTCACCCTTGTGAATAATATCGTTAGGTTATGTCTGTTCCCTTCTCCCCACCTCTTCCCATTATTTCCACCCCACTCCCCCTCCCACCCCCTGACTTCATGCACCCACTGAGCCCTACCCCTGTGCACACATTTTCAGTGAGGCCACAGCAAGTGTAGCCTTAACCTAAGATCCGCAGTGACACACACTCCCCCATCCCCTCTCCTAAGATCTGCAGTGACACACGCTCCCCCATCTCCTCTCCCCTACCTCCCCTTCGGAGATCATGCAACTCACGATGTTTCAACTCCTTGCAATGTAGTTTCCCCCATAACAAATGCCACACATCTAGCAGGATCATGATGTCACAGGGCTGCCAGGTACTTTATATGATTCAAACACGCACCTGGCCTTTCTTTATGTGACTCCCACAACCTCCTAAGAATGCTGTAGGCCAAGCATGAACATTCCAACCCCGACCACACATTAACCTCACACGGCCACACACCAGTTGGTTTACTGTGTGATTCCCATGTGACAGACACATAGCTAAGTGTTAGGTAAATATTCCCTTATTTCACCCTCACCAGAACCTCGTGTGGTAGGTGCTATTATCCTTAGTTTACAGCTCCAGGGGGTGACAAGCTAGGGGTGCCAAATAACTCACTCATGGATACATAACAAATAAGGAGTAGAACCAAGATTTAATTATTATTCCAAAATCTCTCCCATTACCGTAGTGCCACAGTTGCATTCAGCCTAAAAAGCTGCCTGATCATCTTCTAAATATTTAAAGATGGTCCACATGCCTCACTCTGCCCCGACTCCATCTTTGGAATAAGCAGAATCTAAACACACAATTTTTTTTTGTCAGAACAGACTCTGAGTCTGCTTTTTCTCAAGAAGAGAAATGTTATTTTTTGCTTCCCACTTGGCGGATTGTGGCTGATTCTCCTCTCACTGCCTGTGTTCCAACCTGGCCATTTCCTTGTTATAGCTCTGAACCCAGAAGGTGAATACACCGGCTGAGGTAGGAGGAACCAGGGCAGTTCCAGGTTAACTCCGCTCCTCTTCTGCATTTTGGTTTTCTCTGGACATAGGCATACAAAGCGCCAGGCCAGGCCAGAATGTAGCAAGGCTGAACGGTGCTGGGGAAATCTTCGGCCAGCGAGCACACAACGCTATAGCAGTCTGCCTGGGAGGAGAGGCGGAAGATGGTTGGAAAAACATTCCAGGCATTTCTCGTACACCTCGGGTGAACGAATAGATATTTAGTTGTAACGGGATCTCATCTACAATGATTCTACCATGGGGTTACGCCATCCTGCGTCAACCCTGGATACGTCATCCTGCGTCATCTTGCGTCAGCCTCGTCACCACCGTCCATCATTTAAAATCTTTATCTGGATATGAGCAGCAACTTCGCTTTTCCTATTTGATAATCAGAGCACAGACAGAAAATCCCAGCACTAGGGAGATGGATGCAGGGAGGTTAAGAGTTTAAGATTATCCTGGGTTACACAGCAAGTTCAAGGATAGCATAGGCTACATGACACCATCTCAGGAACCATCATCATCATCTCCCAACAAGAGGAGAGGTAGCAACAGAATCACTGGTGCTGCGTGTAGACGCATGGGTGTGTTTCACATGCAAGGGGAGTTGAAGGACACTGAAGACAGTGCCACTACTTTTGCAGCACATGGTAGAGACAAGAGGTGGTTAGGTGGAAGGCAGGCCATGGTCAGTTCTGGTCTGCACTTCATGCTGCATGGCTTTGGACAGCCCCACAAGTATTTAGAGACCCGTGCTTCATCTACAAACACGACTAACAGAATGGCCCACCTACAGGATCGTTCAGAGTTGAAACTGAAGCCCTAGCCTGGCGACACCGCAGAAATCCACCCAGCTGCTCTACGAGATATGGAAGACTTTCTAGTAGCTTCCCATCGAGGCAGGTGTGCATCGAGGAAGTTATTCTATAATGAAGGTGTTATAAGATCCTATACCAGTTTTCCTACATACACTCAGCTCCTACTTATATAAAAAGACAGGAGAGTAAAGATGCAGCCAGACATTATGTAATCATGTAACTTACCTTCCCGGTAGTAGTTTGTCAAGTTAAACAGTAACTATAAATTATGCTCTGGTGATATCAAGCCCCATTAATAGCTCAATGAAACTAATATCTGAACATTGAACTCATTTTTACACTTCTAGCTCCCTTTCAGACCTTGTATCAGGGCTGTGTATTTCCTAGGCCTTCCATCCTAGAAAGTTTTGCTTTATAATACAGCGGCTGTATTTTCAGAGCGATTTCTAGAACTAAGAAATGCATTATAATTGCTATCCGGCAGAAGGCAGAAACAGCTGGCGCATAGAATAGCGCATTAACATAATGCACGTAGGTGGGTAGGGAGCCATGGGGTCACAGGTTGGAAGCACACATCATGCACACATTACATTAATGTAATGCACGTAGGTGGGTAGGGGGCCGCGGGGTCACAGGTTGGAAGCACACATCATGAGTCTAAATACAGAGCCGTATAAAGTCCTTTGGCAGCACCGACAGCAACAGGAGAGAGGGAAGAAGATGAAGTGTTTAGCTTCAGCACCGAGTGGCTTTTTCTTCTTCTTTTGTCTCTTGAAATAAGCATTAAAGTAGCAGGGGAGCATTGCCAGGGAGACAGCTGAGTGAGCCAGTGAGAGGAAAGCAGAGAAAGAGCCCAGGAGGGACCTGTAGGAGCTGTCCTGTAAAGCCATTACAGCTGTCATAAGACAGGGGTGACACAGGTGACTGTGACTGACAGTCAGTGTGCTCGGTGACCTTGGTAGCGTGACCCAGGTTGACTGAAGACTAGGGGGGAAGGGAGGGGGATGTGGACTATTCAAAGGACATAACATCTCAGAGAAACTTGTGTCCTATAGGAAGTGGGTAGAGTTCTGGAAGTTTCTAGCAAGTGATGTTTCTGACTTATTTTTCAAACATATAGATTGGGTGAGCCAGAGCCAGCTCTGCCCAGGGGCATTCATGTGAAGAGGAGTTTTGGTTGATAAGAGAAGGCAATCCAGGCATGAGCTGGAGGCAGAGGTGGGGAGAGAGGACTCAGTGAAGATGAGAGGTAGATAGAAAAGCAGCTCCCCTCAAAGAAGGATGTGTCTTCATTTTAGAAACAGAGTTTTCTTTATAGCGAAGGGCTGTTAATGACTTGGAAAATGAGGGCTCGTGATTTTAAATGTAACTCAATTTGTCACTTGAAAAATCTAATCCCTTTAAGGATTCCCCTGCACACAATCATAATGTGCTTTCTCGTGCTAGCCAGGAAGGTAATATAGCATCTCGATTCTTTCAGCTGCTCTCCGACCTTTTGGAGAAAGAGGGAATATAAATTCCTCTGTGACAAATAGAACAGCTGCCTTTCAAATTACGAGCAGCCCAAACTCTGAAAGTCATTCCTAAAGGCACATTGCAATCCATTTCTTTCTGAAAAACCGTAACGGGCAAGGTTGATTCCATTTAACCAGTGGCCATGACTCTGAGTCTATGGATGCCACTGTTTGCAGGAACCGGGCTTCTCTGACAGTCTGAAGGCCTCTGACAGCATCAGAGCTGTGGACCATGGCCCCACGTGGGGTGTGGGTATTGGTAGGAGGCAGAGGGGGCAATCTACTTTAGGCTGAGACCCTGCTGATGGGAGATTATCCTTTGTTCCTAAGGCTGCATGAGAGAAAATCAGGCTTCCTTCTGCAGCCATGAGTCTGGGAAAGGGTGGGCACTCTTAGACAAGCAGTCCTCCACTGCCGTGGTGGTCATTTGGGCAATTCTGTGATAAGATATTGGGTCAGACTCCAAAATAGCCTGAAGAACTGATAAGGAAAAGCTAGCAGCTCTTTGAGGAGTTTATTATCTATCTCTCTTGGGTGCCTGGGATAGAAGGCCAACTCTGATGGCATCATAGCCATCCCAGAACTTCCTGCCTTAAAAAGGCACAACAGAGCAAGGGCGACTCAGATAGACAAACACTGTGTGTTTACTCTCATAGGAGGAATCTAGACTTCAGTGGTGTGTGTGTGTGTATGTGAGCGTGTGCACGCATGTGTATGAGTGTGTGCACACATGTGTGCAAATAAAAAATAGCAAATAGTAATACTGTACATGTATGAAAATATCACAATGAAATGTTATTGTAAGGATGATATATATGTACTTGCAATTTGTTTCTTCAAAATCTGAAATCACCAAAAATTGCAGTTAGTTAATGAGGTAATTATACATCAATGATATGATGTCATATATAATTTATTCCAAGCTTTCTTCTTCAAAACATCTCATTCAATGTCTAGACATTCCTAAGGCTAAATTGTCCCATCCAGAATATTCTCAGCATTTACTATGCTTTCAATTTAGTTTAAACTTTTAGCCAATAAATACTATAATCATCATAAGATCCTTCATAAAAAACGAAGTTTTAAAACTGGGCTTGGTAGCTCATGGTTATATTCTCAGCACTTGAGAGGCTGAGGCAGGAGAATTACCTTGAGTCTCAGAACTACGCTGGGGTATATAGTGAGATCATGGCCCAGGGAAAACGTTTATAAACTTTTGTAATAGAAACCTGAAATTATGAATGACCCTTTAAAGAAAATGACTGATCCTTAATGTTTCCTTAAAAGAGCTTTAAAAGTTCAGAATGCAATTACTGAGAAAAATGTATACTTTGATTTTGCTGCCACTTTTTATGGTGATAAAAACTTTTTACTAGAAATAAGGGGAAAAAATGCCTGCAAGACTGTGGAGGTGTGGCCAGCAGCAGCTGCTCCCTGGGGTGAAGGTGCAGTGAGATAGAACCTTTTGGGTAGTCTCTCTCCAGAAGGGTGGGCCAGAGAAGCCAGCATTGTAAACAGTAACTCGGTACTATACTTCTCTTCCAGTTGTGTATGGTTCCTGGTTTGATCATGTTCTGGGTTGGGAAGAACACAAAAACAATAAAAATGTCCTCTTCCTCTTCTATGAAGAAATGAAAAAAGTAAGTGTCAGCGTACTGAGCCGAGCAAACCTAAGGAAGTCAAAAGTCACCGATCCCAGCACTCGGGAGGGAGGGAGGCAGAAGCAGGCAGATCCCTGTGAGTTGGAAGCCAGCCTGGTCAACGTAGTGACTTCCAGACCATCCAGGATGGCAGAGAAACCTTGCCCCAAACAAACAAAACAATGGGTGGATTTCGTTTTAGAATTCAGAGGAATAGGGGCTGGAGAGGTGGCTCAGCGGTTAAGAGCACTGACTGCTCTTCCGAAAGTCATGAGTTCAATTCCCAGCAACCACATGGTGGCTCACAACCATCTGTAACTGGATCTAATGTCCTCTTCTGATGTGTGTCTGGAGACAGTGACAATGCACTCATATATATACATAAAATAAATAAGTAAATCTTTAAAAAAGAAAGCTGTTAAAAAAAATTCAGAGGAATGAATTGGTATTCAGGTAAGAGGCACACTTTCTCACTTAACTTTCTTATCGCTCAGGATTTTGTTAAGAGCCTAAAGAAAATAACTGCTTTCCTGGGCATCGATGTGAATGACAGCGAGATGGGGAAGATCGCTCGGAGTACTTCGTTCAGTGAAATGAAAAATAAAGCCGCCAAAGAAAACTGCGACCCCAATCACGTCATCTGTGCTCTCACGTCCGACAGGAACCTGGTGTTCAGAAAAGGTGTGTGAACAGGAGTGGGGTGGCGGCTGGGCAGGAGGGGGGCGGCGGCTGGGCAGGAGGGGGGCGGCGGCTGGGCAGGAGGGGGGCGGCGGCTGCAGCTCCTGCTGCCGAGCATTTGGCTCTCAGTTTCTATGGGTTCTTTGCTCATCTGGGAGTCAGCCATAAAGACTGAAAATACCGGAGAGAAGATACTTGTGCCCATACTGAGCATGTGCAGACTGCAGTTTTCATTGTTTCCTAGGCAACAGCAAAGTCCCTACTATGTATGTGGTGTTGAGGTTGTAATAAGTAAGGTAGAGACAGTTAATGGTAATGGGAGGATGTATGAGGAGGTTCCCTGCAGATTTTATATACGCAGAGGTTAGGTGCTATTTTGTGCCATCAATGCGCTTCTCAGAATGTTGAGACTTAAAGAACTCTGGAACCAGTCTCCTCTGCGTACAAAAGGACAGCAGCCGTTACGTCTCAAGCTTTCAATATGTATAGTAATACAAGAAAGGGAATTAAATCTCTCCCAATAATTCTCCAGATTTAAGTTAGAAGCAAGTAGGGAATATCTGGAAGTAGAATCTTTAAAAAACTATTTTATTTTCATGTAAGAGTATTCTGTCTGCATGTCTGTCTGCACTATGTGGGTACAGTTCCCAAGAAGGTCAGAAGAGGGCATTAAATCCCCTGAAACTAAAAGAAAAAATAAACTCAAACAAACAAACAAGCAAACAAAATCCCCTAAAACTGGAGTTACTAGTTGGTTGTAAACCACTATGTGGGTACTGGGAACTGAATCCAGGTTCTCTGTGAGAGTGGCCAGTAGTATTAACCTCTGAGCCATCTCTATAGCCCCTACAACTGTTTTGAAGTGTGTAAATTTTTATCTAGCTATAGGAGAAATGTTTTGCATCTTACAAAGGCAAAATGTTTGAAGTATATATGCATGCCTGATTCTTAACTAGAAAGCAAATGTCTACTCCCTTTTTGTCCCAATGGAATATAATCAATGCTCCCCCTCCCCAAGTAAATGCTTGCCAACTCACGTGTAAAACAGATATTATCCTAACTTTGCAAGTTTGTTGTAGTTTAGTTTTATTTATGCAGAGTCACAAAACCAAGGCTAAGAAACCAGGCAAGCATTCAATTCAGCAAGTATTAATAAGCTGTTAATTCTAGAGCTAATATGCAAATAGTGAGTAAAACAGCATCTCTCCTCCAGAAATTCATGTTCCAGGCAAGAATGCTCAGTGTTAGCAGCAGGCAACTGTGATTAGGAATGCGAGTCGGGGTGTTGGGGGCAGAATCATACGCCTCCAGTAAGGGAGGAAATCCTGCTCCGGGTAGATCTGGGACTGAAAGTTTGAGAAGCGGTTATGAAAATGATAGGTGAGGAATGCTTTCCAAGAGAGCCAATGCCAGGGAGGGGGCGTGGTCAGATCCACAGGGAGAGCCAATGCCAGCTAAGGGGCGTGGTCAAAACACAGCTGAGTTGCCTTGTGTGAGCTAGAAGGCACAATAGTGTGCTGTGTTACAGTGGGCCTGTGTGAAGCACAATGAAGGAGAGAAGATACTGGTACTAGAGAGCTTAGCACCCCTCCCGTCCCCTCCTCTCCACTCCGGTCCTCTCCTTGTCCCTCCCATACTCTTCCCTCTCCTCCTTTCCCCTCCCAAACCCTCCCACCTCCTTCCATCCCTTCTCACCCCCTCCCATCCCTTCCTTTCCTCTTCCCTGTTCCCAACCTTTTGTTCCTGGTGGAAGAGGGGACCTGGCACAAGCTGATCTGTGCGCTATAGTGGCAGGGGCAGAGTGTAAACATGCTTAGAAGAGAGTGAAGTGAGACAGAAGAACCGAGCAGGATGCCAATAAACCGTTTAGGTGAGAAACGTTGTCAGTCACCCCTGCTTTCCTGACAATTAGTTGAGAAGTCAGTCAGGGAGCCACTGGCAGCTTGTCCGACAAGGCAGAGTTGCCTGGGTGCAAGCCAAGAGCTGGAATGACAGAAGACCCTAATTTCCACGAGAATGAAGCAGCCCAAGAGAGGTGAGAAAAGATTTGGGCCAGAATTAGAAAGCCAGGGCCAAGCACATGAGGCAACTTGTCAGTTCTTCGTGGGCTCTGAGCAGTTTCCACAGTAGTGCGCATGGAGACTCAACAAGGAGAGCAGAGATGAGCACGCTGCACGAGCTGAGCTGTGAGTGAGCAGAGAACAGCATGGTAGTTTAAGGCAGGCAGGGATGGCAAGAGGTTAAGAGGTGTTCTGGAGAAGTGGGACAGACCTTGCCGCATGTGTGTGTGTGTGAGTGTGAGTGTGTGAGAGTGTTGTGAGTATGTGTGAATGTGAGTGTGTGAGAGTGTAAGTGTGTGAGTGTGTGCGAGTGTGTATGAGTGTGTGAGTGTGTGTGAGTGTGAGTGTGTGAGTGTTTGAGTGAGTGTGAGTATGAGTGTGTGTGTATGTGTGTGAGTGTGAGTGTGTATGTATGTGTGTGTGAGTGTGAGTGTGTGTGAGTGTGTGTATGTGTGTGTGTGAGTGTGTGAGTGTGAGTGTGTGTATGTGTGTGTGTGAGTGTGTGTGAGTGTGTGAGTGTGTGTGTATGTGTGAGTGTGTGAGTGTGAGTGTGTGTGAGTGTGTGTGTATGTGTGAGTATGTGTGAGTGTCTGTGAGAGTGTGAGTGTGTGCAAGTATGTGTGAGTGTGTGTGAGTGTGTGAGTGTGTTTGAGTGTGTGAGTGTGAGTATGAATGTGTGTATGTGTGTGAGTGTGTGAGTGTGTGTGTGAGTGTGAGTGTGTGTGTGTGTGAGAGTGTGTGAGAGTGTGAGTGTGTGCAAGTATGTGTGAGTGTGTGTGAGTGTGTTTGAGTGTGTGAGTGTGAGTATGAGTGTGTGTATGTGTGTATGAGTGTGTGAGTGTGAGTATGAGTGTGTGTGTGAGTGTGTGAGTGTGTGTGCGTAAGTTAGGCAAAGGAACAAAGAGAAGGGAACAATCACAAGAGGCTGAGTAATGAGAGGGAGAGGGGCTCAAGGCCTCATGCCCATGTGTTTATTGCATCACCGTTTGAGATTCCTCTTCGACAAGCAATCATTGCTCTCAAGTCTCACCCCACAAATGAGAGAGAGAGAGAGAGAGAGAGAGAGAGAGAGAGAGAGAGAGAGAGAGAGAGAGAGAGAGAGAGAGAGAGAGCCCTGTGATGGTTATTTTTCCTACCTACTGTGGTTGTAACCCTCGCATCCCCAAATGAAACTCTCCTTTCTTTGCACTGGATGTAAGGGTGGAAGATTGGCTCCTGCTGGACACATCCACTGTTGACATACATTTATACACATGAAATAAATCCTTAAAATAACTGTTGTGATCATAAAAAGAGAAAGAGCTGGGAGAATATGTTCTGGCGAGGTGTGGGGGAAGGGGGTGCCTCAGCGGGCCCATGCCCAGGCATCCCTTCCCCTTGAATAGAGTTTACTTAGGTCATGGGGAGGGGAGCTGAGAGGGTAGCAGAGTCTATGGCCATACCACCCTGAACGCGCCCCATCTCGGCTGATCTCGGAAGCTAAGCAGGGTCCGGCTTGGTTAGTACTTGGGTGGGAGACTGCCTGGGAATTCCGGGTGCTGTAGGCTTTAAAAAAAAAGGCAGTGGTGGCGTACATCTTTAATCCCAGCACTTGGGAAGAGGGTAGCAGAGGCAGAGAAAGGCAGAGAGGAGAGAGTTGAGAAGTAAGGGCCGGCCATGACCACATAGAGAGAGGGCGAAGGGAATGGGGAGAGAGGGGAGCTAGGGGGCAAGAGGCAAGGGAGAGAAGCAGGAGTGAGAGAGAGAGGAGGGTGCAAGCAGCTCCTTTTGTAGGGCCAGGCCTACCTGGCCATTGCCAGGTAACCATGGGGAGGAGCACACCTGGCTGCTGCCAGGTATCTGTGGGGGTGGAGTTTATAAAGAATGCTAACAACATCAGCTACAAGAAAACCAAAACAAACTAAAACAGATGGTGAGCAAGTTTTAGTACACAGGCCATAGTTTTCTGAGTTCAGATTTACAGCATCTATCTTAATATGATCTCAGTGTATTAATTTTCATATGGGCTGAGCACGGTGGTGCACATCTTTAATTCCAATATTCTGGAGACAGAGGCAGGCAGATATGAGGCCAGCCTAATCCACATAGTATGTTCCAAGCCAACTAGAACTATGTAATATGACCCTGTCTAAAAAATTATATATGTGTTTTAATAAAGTATATAAATTGTGAAGAAAGAAGCCATCCCTAGAACATCTGCATTTCTTTTCTTTAAGTGACACCGTGCTGCCTGCAATGGAGCCATGTGTATCTTCTGAACATGACATAAGATGCCTAATCTTACACACAAAGAGTACATGATAGCCCCCAGTGTGAACGGGTTTACCAGCTAATCAGAAACAAAAGACCACGGAGAACAAGTACAGTGATAAAGTAATGTGCCGTTGGCCCTAGGACAGGGACCCCAGGGACGGAACCTGCACCCCAAGTTTGACAAGGGGAGCATATTGCAAGTGAGGGAGGCAGCTCTGAGGGGCTGGAAAACAGGACTTTTTCAAATTTCGTGAGGATGGCAGACTATGTACACTTATCACCAAATGCCTTGTATTGGAAACTTCTGTTTATGTGCCCAGTTCTCCATTATTCATTCTATAGAAAAGACATTTCTGAAAATGAGGTGAATTACCCATTCCTATGGTGTATTCTTAGACCAGCTTCCGCTGTGCAAGCACCCGAGGAGGCAAACATATGAACTACCTTTGCGCTCACACTGCCGCGTTTATGCCGTGTCACATTTAGACCACATTCATGGTTCTGGGCTACTTCAGCAAAAATATGTTTATTTTAAATATTTCTCTAAATAAATGATTATAAACTATGGGAATTAATATACAGCCATCACAGAAGTAACTAGAAACACTGAAGAAGCAAGTGAGAAATAACCCCCCCACCCTCATCATCTGATCACCATGAGAGACCAAACACTCCCACTTGATGGCAGAGCAGGCAGATTTCTTCTGTGAGGGTTGCAGGTGGAGACTGATTCTTGCCTGATACATTTCCTGTGTTTCCAGGAGTGGTGGGTGATTGGATAAACTACTTCACTCCGAAGCAGAACAGAGTCTTTGATGAACTATTCACGGAGAAGATGAGAAACAGTGATGTGGGCAGATGCTTGAAGGAGTATGCACAGTCACAGATGCATGGTGGAGTGTGCGCAACCGCAGATGCCTGAAGGAGTATACACAATCAGACGGGAAATGAAGTGGATTCCATTCTGTGCCGCGTGGCGCCTGGGAAACATGTAAATATGCTTTACTGGTGTGGAAAGCCGATAGTTCTTTCTGTGACAAACACGTACTTCACGAATGTGTCAAAAGCAGCACTCATGAGACACTACTATCATCGTATTTGGTGACAGCAGAATTATTAATAAAGGGGGGCATAAAATTCTCCAGTCGTTGAACTCTGTATCCATTTTGAGCGAGTTCAGTGAGGCCAGGATTGGTTCCCATGCAGAAAGAGCTGCTATTCCTGCAAGCCCTCCATGAGCTGCTCCGATGTGGAAAGGAGGAGCGGGATAAAGTCACATAGCTGAGAAAATGTTATTCTCTGCCTATTTACACAATCGTGGCCTGTATCTTAATGTTTTGATCTCAACATTTCTAAGTGTCTGTGAGAAATACTTTTCAGAATCACAAGAACAACAGACACCATCCTATCAAGTTGGATAGGATCGGTGAACGTGGTTGGGCATGCCTGTATTTTCTTAATGCTACTGAAAATTATAAATTTTCTCAATTTCCAATTTTAAAATGGACTTTCCTGTTAAGTTTCTATGCTTCTGATTCTTTATAGTATTTTGAATATTCATGCTCTCTTCCAGACTCGGTCGGTCCTAACACTAATCCAGTCTCTGCAGCTCTCTTAAGGTGTATTATCCCATGGCTTCCACTAGAGGGCACTGTAATGAAATCTCAGTGAACTTCAGTGTCCACCCACACAGCTCTCAGTACACTTTCACTGTTGTAGAATTTCCTAAGGCTTGCTGGGATGTCAAAACTGTGCTATGACTAGCTCTTAATGCTGAACTCAGAGCAGGAGGTTGGTTTTCTGAGTTCAGCTGATTTCTTTGATTTTTATACCCTAGGGTATTAAAATTCACATAGGTATGAACCTATGTGAATGTTTAGTGACAAATCTGTTGGGGTCTTTTGTATATACTTGATAATTCAGCAAGAAGTTCAGTTTGTATAAATCTTCTGTACACTGCATTTGTTACAAATAAAGAGCATTCTTTTTGACTTTGTGCAACTCTTACCTTCGAAATAATATTTCTAATGGTTTCTAGTGGCTTTAGACACTTCCCTTCTTCAAGTAAATAAAGTTATTGAAGGTCAAAGCAGGATGATCCTGGTGCAGCTTCCTCACAGGAGCTAGGAGGACCCACGGCAGAGCTGACTTCACATCCCAGGTCATAACAGCAGCAAAATTACAGTTATGAAGTAACAACAAAAATAATTTTTTATATTAATAGTTTTATTTTTTATTTTTTTGGTTTTTTTTAGAAACAGGGTTTCTCTGTGTAGCCTTGGCTGTCCTGGAACTCACTCTGTAGACCAGGCTGGCCTCGAACTCAGAAATCCACCTGCCTCTGCCTCCTAAGTCCTGCGATTAAAGGTGTGCACCATCACCGCCCGGCAACAAAAATAATTTTATGGGTGGGGGTCACCATAATTCGAGGAACTGTACTAAGGAGGTCACAGTGTTTGGAAGGGTGAGAACCACTGCTTCAGCAGGTTTCCACAGAGATTCTTTTAGAAGGAGGCAGATGAGATGCTTCATGTACCAGCATGCTCCACACAGAAAGGAGAAAAGAAGGGATAGAGAAGCGGGACCCTGGCAGAGGCTGAGGGGGAGACAGGAGCCCCAATGCGAATGAGAACAAGGCTACTTGTGTGCAAGCAAGTCAATGCAGTTGGCATTCCTTCTAGGCCCTGCCCCACAGTTACCTAGCAACAGCCAGCTGTGCCTGAATCATGATAAAAGGGGTGGCTTGTCCCCTTCTCACTCTCTTCCTTTCTTCCCTTGCTCTTTTACCTTTCCTCTGTCTCTTCTCTCCCCATTCCCCTCCTCCTCTCTCTCCACGTGTTCATGGCAAGCCTCTACTCTCTCTGCCTTTCTCTGTCTCCACTACCCTTCAACTCCCTTCCCCATACCCTAAATAAACTCTATTTCTATTCTCTATCTGTCCTATGGCTCGTACTTCAGAGGGAAGGGATGCCTCAGCATGGGCCTGCGGAGGCCCCCCTTCCGCTACACCATTCTGTGCCTCTACCAAACATATCCCTGGCTTCTTTTTCTTTCTTCTTCTTTTTTTTTTTAATAAAACACAACAGATGTGCACTGTGCTACTAAGTTTTCTGTCAGCTCGACACAGGCTAGAGTCATCTGGGAGAAGGGACTGAAGATGTGTCGTCATTGGATTGGTCTGTGGGCAAGCCTATGGGGCATTATCCTGATTGCTGACTGGGTAGGAGAGCCCAGCCACTGTGGGCGATGCCACCCCTAGGCAGGCAGTCCTGGAGTGTGTATGAAAGGTAGCTACAAGTCAGGGGAGCAAGCCAGGAAACATCACACCTCCCTGGCCTCTGCTTCAGTCCCTGCCTTCAGGGTCAGACTTGAGTTCCTCCTCCCACTTCTTTGCCCTGATGATGGTATCTAACCCTCTCTGAAGGCCTTCTCAGACACTTCTGACAATCCCACCTTCCCGCCCTCCATTTTCATTTCTTCTATGGATTCTCCAAGGTCACCCCTCTTATTTTCTTTCCAACTCTTGGCCGTTCCTGCTTTTCATTATAAGGTAAATATCCATCTCTTGTCCATGCTAGTTAAGAGTCCTATCCTTTCGCATTGCGTGGTCACCAGGCCAAGACCAGCCTAGTAGATGTGCAACAACCATGGGGTGTGATCTGAGCTCCCAGGCAAGCTGGGAAGCTTGCAAGAAACAAAGTTCTTAATTCTCTAGAAAGCTCAGTTCTGATAGCACAAGCCTATTTTTGTATTTGCTGAATATTTCATGTCTGCAGCGACACCTCATTGTCCGGTCGCTCCCATCCTGTGTAAGCTCCAGCACACTGGGTTAGCCATTTCTTCCTAGTTTTACTGTGAGTGTTAAGACAGCTTGCCTCTTGCCTTCCCGTGGTAGCTCCTTTACTCTTCTGCACAATGGATGTACTCGACGGTGAGTGAAGACACCAGCGTCTACGATGGATGAGCTCAGTGGTAAGTGAAGACACCTGGGTCTAAGATGGATGTACTCGGCGGTGAGTGAAGACACCTGGGTCTACAGTGGATGTGCTCGGTGGAGAGTGAAGACACCAGGTCTACGATGGATGTGCTCAGTAGTGAGTGAAGACACCTGGGTCTAAGATGGATGTGCGCTGCTCAGCAGTGACTGAAGACACCTGGGTCCATGATGGATGTGCTCAGCGGTGAGTGAAGACACCAGGTCTACGATGGATGTGCTCTCCTTGGTGGTGAGTGAAGACACCAGGTCTACGATGGATGTGCTCAGTGGAGAGTGAAGACACCAGGTCTACGATGGATGTGCTCGGCCGTGATGAAGACACCTAGGTCTACGATGGATGTGCTCAGTAGTGAGTGAAGACACCTGGGTCTAAGATGGATGTACTCAGCGGTGAGTGAAGACACCTGGGTCTATGATGGATGTGCTCAGCGGTGAGTGAAGACACCAGGTCTACAATGGATGTGCTCGGTGGAGAGTGAAGACACCTGGGTCTACGATGGATGTGCTCAGTGGAGAGTGAAGACACCAGGTCTACGATGGATGTGCTCAGTGGAGAGTGAAGACACCTGGGTCTACGATGGATGTGCTCAGTGGAGAGTGAGGACACCAGGTCTACGATGGATGTGCTCAGTGGAGAGTGAAGACACCAGGTCTACGATGGATGTGCTCGGTGGAGAGTGAAGACACCTGGGTCTACGATGGATGTGCTCAGTGGAGAGTGAAGACACCATGTCTACGATGGATGTGCTCAGTGGAGAGTGAGGACACCTGGTCCACGATGGATGTGCTCAGTGGAGAGTGAAGACACCATGTCTACGATGGATGTGCTCAGTGGAGAGTGAAGACACCATGTCTACGATGGATGTGCTCAGTGGAGAGTGAGGACACCTGGTCCACGATGGATGTGCTCAGTGGAGAGTGAGGACACCAGGTCTACCCTTTCATCTTGCTGGTCCTGTAATCTGACTGTGTAGAGAATTTGACGTGTACTTTGCTTTTCCCCCATCTTTGAAGCCACGGTAGCCACGGTACACTAGGCATGCTTGCTTTTCAGTGTTTATTTGTATATTCTTTAAAGACAAGTCAATTTTTAGTTGATATAGAACTGTAAGGATGTACATATTAATGGGGAACCAAACAATGTTTCAATGTATGTTTATACTGTGTAATTGGGTGAGGAATTATACATTCTTGGTGGCAAAAACATTATAAAAAAAAAACCCTTCTTCTGGCTTTTTGACGTATACAGTACACAATTACTATTTACATTATCTAAGATAATCTAATCTGAGCGTAGTGAAATCACTCTTCTTCAAACAGAAAGGCAAGAAGAAAGACAGACTATGTTAAGAATAGACAGCTGGGCACAGGGCTGCATGCCTGTAATCCCAGCACTCAAGAGGCCGAAGCAGGACGGCCAAATTGGAGGCCAGCATGGATTTGGTGTTGAGTTCAAACCAATCTCACCTACAGACTGAATTCAAAGTCAGCCTGGGCTACAGAGAGTTTCTATATCAAAAAATTGCTGAGAAGTACCATGACATACTCATGATAAGTATTTTTAATGTTCTTTTGTGTGTATAGAGTGTGTATGTGTATGTATTCAGGGGTGTGTATATTTGTGTATGTGTGGGTCAGAGGTCAATGTTTGGCCTTTCTCAATCACTCTTTACCTTGTTTTTGAGATGAGATTTTCTTACTGAACTCCTGGCTCAGCAGTGAAGACTCAGTGGCCAGTGAGCCCCAGGGACCAAGGGCTCCCATTTCAATCTCCTCCCTCCATGGGGTGATTACACACACATACACACCACTGTGCCTCCTTGGGGTGATTGCACACACACACCACTGTGCCTCCGTGGGGTGATTACACATACACACCACTGTGCCTCCGTGGGGTGATTACACACATATACACACCGCTGTGCTCCGTGGGGTGATTACACGCACACACCACTATGCCTCCGTGGGGTGATTACACGCACATACACACCACTGTGCCTCTGTGGGGTGATTACACACACATACACACCACTGTGCCTGGACTTTTCTGGGTGTTGAGTATCAGAGCTTAGGCTGCCATGCTTGTGTGGCGAACACTTTCCTAACTAGCCATCTTTCCATACTCTTTAACCTTGTCGTTTTCTGGCAATCTCCTCTTGTACTACGTGAAACTATGAAATAGAAAAATTCTTCACACATTTATAAAATACCAATAAAAATCAACCGACTGCAAGTCAGCGTCAAAGGGGAATAATACTGAGTTTAGATAATTTTCACACTGTTGACTTTTACTTTAGTCTCATAAAGGGATTGATGCAGCGGCTCTCTATGCACAGGTTCAGACCGAGGAGGGATTTTCTTAGGCAACAGAGTGGGCCATGGAAGGAGCTCCCATGGCTTCTTTGGATGAAAAGCTGCAGGACACAGGAGCCAATGAGCCATCAATCCAGCAAGCCCCACCAGCAGCCAATTAGGAAACTAATTAGAGGCAACAGCGGCAGTATTCCATTTAGATAAAGAGAATCTGGATGATTCCTCTTCCAAAGTAAGGGGACTGTCATCTCAAAACTATAGCAACCAGATTTGGGCAAATGGATAGCAGCAGGTTTTTGGATTCTCTCCACCTCCCTCAGTTTCTTTGAAACATATGCAGGAGTAGTTTCAGGTTTTCTGTGTTAGTGACATGCAGCCAGGAGCGCTTACTAACCCTTAGCAATCATCTGGGTGTTATCACCATTATCCTTGGGATAAAAGAGGAGACTCTTTGAATGTAATAGGATCAAATGTTGCATCAATCAATAACATGATAAATATGTATGCATACATTGATTTATTTACAAAACCATGATTTTGTTTCATTTCAAAGTTGCTATTTATTTCAGCAGTTTATATTAACTTACATAAATTTGCTCCTATAGAGAAAAGCAAACAATGGTCTTTAGTCATTCTCCATTATTTAAATTGCCCTTCACCAGAATCTATTTGTGTCACTGACAGCTGAGGGGACATTCAGCCAAGCTGTGGGACAGTAAACCTCTAATGACTAGACAGGCTTTGGGGAGAAAGGGTATATTCCTGAGTAATTGGCCCAAGTGGGATTTTAATTAAAATAAATGAGGGTGGCCAGCTAAAACTTGCTAGATCGCATAGGCTGAACTGAAAAGTGAGTTTATTCACCCAAGACAGAAATGTTTCAATCAGACAATTATGCAAATGGATACTATTAATATTAATATTACTTGTTTCTTTCGTCCTTTGTTCCTAATGAAGGTCAATTGTATCCTGTTTGGTATGTTCAGCTCCTGAGCTGTGAGCCTTCATTAGGCAGTGAGTTAAAGTGATGTTTTCCCCGAGACTCCAAAGACCTATAGGAACTCCCTGAGCCTTTCACAGAATGCAAAGAAAACGGAGGCCAGAGGGTGACAAGCCTTGTCACAGTACGCCTCGGAGGTGCCAATCAAGTGGAGGGCTAATTATGGCTGGGCACGAACTGCCTGCACCTCCCCTGGACAGACAGCGCATGGTGTGCTGACATTAGCCGTTGGCCTCTCTTCTGTTCCACTCTGCTCAGCTTTGTCTGAACATAGGTTTCTGCGATAACAAATGCGAAATGCACAAATCAAAGAAAGGGAACTTGAATGCTTCATTATTTCCTGTGAGGTGAACAGCCGAGGTTTGGGAAAGCCATTCCCTTTCATTACACTGAGGTGCCTTCCCAGGGACAGAGTCCAGAGAGGCGGGAGGATGAAGACACAGTGCCAGTGCAGGATGGGAAGCACCGTGTATAGCAGCGTGGTGACGTTTCCTCAGCCACACCCTGTCCCGACTTTCCTGTCTTGCTCTCTACCTGTGAGAGCGTCATGCTTTCTGCTAGATAGACACCAATGTGCTGGTGGTTTGTTTGTTGGGGTAACAGGGTGTCATGGAGCCCAGGGATCATACCTCTTGGAAATACTAACGTGGTCAGTCAGCACTGGAAACCTCACCTCTGGACAGGTCTGGGACTGTAGGAGAGGGTTGGCAGTCTGAGGCTGACTGAGAACCAGAAGGAAGACTGTCATGGGAGAGTGGCGAGGCAGAGTGGCATGGGACAGTCTTTGAGTCTGGGTCCTACCCTGTTTTAGCTTCAGGTCCTTCGACTAAAGGGTTCTAGCAACACTAGACCACTGAGTAAGCTGTCCTAATATGCAGACTCTTAGACCTAAGCCCCAGGTCCTACACCTCTCACTCCAGGGAAGGGCCGGCACACACGTTTGCACAATTATTGTAGTGAATGGTTGTTTGAGAGCTTTGGCAGGTGGCTGAGGGGCCATCTCCGAGGAAGCCTTACTGGCCTCCCATCTGCTGTCTTGATATGTTCTAGAGCTGCCATCTAGTGTTATTGCTGTCTGTTGCTCAATTTCCACATATATAAAATAGAGGAAGAAAAGACTTCCTTTACAGAGCTGTGTTAAAAGCTATAGAGAGGTTACTTTTATGGTGTGCAGCAATCAGGCAACGGTGCCAGGCAGCCATATGGTCACTGACCATGTATAAATGTTAGCGAGTCACCTTGGGTGACTAAAGTCACAAGAGGCTTGTCTATGGGGAACAGCCTCAGCAGAGGCACGTGTCCTCCAGGCTGAGAGGTGACACGTAGAACTTAAGGTACCCACCAGCTTGGAACAAGATAGTGACACTACACAGGCTTCCCCTGCTGATCTTTGTCATTTAAATACACTATTGAATACAGAGCAACCAGCTGTGAAGAGAGAGGGCTTATTTGAGACAGGTAGGAAGTAGTGGGACCCAGCTGGTGCTCAGCTCTCTGCTGAAGCTATGACCCGTGAGGAGGGTGGGGAGGGTGAAAAGTGAACCCCGTTGGAGGCTAGGAAGGGGCTCAGCAACTCAGGAGGTAAGGTGGAACCCCGTGTGTTCTGCTCTCTGCATATCCTCTGAATTTACTTTGTTTTTATATTTTGAAATGTTATGTGCATCTGTGTCAGTGTTTATGTATGTGCACATGTGTGTAGGTGCCTGTGGAGGTCAGAAGAGGATGTTAGAGATCTCCTGGAGCTGGACTTACAGTGAGCTTTCAGTGAGCCACTGAGGCATCTAATATGGATGCTGGCAATGCTCTGGGACCTGCTGAAGAGCAGGAAGTGCTGTATCTTTTCAGCCTCTATATGTATGCATTTTAAAGCAAGTGTTTTCCAGTGGTGTCCAGTGGCTTAACATGCGCATTTATAAATAATCCCCAAACACCCTTAAACACCACCACATGGCTCCCTTTCATAGGAGTATGTATCTACCTCATCCTTTCTGTCTTGTGTTAATAACTCAGTGTGGCATCACTTATCTAAACATTGTACAGTTGATACATTAGAGCCATCACTGTAATCTACCTCTTGCATTTTCTTCTCTCTAAACTACCATTTCTACCACCACCACCTTCTCCTGGGCAATGAAGGGTTTTGTTGTTGTTGTTGTTGTGGGGTTTTATGGTTGTTGTCATGTGTGTGTGTGTGTGTGTGTGTGTGTGTAAGCATGTTTTATTGTTTTTAACTCTCGAACGAAAATCCCATTGGATATAGATTGAGATCGGAAGTTATTCTTTTAGAAATTCCAACATTATATGCCACTGTTCTTGGTTCCATAAAGCCAACCTGGAATAATCTTCATTCTTCTGTGTTGTTCTCCCTGCTGCCTGTGGACTCCATCAAGGATTTCTCTCCATTAGCCTGGAAGGCTTCTGGCCATTGTTGCTTCATGAATTTCTTCTGTCCTGTTTTGCTTAGATTCCTATCTATTTTATACTTCTTTTGACTTGGTGTCATAGACATTTTCTGTCCCCATGTCTTTGAATTCCAGTATTTCCCTTTAATTCATTTTTTACATGGTGGTAGGGGGTTGAGACAGAGTCTCACTAGTGCAGCCCAGCTTAGCCCAGAGTGCAGATTAAGGCATCGACCATCATGGCCAGTCTAATCCATCCTTACAGTTTCTGTCTCTACTGACACTACTTATCTGGTTCTGTACATTGTGTAACTTTCCTGCACCTTTTACAGCAAATCACAGAAGTTATAAATTGCCTGTCTGGTAATATAAACGTACATGTCATAACTGAACATGGGTGCCATGATTGCTTTGTCCCTTTAGATTTGGCCATTTCTTGTCTTTTGCTAAGGCTTCTTTTGTTGTGAAAAACTGGGCTTTGGGGACTGTGTTAGTCTTGCTGGGGAGTAGGTTATATCTTTACTGTAGCTGGAAATATCAGGGAAATCAAATTATTCCAGGGTCCTTGCCTGGGGCCTGGGAATTTTCTTTTGCTTCTCCCAAGAGAAGGCCTACATCTTATAGATAGGTGTGTGTGTGTGTGTGTGTGTGTGTGTGTGTGTGTGTGGTGGGGTACGGTGTGCCAATCCCTTACTTTACTGGGAACTCGGCAGGCTTCTGAGGTGCAGGAGTGGAAGCTGGGGTATTCTGAAATGCTCACTCTTTAGGCTGCCCACCTGTCGCCACCTTACCGACCAGCGGAAATAAGGAGGCGACCACGAACCCTTCTCCAAGCAGTTTATTCAGGAACCTTGTACTACAGAATCATTTGTTCATCTTTTCTTCTTTCTTAGCTATCTTCTCCTTTCTTAGCCCCCAACCCTCGCGGGTTAAATACTTTCCCTGGTCCCAATCAGCATCGGCTACGTGGCAAAGCATAATAGGCTGCGGGAAAATCATGCCAGCTTGCATCACAAACTAGAGGCACTCAGCTTTTCCAACTAAGGGCTTGTTTATTACAATGCTCTCTGCTCTGGCCGGAGACCAGGTGTTCAATATATATATATAGGGTGGCAGCTGTGGCTCCCCACACCCACCCGTCCCCTAGAACTCCTTCCCACGGCTCTGGCTGTCTCCCGTGGTTCTCAGCCTGCTTCCTGGATGCCTTCTTTGTTGTTTGTAATGGATTCTCCTGAGCTGAGGGGCAAGGGCCTTCACATTGGCACACAGTGTTATGAGGAGTAAGGAAGGGTTTTCCAGTAGCTCTCTTCCCCCTCTGCCAATGGCCATGGGGATTCTCTTGCTGGGATCCCAAGATCTCATTAATGCGTGCTAGCAGCCCTGCAGCTAGCCCAAGTGTTTCTCAGTCGATAGCACATCCTTGGCCTTATCAGCTACTACTCAAGTGCCTCTCCCTGGTATCTGGCTGCAACTGCTTTGGGAAGTTTGAGGTTCTCTGGATGAGTCTGGGTTACTCTTCAGACACTCTAACTATCAGTGTCACTATCAGTAGCTGGCCACTTTCTGTTGGGAGGATTCTAGTGGCGATCTGCAAGCTCCTGCCTGCTACAGCTGAACACACAACGTCGTCTTGACCAGTTTCTATAAGTAGCAGTTTCAACAATGAAGCTGCATTTTTGCCTTGTGTAGAGTTCGGGTGACTGGAACAAGGGCCCTAGGGTACTTTATTTTCTCACACAGGAGCTCTGAGGGAGAATGTTTCTGAGGAATGAACAGTTCATGCTGGTATGGGTGAGACTTGACAACAGCCTAAACATGGGCACTGTTGGGAAATAACACAAAACCTTGACTAACTGGGACAACCCAGAGTAATCAGAAGTAGGCTGGAAATATTAGGTTGTGGCTAGACAGTGTTTGACCTGAAGTGGTTGTCTGTGGTCAGCATGGAGGCCCTAGAAGATTCTACTAAAGATAGCATCAAATGTGAACAAAGGACCTAGAAAAACCATTCACTACTTAAAAGGGTGTAGGGCTGGCAGCATCAAACTCAAAACTTGCTATGTGAACAGAGAAACCAAGGAAAGCTATCTTAACTCACTTTAACTTACTTGGGACAGTTCACATGGTGCTGTCCTCCGGATCCTTTTGTCTTGGCCTCCTGAGTGCTAGGCATGTGCCACCATAGGCATGTGCCACCATAGGCATGTGCCACCATAGGCATGTGCCACCATAGGCATGTGCCACCATAGGCATGTGCCACCATAGGCATGTGCCACCATAGTCTCTAGGCCACAATGTCTTATTACAATGGGGTCAGTGAGTTCACAGACTAAGCCCAGTGCTCTGGCTTCTTACATGAACTGTCTTGTGATATAACCAGGGCTCGCCTACAGACTAGGGGCTGGTAGTTAAATCTGATACGCCTGTGCTGAGGTTAGAGATAAAACCTGAGGCGAGAACCTTGGGGGACACACAATTGCACACACAGAAGTCAAGAACAAAGTCAGGACAAGAGGCAAAGAAATGAAGACAAAGCCACCCGTCTCTTCCTCTAACTTGTGCCTGCCTTCTAGGAATGACTCAAAACTGCGGAGCCATGGAAACAGAACTGCTGGCTACATGCAGTGGGCGCGAGGGACCTACTAGTCAGTCCTAATGTTTTCTCTGTAAATGGTGGAAATGTTGTAAATGTTCTGTGAGCCACATTTCCTACTTGTTAAGTGTCTCTATGAGCTGATGCCTAGCTCTTGGAATCCAGTGGGTACAATCTGCACTGGCTGCAGAAGTCACAGTGAAAGCCGAGCTCAGTGTATGAGGGTAGCATTGCTTCAGCCATAGCTGCCAATGGTCCATTTTGCCATCTCTAAATCAACTAATCAACATGAACATATTTCGAGCTCTGTATTTACCTGTGTGTGTTCTGTGTGACAGTCACCTTTATCCATCCTTGGTGTCTGAATCTATACAGCTTGTTTCTGAATCTATTCAGCTAGTGTTTAAAGGAAATGCCTAGGAAGCGTCTTCTACAGTAGGAAACTTCAGCAAGTCTGTGAACTGTAACTTTATTAACACAGGTGTGTCTTACCAGACACACTGCTTTAAAATAAATAAAATCCCAGTATCATTAACACCACACAAACACAGTTTGACAGGGCACAATACAAAGTTGATTGTTTACGATGTCTGATTTGCATTCACTAGAGGTCCGAGAAAGACTAGGTCAACCCTTCAGTAATGACCTTGCATCAAGAAGAAAGCAGACATAATTATGTCATGGATTCTGGAACAATGATTTGAGAAAACTCAGCTTTGAGAGTAGTAAGGTCTCTCACAAATCAGATCACACACCTGCAGCTTACACTGCAGGACTTGATCAAAACAAAGCAAAGTGGCTAAAAAGGCCTTCCCTTCCCTCACACTACAACAATGTCTATTTTTGGCATGAGTTATTAACTTTTTCTATCAGGAGGAAAATGTGCTCTGCAAACTCCCGGATAGCTCCCCGGCCACCATTGCATTTGCAGATGTACCCCACAGCCTTCTGGGCCCTGGAGCAGGCGTCGGCAGGGACAGCACTCAGGCCCACTCTCTTCAGGCACTCTTCGTCAGATACTTCATTGCCTGGGAGCGAGACAGAAACCGTTCAGTATGAAAGGACACACAATGCACAGGAACACTCACAATCATACAGAACAAAACAATACCTTGAATACAAGTGAGAATGGGATCTGGAGGGAAAATGGAGTGTACCCTTTACCTACTGTGTATATTATAATGATCAGAAATTCTGTCCTTGAATTACAAATGATAGCCTCGTTGAGTGAAAACTCAAATACATGTAAGGGCCCAAGCTATCATACGAAGTAATTACCAGCTTTAGATTATTTGATCACTATTTCTCTCTATGCCCTATACTCTAGTTTTCTTAGAGGTAGAGTGTGGAAGAAATTCCCAGACAGAATCTGTCTCTGCCTCCACAGTACTGGGGTTAAAGGTATGTGCCACCACTTCCTGGCGCTTATTCACAAATCTTTAAGCATTTATAGCTAATAAAAATATAATTATCAAACTCATACAATAAATAATAATTCCTTCAAATAATTTAATAACTGATTATGGTCAAATATCACGAACAACCTCAACACTTGCCATGTGTGTGAGTACATGGAGGATGAGTCAGTGTCGGATGTCTTTCAGTCACTATCTTGCTCATGTACTTAGTGTGTGTGTGCACATGGAAGGCAGGGGACAACTTGTGGGAGCTGCTTCTCTCTCCTACCATGTGGGTCCAGGGTTGAACTCAAGTTATCGGGCTTTGTAGCAAGTGCCTTTACCCACTGGGCCACCTTGCTGGCTCTTCAGACTTAGGTCCAAAGCCATCTTTCCAAGACCTTCTGAACTGTTTTCATTTTGAAATTTTAAAATCAGGAGCCAAGCCCACGTGGTGCACTTGTTAATCCAAGTTCCCCCTTTCCAGCTCTAATAGCTCTCTGGCTTCTATATCATCTTCTATGTGTAGGAAGGCTGTCACACCACAAGCTCTGAAATAAATACTAAATTACATTAACAAACTCCACCCTCCCCTGCCTGCCCTGCCCAACACCTTTTAGAAGAAACCCAGAGGCCCCTAGTGAGATAGTCACCATTCTGGATACGACTACCAGCTAGCACTTAGAAAATGCTGCCCCCCAAGTGCTTGGTGTCCACCCACAGCAATGTTTTCCTGTAACTCAATGTACTAAACTGAATGGTTACCACTGAAAAGTAACAGCAGTATTACTCTATGTAATCCTGTGTAAATTTACATTTTTCTTATAAGAGTTATAGAGATGCAAGCTTGAACCTACAATCCTCCTGCCTTCCCATGCAGGGCCTAGGGGCACACACTACCATGCCCGGCACAGTACTAACACTGTTACATTATGTGCATAAGTGTTTTACCTGCATAGCTGTCTCTGCACCATGTGTATGCAGTGCCTCTGGAGGCAGGAAGAGGGTGCTAGACCCCCTGGACTGGAGTTACAGCTGGTTGTAAACTGCCCTGTGTATGCTGGAAATCAAACTTGAGTTCTCTGAGAACAACCACTGCTCTTAAGTAGTGGATCATTTTTCCAGGCCTGGAACGTATTTTTATACATTTATGTGCCTTTTTGAAACATTTAGGAAGTATTCTCTACTTCCTAACCTCCAAGTTTTGATGTGTGTGTGTGTGTGTGTGTGTGTGTGTGTTGAGGGGGTGTTTAAGCCATACATACTCACCATAGCAACATTTTCCTTAATGCAAACCAATGGTATGATCCAGGATGATTATCACTACTTCTTTGTTAGTGCCTTCCGAAGTCTGATTCTCTACCTATGTCTACATAAATGACACAGCTCCTATATAATGAGAAGCCTTCTGTTTTTCTCTCTAATGTTAGTTTAGTTCGCTCTTTCTGAACATGCACAGTCAGTTATTTGGAAGCTTCTTAGCGCCTCGTGGATAATGGGTACAGCAGGGTCCTATGTGTTGCATGGGTGAGCTTTCTGTAACACACGTGCTATGGATAATGGGTACAGCAGGGTCCTATGTGTGCACGGGTGAGCTTTCTGTAACACACGTGCTGTTGGACTGTTCTCTACATTGGGCTCCAAAGCTCTCCCAGCACCTCAGGACACAGGCTCGTGTGACCTTGAGGCTGGTGTCACCTGTCTGTGTCTACGTGCACAGTCTGTATGTAGTCACTGTGCATCGTAGCAACTTGCTCTTCTTAATACTTAGAATGATATCATCAGGCTGACAGCTCTATAGGCTTGATGCTAAGGTTCTAGCAATTAGTTCCACATGTGCACACAGTAGGGATCGGCTAAGCATATCTGCTTAGCACTCGCTTGAAACTCTCACAAAGCTCTGAACAAGCCCCTAAGCACAGATCCTGCAGTCTACTTGTGTGCATGCACCAGATCCTGCAGTCTACTTGTGTGCATGCACAGGTCCTGCAGTCTACTTGTGTGCATGCACAGGTCCTGCAG
>NW_022196903.1:136727970-136731051 GCF_008632895.1 Mastomys coucha | reverse complement strand
GCATGCACAGGTCCTGCAGTCTACTTGTGTGCATGCACAGGTCCTGCAGTCTACTTGTGTGCATGCACTGCTTGTGCAGGATCGTGGATGGGCTCTTTTTCTCTCCATCGGTGGCACAGTGCCCCCAGTTCTTCCTTAAATTGTGTAGGTTAAAAAGCAAATAGTAAAAAATGTTGTGTCTCAGAACCCGCTGGCCCTTTGCCTGGATTGTGCAGTCTCTGTAGCAGCCCTAAGGCACCGGGCTCCTGACACCTCCAGCTTACTGACTCCACAGTGTGTGCTGGAGAGACCCCACTAGCCGGTTCTGACACACTGCATGGTGGGGGGCAGAACAGCTGCTTCAGTGGCTATCTATCTGTGCGGGTGGCAGAGGTGGTGAGCATGTGCCATGGCTCTCGTGTGGAGGTTAAAGAGTTGAGGGCTAAGTGACTTTCAAAGGCCATTTCTCTCTTTTTACCAGATGTATCCTGGGGAGTGACCTCTGGTTACCAGATGGGAAGTGACTGCCATTTCCTAGCAGCCTTCTCACTGACCCCGACTGTTGGACGGTAACACTCTAGCCCTGTAATACTCTAACACTTAGGAGCTTTCCTTCTGCTTATCTGACAGGATAAGCAGGTCCTCAGATGACCCACCGAGATAGGCCACTTCCTTCCAGCACAGGCCCATCTCCTTCCTCCACTCATCCACGATGGCAAGCTTGTCTGACACACTGACTTCTGTTTTACAGTCCAGCTTTAAGGCAGAGAGCGTCTGCTTGGAGCAGGCCCTTTCTGAGATGAGCCTCACCTGGAAAAGAAGTGGGGCTGTTAGGACGAGAGGAAAACACACATGCTTGACAATGATTCAAGCCCCCGATCCCCTGAAGGACCAGTTAGGAAAATCAGCTGCAAAACAAAGCTTCCTTCACTTCCAAGGCCTATCAAAGCAGGGACACACAGCCTGCTCCCTGTAAGTCAGCTCAGAGCTCAGAGCATCACACACTGAACATTTCCAGTGACTGGAATTCCTGTTTTCCTCCCCACACTGTGGACGGAATCCAAGGTGTTACGTACACACACGCTAAGCAGGTGTTTCATCTGAGTTACTGCCCAGCCTCCTTCCCACGTTTACTTGAGACGAGGTATTGTTGAGATACAGTCAGTGCCTGAACTCAAGATCCCTAGTAGCTGGGGTTTCGGGTCTGTGCCACTGGGCCTGGCTTAACCTTCATTTTAAGAAAAATATACATATACATTACATTATTCTGAATTAATAATTCCATTCACATGAATAAGCCATACTTTAAAAGTGTACATGGTGCTTGCCCCTTTCTAGTTGCCAACACTAGTTAAGGAAATTTCCCCTCTTTAAGGTCCTACAGAAAATAAAGAAAGATGTTTAAAATAGGACTAAGTACAAAATACTAATGGTTAAAAAAAAATCCAATTTCATCTTTCAAGTATCAAGAGTTCTCTAGGAATACACCAAGCAATACGTCAAAAACTGTACGTAAATAGTGAACTTTAAATCTCTTATTTACTGGAATGTTCTTAGAAGCAGAATCTTGTAGATACTATTATATTAAGGGAGCACTTACCTCAATACCACTTTTCTTTAATAAACTTATGCCAATAGCATCTTTTACATCATAAGATATTATTTCTTTTTGGTCTCCTGATACATAAATGTGGCCATTGGTGAGACATCCATCAATATTACAAACCAAAAGCTTTATCTCCTTCAGCTTCTCTTTTCCAAAATAGCCAAATCTAAAAGAAACCGAGACAGACTGTGAGCACAAATTCAACAGTTCCAACGTGATTATCCAGCCACAGGCAGCAGCGCAGCGCAGAGCCACGGGTCAGTGGGATACACCTCTTCAGTTCCCTTCACCCACACTGCAGACAGAGCAGGAGCTCCGACAAGCAGTGCTGCTAACAAGACTCCATCTCCCAGCTCAGTGCGTAAGTCACTGCAAGTGGTCTATCCACCCCGAGTCAAAGGCTGTCTCTGTCACTATCTATAAGGCCAGTTAGCCACACTAAGACAGCCCTGGGCTTGGTCCACAGCTATCGCAGGCTTTTCCCGTCCTTTACCTCAGAACTCTTTGCTCTGCGATGGGCCAGTCGATGTCCACGTCTATATCCACACTGTGTTCAGCTCGCATTTCGTAATATGCCATTTTTCCACCCTAAAGATAACGGAGATGCTGTGTCATTCTGATATCCCTACATGTATGCAGCTCAGCTTTGGGTTTACACTGAGAAAACAAACTCTAGTAAGCCAGCAACGCGCCCAAATGATTATTCAGAAAAGAAACTTCAAGCCAAACAAATGAGTTTTGAGTTATGTGTACTGTGCGCTCAGTTCCCTGCGCTCCTTTAAATAGCCTGATTTAAGGTGAAAGAGCAGAGAAGGCGCCCTCCCTCCCTGCAGCACTGCAATCACCGCAGCACAGTGTTCCAGGACCCTGACATGGGCTGCTTTTCCTCTACCAGATGACAAGTTCCCAATGTCCAAGCTTTCAGGTCCTTGGTCCCTGGCCGGCATGGGAACAACCACCTACAGCACCATTGTACAGCCTGCTCAGGTCCCTGGGGTACACAGTGCGTGCGGGCGACAGAGGTACACAGTGCGTGCGGGCGACAGAAGAATGTTTCCTCTGATACTGCTTCCATGACCAGATCAATTATTGGAAAACTTAATTTTTAAAAACTGTTTTCACCCTAGGTCCTCTGCGTATTCGTTAGTATGTAGCTTGGTCCTTGTGGGACTCCTAACAATGGGAATGTGCTGTCTCTGACTTCTGCCTGCTCTTGGACCCTTTTCCTCCTACTGGGTTGCCTTGTCCAGCCTTGAGATGAGGTATGGACATAATCTTATCATAGGCTGCTATGCCACAGTTGGTAATATCCCCGGGAGGCCTGTTCTTTTCTGAAGGGAAATGGAGAAGTGGACCTGAGGAAGAGGGGAGGGGGGAAGAGAAGAAGAGAGGTGGGCAGGGGAGAGAAGAGGTGGGCAGGGGAGAGGGGAGAGGAGAGGTGGACAGGGGAGAGAGGAGAGGAGAGGTGGGCAGGGGAGAGGGGAGAGGAGAGGTGG
>NW_022196903.1:136710736-136727545 GCF_008632895.1 Mastomys coucha | reverse complement strand
AGGGGAGAGGGGAGAGGAGAGGTGGGCAGGGGAGAGGGAAGAAGAGAGGTGGGCAGGGGAGAGGGGAGAGGAGAGGTGGGCAGGGAAGGGACTGGGAGAAGAGGGAGAGGAGACTGCAGTCGGGATGTAATAAATGAGAGAATGAAAATTAAAAACTGTTTTCACAAAACAGTGAGAAGCACAATTTTTATCTACACATTAAAGAAGGGCTAGACCACAGGTGTCCTTAGAAAAGAACTAGAGATTGTGTGTGTGCGTGTGTGTGTGAGTGTGTGTGTGTGTGTGTGTGTGTGTGTGATCTAGCCTTCCTTAACTCTAGAATGACACTGTATGGTCAAACTTGTTTGTTTTGTTTGCCTATGTACTGGAAACTAGGAAAAGAAATTCTTTGTTCTCAGAACATGAAGCACAGGAGAAATTTCAGAGTAGAGAGGTTTTTCTTTTGGTGTTAGCAATTGAAACTAGTCTTCTGCATGTTCAGAGGCAGACCACCACTAAACTCGTCTTCACTGCACAATGTCCCCGTGTGTGGATACACACTTGTAGGTCTACCAGAACGTGCACTCGCTCATTCATAAGCATGAATGGACCAGGGGATGCCTGGCCCCCCTTCTCTTGCACTGGAATTATAGGCAGGACCGTGTCTATTACTAAATTACAGGCATTTACTGGCTTCAGGTGATCTGAACTTCAGTTTTCATAGGTGTATGCAAGTGCTTTACCCATAACCATTTCCCTGTTCCCCTCCCCCCAGCTCCTTCTATCCATGCTCTGCAACCTGCTCCCCTCACTTGTTTTTTTGTAAAATAAAGGCCCATCTCAATTTTGGCAGTATTGTTTCTGTCCTGAATTGCTTCATTTTTAAGTTTATTTCTTCTCACGTATACAGAATGTGTTTTGTCTGCATCCGTGTCTGTGCACGCGGAGGCCAGAAGCAGCTACTCAATCTGCTGGAACTGGAGTTGCTGACGGCTATGGGCTGCCATGCGGATGCTGGGACTTGAACCTGGGTCCTCTGGAAGAGGGCTCAGGGCTCCTAAGTCCCCCCAGCTCCTCATTATTTCATTTTCAGAGTTGTTCCCTCTGAACAGTGGGGTAGGAATGAGAATGTTCCTACACAGTTGTGCAGACGGCTGTAGGTAACCCACATAGGGTTTCCCACAGTCCACTGTAAGAGAGCTTGTCGTCTACAATGAAAATGAACCAATTTTCAAGTTTACGACACAGCCGTGCAGGCTCTAAGAATGAGACTGCCAATCCTCTCAAAAATGAGAGCAGCAAGCAAGCTCATAGAACGATCCGGACAACGTGACCAAGAGAGAGAATTTGGCCTTCGAGAGAACCAGGTGGGCTGACTCACTCGCAGACGTGCTGCACTGGTTGTTTTCTGTTTGCAAAGTAGTAGAAGTTATTTAAGCACACAGCCACAATCTAACTGTAACCTATTATGGACCATACACAATGAGCAGGCTAAAGCGCACACAGGATGCCAGGAGCTCGCAGCCCTCATTCCATCTTTCTCTCATGTTCCACTGAACAGATTCCACAGTTACTGGGAATCCCGAGATCTCCCTGGAGGTAATGCCAGAGGTCAGCGTTACAGATGGAAGCTCTGCTTCTCCTCAGAGCCAAGCTTCCCCCGGAGCTCCAGAGCACGACACAGAGGGGTGAAGAGTTTTATAAAGTGAATATACAAACCTGTAAGTAACCCATCTCTATCAAATGTCTTTTAGCAAAATAAAATGAGCCATTCTCATATAACTCTCCATCCCAGTCTTGTCGACGAGGTCGTTTAGCTGGATTCAAGTTCAGAGGCTCAGTCACTTCACGAACTAAAAGCAAAGCCACAGTGGTCTACATTACTTTGAATAGACACTGTTCACTTAGTAACTTTAAAAGCACAAATAAAAATCCCCCCGGAATGCAGACATCTGTATCTAGAGAAGTAACGGTACTACTGGAAAGGGACAACGGCTAGCACTCCTAATGATCGCCTCTCCCTTTAAATACTTAGTATCAGAAAGGTATTTCATGAAGAAATTCAGAGACTCAGTGTTACGGGATGCACACAGGTTCTGTGGTTTTGGAGGCATGCATCAACCTTTAAACAGTTCCAAGGAGTATGACTTGCCATCAAATATCATTCTGTGCTTAACCTCCTGAGTCTGTCTCATTATTTCCAGATGCAGATCCACAGTGTGTGCATTTATCTAACATGGGTAGAAAGTGCTTTCATGGAACTGTCATAGAAAACTAAGGACTTTCCCTTTAAAACACTGAAAGTTTCATTTAACCCAGGCTGGCCTCAAATTCCCTACTTAGCTGAGTATCACTTTAACTTCTGATGTTGCTGGTTCCACTTCCTGAGTGATGGATAACATGACAGCCATGTGACACCATGCCCAGTACTATACAGTGCTGAGATCTGAAATCAAAGACTTATGTATGCATATATTGTGTATTGACAGGCAGCTAAAAATCAATGATTCAACAAGATGGCCAGGACAAGCCCTTCTCCTGGGGAACACATTATGGAGACGTGAGGATGGTGAGCAAGCTCACACTTGGCCCAAGCAGACTATGCTGAATGCAGACCTGAGGAGCAATTCTAACTGATGGATGTGGGCTACGGACTGTCAGGCACAAGAAACACAACTCTAACATCAGTTCTACCTACCACCAAGTCCCTGTGCAGGGGACAGGCTGGAAGACTGGGCAAGAGCCTTACAGGATCATGGGACTAGTTCTGTCCTTTCCTCACAGCACCATGTATTGGCATCTCCTGTCCTCACAGCACCATGTATTGGCATCTCCTGTCCTCACAGCACCATGTGTTGGCATCTCCTGTCCTTAAAGAACTATGTGCTAGAATCTCCTGCCCTGTCTACAGTAGCTGAGAGTTGGCTAACTCTACCTACAAGACCTTCCTGTAATGTCACCTGTACTGGGCAGCAGACTGGAATTACAGTCTAGTGAATCTAGTACAATGCATCACCATCATCAGTCCCTTATTCATGTGTCTCACAGAGAAGGTACGTGCTCTCTGAAGGGAAATGTGGACTCCAATGTTTATGGCAAGTGCTTGCCACATCATGAGCCACTCAGAGAAGCAGAACTATGAAAGCCATATTCAAGAGCAAGAACAGGAGGAGAAAGGACTCAGAGAAAGGAACAAAAATGCTAGAATTTGCACCAAAAACTTTTCCATAATTGCCATAAATATGCTAAAGACATTAAAGAAAAAAGCTTGAAATGGATAAACATGGAAATTTCAACAGGGAATGAATAAATTCAAATATGAAGACTAGGGAAAAAACTGAAGTAATTCAACAGCTAAACTGGCTAAAGAGATAATTAATATACTCTAACACACACCAGCTAGGATTCACTGATTGCTAAAAACTGAGCAAAAAAATAGAGCAGAGCCAACAGAGAAATACAAACCAGAAACAAAAAACTAACTTAGTATGGATTCCAGGAAGAGGACAAAGAAAACATGCAGAAAACCATCTCAGGGCTAGCACACACTAGCAAGAGTTTCTTCTAGCCTACTGCTGGAGAACTAAGAAAAGCAGAGCCACACCATGCTGTGGAGAAGAGAAACCAGAGACTTAAGAGCAGCTAGACTTGGAGAAATTAATGATCATGGATATGGTGGCCAGTTATCACTCAGAAAAACAAAAAGACAGAAGGCATCTTCATGCTGCAGCTTCAGAAACCAATCTTCAAATGCCAGAAATCAATTACCATGTTGTAAATATTATCAACAAGGCCCTGTGACCCCTTAACTCACTCTAAATCACAGGCATACAGTGTGCGCTTTTTCCTTCTATTTGGTGTGTGCACAGGTCTATGATGGTGACACATGTAAGAACGTGGCTCTATGTGTGGGGTGTATATGAGTGCAGGCCTGACATCTGCCTCAGGCATTTTCCTCAATCTTTCTGTAGTTTATTTTGTGCAGCTGAGTCTCTCATCAAACCTAGAGCTTGCAGACTAATGACTCTAGCCAGCTAACTTCTCCCAAGATTCCCTTGTCTCTGTCTACCAAGTGCTGAGCCTATGGAAGGCTGTCATGCCTAACCATCTTTTACACATTTTAAGCATCAGAACCACATGTTATGGTGAATGCCACAGCCGTCTCCACATTCCCCTGCCGTATGTATCTCTACTTTTAAGAGACATTTGAGTTTGCATGGTCAGTACTTCCAGCATGAGTGCTGCTAGGATCACCACACTGGACAGCACATCTACTGTAACAAGTGCAGAAAATGTCACAGGAAACCTGTGACGTACTGATTACACAGCAGCTATGACTTTATAAATAGGCAATATAACAGAGCCCAAGAAATGCCAGCCTGGTTTAGATGCCACCCATCAGCAGTATTCTGCTTCTCAGGGGCTGCAAAGGGTCAGAGACCACGAAGAGATGAAAGAGCTGTCCTCAGCACCCACTCTGTGTGTCATGACCTGTTTACTCAGTCACTCTCAGCTTCTTTCAGATGTATGGTCGTACTTAGGGACCTGTCATATCTTTACCCTAAATATTTGCTGAGTTAAATTTAACTAGCACATCACCCCACCACTCACTCTAACTTCAGGATTTCCCTGGGGAGGGTCTGGTCTGATGTGTCTGGCGCTCCCCTAAGAGGCCAAGAACAAACACAAAGTTTGTGCTCTGCCCAATTCTGCCATATCACAGGCTAACAGAAACACAGGCTAGAATGTCTAAAGAGTGGGGGATGAACTGATTTGGTTTATAACAAGATTTAGACTGGATCCTGTCATTGCCCACTGCAGCTGTACATCAAGTGCTTTTACTGTTCCTTTATACGTAAGTACACTAGCTGTCCTCAGACACCCCAGAAGAGGGCATCAGATCTCATTACAGACAGTTGTGAGCCACCATGTGGTTGCTGGGATTTGAACTCAGTACCTCTGGAAGAGCAGACAGTGCTCTTAACTGCTGAGCATCTCTCCAGCCCATTCTTACTGTTCCTTAGCTCTCTTTCTGCTAACAATGTTTATACTAATAAAACAAAACAAATCTTGACTTTTAGTGCAGTGAGTTGGTTACCTCCTTTCTGAATTTCACTCCATCGAAACTGATGGCGTCTCACAACGGAGAAGACAGAGTCATACCCTTCTTCTCGGATCATTTCTGCAACCTTCTGGAGGTCAGTGGGATGTAAACATGGAGACGTAGCTTGGATATTCCCCACAATGTCAACCTCTGAAGAGGACAACACAAGGGGAAGGCGTCAACCACCACCCTGGTGATCACACACTACTGACATCTTATGAAATGTCCACACAACTTGGGACTATCTGAATGGAGAAGTCAAACTCATACCATTGTGATAGTTCAGGAATTCTACGATGGCGTCTAGTGAGGTAGAGCTGTCTTTGGACGTTTCAGAACTTCTTCGATGAACCTGGGCACCAAACTGTTTGGCCACATTCTCAATTTCATCATGGTCTGTTGAAACCCACACACTGTTTGGACAGTAAAAAGAGAGTTAAATAACCAAGTCACCAGAAGATACGGCCAACAGAAAGACGGAGCTTGGCGTTGGAAGAGTTTTTGCACAAGTACAGCAACATTAATCTAGGTATCATGGTATGTGGACCCTCAAGGCTCAGGAGGCAGGTTGGGTGATGTCCTGAGTCCCAGGACAGCTAGTGCCACATAGGGAGACCTTGTTTCAACCCTCCCCCCAAAAAACCAAAACAAACAAAAACAGAGATCCAAAACAATGCAAAAAAACCAAAAAACAAAAAAAGTAGCACAAATAAAATGTTATTTAGATTCAAAATTCTATTTCTACAAACTAGGAAAAAGGAACTCAGTCTACAACCTAGGAAAAATTAACTCAGTATTTGTAAGATAGCCACAGACTAAGTTAATATATCACTAGAAGTCAAATCTAAAGCAAGCTGAAGATGATTTGCCAGTTTAGACCCAAAATATCATACACAGGACAGTGACACGTATGTAACAGTACACTGGTCTTGGCTTAACTGAAATAGTTTTTAGCTTAGAAAAGAGTCAATATCCAGACTTGGGTTCACCGGACCAGAAAATCCAACTTTATGCTTAAAGCAGTGAGCATGTGGACCCCTGAGAACTCACCACTGTGGCAGAGACCATGGCTGCACTGGCTGGGAATGCCTACCTCTAAGCACTGCAGCTCAGCTGCCTACTGCGCTCTGTATGCCCGAGACAGAGAGCAAAGTGCTTCTCTGTGGGGACAAAACAGTGAAGCTCTCTCTTCTGAACCTTCACAAACTCCCATTTCTAGGCATAGAAGACATAAATGTTACTTGGAGCACAATGCTTTAATAATGGTAGAATGAGGTATTTCAAGTTTGGACTCTGTCATACACATGGACTCTTTTCTTTCTGTCCGATTCATTCAGCATTTACGGAGAGAAAAAGAATATACATGCCCTATTCCCAAGATCACTTAAGAAAGGAAAAATTCCTAACCTCTAGATTTCATTTATTAAGTTCATAAATTCCCTTTAGCACTTGTAGAAAGCGGATTTAAGGGCTGGAAAGATGATTTCTGTGGGTGAGTGTATTTGCTAGGTGGTCTGAGTTCAAACCTCTAGTCCCCATTGACAAAAGCCAGACATGGCTGTGTGTACCTGTAACCAAGAATTCTGACAGACAGAAACAGGAGGATTGCTGGTGACTGGTGTCTGCCAGGCTAGATCCAACCTCAGTGAGACCCTGCCTCATGGAATCAGGTAGAGAGTGATGCAGGAGGATATCTGACCTTCTCTGGCCTGACCACACCTTCCCCTCCCCACCCCCCCACTGCCCACCACCACCTACATAAGGTTACATAATTGAGGATTTAAATCCAAGGATAAAGTCAATAAGCCCCCACCTCCTTTGTTAATGTTTTTTCCTCAAAGGAAAGGAAGGAAGCCAGGTAAACAAGATGGTTCCATGTAAATGGCCAAGTCTCTCAGCACTGACTTATGTCACCTGCTGCAAAGTAAACGTGCTCATGATTACTTTTGTGCTGTAAATGGTTTGGTGGCAGATTGCCCACCCCTAGTGGAACACTGATGCTAATGAAACAATTGAGCTGGGTTTTGAACATGCAAGTGAAGGGAAGGACAAGGAGAACACAGAAAAATAAAGGGGAGTGCAGGCACAGGTCTCCTGGCATTTACTTTACAGCTCAAAGCTGGGTGATGATTCACCAGTGGAGGTTTCAGGGATCACCTTTAAATGTTTGTAAGATCAATTAAAAAGTTCATCAGCTTGTCCCCCCTTCCTCCTTTCTCTCATTCCTTCATCCCAGAAGTGTTTGCTGCGGTCTATCTGTCCCAGGAACTACTCTGGACTCGGGTTTGACAGCTCAAGCATGACAACGTTTCCGTAGAGACAGGCCCATATGATGTGATACCTCCAGCTAAGCAGTCAGGGAGAGACGTGAGAATCAACTCAGTGCCCACGCTTCTTCTAATACCCTCCCTTCCCTAAACCCTTTATAGTTCTTGTCTACTGCACACTTGGCTTGGGTTTGATGAATGGCTGGACTAGAGAGTGGCTACGAGCAGCAATGGCTCAGCACAGCACAGGTGGTGCTGACTACAGGTGTGCCTATAGCTATGGGCATCGAATATAAGCTGCCTGTCACAGAAGGAAGAGGCACTGAAACAGGAGACGTAACAACAAACTGTGTACTGGGTCATTTAATCTGGAAGAAAGTGAAAAGCTTTGTGTATGTGACATGTGACAACATACTTAACACAGGGAGCAGGTAGACAGACCTTTCTTTGGTTGAGGGCAATCAGATGGAATGGGTAAGTGAAAGTACGACTGAGAATGAGCAGACCTAAAAACAACTCCAGGAAGTAAATGTCAGTGGCTTTAATCTGGAATGAACTGATGCTCCACCTAACTCAACACAAGACCAGCCATGGTGCCTGGGACAACTCCTTTGAACCACAAAGTGTCATTTCAGGGATGATAACAGAGCACAGGGCCCTCACAAATCACAAACCTGAAGGCTTGGAAATGAAACTAAAATGTATGCCAATTTTCACCCACTGTATTATACAAGAGTCAAAAGATCAGCTTATTCTCAGATGTGCTCACACCATGCTGACGCATGATTGAAATTCATGGGTCTTCCAAGCTCGAGGAACAGCTTTCTGGCGACTATGCTCACCAGCCAGTTTTCAGACAGCTGACTGTTTTAGGAGAGGTTAGTAACCTGGAAAAGTTCTGTTAGCTTCTATCATGTGCAGGCTGAAAACTCTGCCCCAAATCCCTGTCAAAACATGGCTCTGAACAAAAGAATCTCAGTCTCTGGTCCTGAAAAACCACGTCAGGCCACCAAACACTTCTTGGTCTCCTCCTACCCTAAGTGTTTGCTGAAGGAAGAGAAGCAAGAGCTGCAGGCAGGAGGATGCTTCCAAGTCCTCCAGGCTCCTACAAAGCTAGTTCAATCGCAATCTATACACTTTCACTAAGGATCTAAGATACACTGCTTACCAGAATGAGTGGGACAGTGTCCCTCAGACTGTGTAATGTTCTACTGGTGTACAGCCACACTCCATTCATGCCCACTTTTATAACATACAGGCTCAGAACTGAGAAATTACAACAGAGACCATCTGGCCTGCAAAACTGGCAATATATACTATGTGGTCCTGTCTAGAAAAAGTCTGGTGAAATCTGCAAGGCAGAATAAAGACACATTTCCACTAACTGTCCAAAGTCAATGGAAAGGCATTTTCAGGATTACTAATTCTTCACTTAAAAGCAAGGGCACCATGGCCCATGCGAAGAGACAGATGGTTCCAAGAGCATTTGATACAAAGAAACACTGCCAGTTAGCATCAGGGCTGAGTGTACATTATCTCTCTGAATCCCCAATGAGCCTCTCCTCTGAGGTGTACGTTCAAGTCCACCCTGTACAAAAGGGGCAGTGGTGCCTTGACTACCACACGGTGAGGCTATGGTCTACACCCTTACCACTCTACAATGCTGGCTCCAAACTGGGACACAAAGTAGCAGTACTGGACTCCTTTTCAGAGTGGGTCAACAGAGACTCAGGTGAGCACTGCTGGTCCCTCCTCTCACCCCATTAATCTTGACAGGTAGCAGGCACCACCAGGAATAGAGTGAGGTCCATCAGACAGGTTAGAGGGTAGAGCTGGTCAGCTCAAGCTACTGGCCCACGGAAGGGATTTAGTCCTCCTAGTTGCTGTTATTGCAAAAAGTGCCACAGGCAGCTCAAAGAACCACAAGACCAGCAAGGACTCATGTCCTCCACAGATGGAGGACTGCTACAGAGAAGCCAATGCTCGCTCCATTCTTAGTGGGGTTTTGTGCAGGTAAATCTACATTTTTTTTCCACTTTATGTATGTGGTGTGCAGGGATGAGGGGCACACAAATGCCTCTGTGTGTGGAGGAGTCTGTTCTGTCCTTCCACTACGTGGATGCCAGGGATCAAATTCAGATTCTTGGGCTTGGTAACAAGTGTAGTTATCTGCTGAGCTAGCTCACCAGTGGACCCCCCAGGCCCCCATAGATACGTTCCAATAAATGAAGCAGGGATTTCCTAGCAAAATCTCCAACGTCTGCTATTCACTGCTCGCTGATCTTCTCACCTCACAATCTCTCCTCACTTGGTAACTGTTCTTTAGCTTTCCTCATGATGCTTCAGTGAGGGCTGCCAGTGGATTCGTGAGGTGGGACTGACTCTATGACAGGCACTGTGTTCTACTTACCACAGTGATTGGCTTGAGGATGAGTCAGGGATGCAGTGGGGTCCGATGAGGTGAAGATTGTAAAACGTAAAGGTGAGCAGACCTGACTGCACCTCAGAGACACAGGTGCTGCTAACCACCTCAGACTAACCACCTCAGACACTAACAAGTACAAAGGGCATGCTGTACTCCACAGCACTGCAATAAGGAAGAAACTAGACTCCAATATCCTGAAACCAGAAACCGGAAGCATTTTTAAAGACCGGAGAGGCAAGGGAGAGGCACCAAGAGGTGTCCAGTCAGTCCACATTAAGAACCATCTGGATTCACGGACAGTTTATAGAGAGGACGAGAAACAAGTGCCTATGCTCATGACAGGGACAAAAATGCAAGTTCAAGAGCGAGGCGCCTGCTGTGGCTTATCTTCCCACAGGGGCTGAGGAGATGTACATTGCAGGTCCACAGTTCACTTCAACAGGGAAGGCGTGCACACACCTGTACAGTCCTATCATGGAGGAAAGACAGTTTCTATGACTGAAAACTTCCTAAGCTCACTCTGTAAAAGAGGGCTTAGGGGTCTCTGTGCCCATCGTGACTTCCCTGGAACAAACTGGAGGTACTGTGACTTTTCAGGTGGGAATGTCATGAGAACAGGACCAAATTAGGGATATGGTCTTAAGCTGACAAAGACTATGGTCATGTATGCAGAGGCAGAAGGATCTTGTAACACTCTGCTTGACATAAGAAAGACATAAAGCCTATCCTAAAACAAGAAAGTGAAGATTCTTGTGACAGAGCATGCCGTCTTGTGTACTTACAATAACGAATCTCATCCGCTATCACACATGTTCTGCATGCTGCTCAGCTGTGGTAGTTGTGGTCTAAGGAAAGATTTATTGTGGCTCACTTTTTGAGGTCTTTCTATAGTTGCTTGGCTCAAACACTGTGGCCTATGATGGGCAGAGTATCATGGGAGAGAGCACAGTGCAGCAGAGATGCCCACCTCATGGCAGCCAGGAAGCGCAAAGGCACTTGGACATCACAGCCTGTGTCATGGACTAGCAAGCATGTTTTTCACTCTGCTTTGCCACACTCCCCAAAGAATTAACCAATAGGGGCAGCCTTGACTGCAAAGGGTAAGAGAAACTGTCAGGAAGACAGCTATCGTCACATCACCTCCTAACCATCACCTTTCAAGCTTACAAGGATCAGGAATGCCTGCCGACACCTGGATGTCAGACCATCAAGAGAGTAGACAACCAAGAAAACAGATGACCATCTTGTGTCCATGTGACTCCTCAGAAGCCCTGCATAAGCTTCACAGTGCCACCTCTGGAGAGATGGAACAGGGATGACATGACACCTTCCACCGGCCAGCTTGTGCCCAATAAGCCTTATTACTTCCTATCAGTGTCCATGGCTCCAGAGGGGGCATGGGGCTGCACCTGTCATGGTTCTATATGGGCTGGCTCCTGCTGCTGCCCTTGCCTCAAGACGGCAGTACCAGTCACACAGTAGGAGACAGCATTTGCTGAATAAAAGATTATCTTTTGTTCTTAAGCCTAATTATTGGACATAAAGACTTACTCTTTGTGTATGTGGTATATGTTTTTGTGTGAGTACATGTATGAATGCCTTGGTAAGTGAAGAGGTCAGAGAGCAACCTCAGGCACTGGTCCTCACATGCTACCTTGTTTGAGACAGGGTCTCTCTTTTGTTGTTCCTTGGGTACATCAAGCTGACTATCCCACGAGTTTCTAGATTCTCCCATCTTGCTATAATTACAGATGCATTAGTCTCTCACTTGGATTTTATGTAGGTTCAGGGAATGAGATCTCAGCTTCTCAGGCTTACATGGCAAGCATTCTGCCCACTGAGGCATATCCTCTATCAATTACCCCCACTCCCCCCCTTAAAAGGTTGTATACTGTGAATGTGTCAGTGTGCGTGCAAGAGCCTGTGGAGATCAGAAAATGATATCCAATCTCCTGGTGCTGGAGTTACAGGCAGTTGTGAGCTATCCAACAATGGTGCTGAGAACTGAACTTGGGTCCTCTGGAAAAATAGTATGTGCTCTCAAGCACTGGGCCATAGCACTGGGCCATAAGCACTGGGCCATAAGCACTGGGCCATAGCACTGGGCCATAGCACTGGGCCATTTCTCTGGTTCTACCATTACCCTTTCTGAATCCACTCTGAAAATCATTTCCTGACATGAGACCAGAGAATCATAAATAATAATTTTGTTCTCAATCTATGGTCAATATGACTTCAAACTCTTTCCCCTTCACAGATGTTACTTTGTCCCTGTGGCCTATACATAATTAACTTCTCCTTTGCAGTCTGCATTCTGAGAGGTTTAAAAACACAAAACCAAACGTGAGTTCCCTAAGGGCTAGAACTGTGCATGGACCACCTTGCTATTTCCTTGCATTTGTGTGGCAAAAAGTGGGGCTCAAAAAGTGTTTACTGGGCTGACCCAAACCCCGACCTTCCCTATCTCTCCTTAGCACACTTCCCTTACGTGCTGCTTCTTTGGCTCCACCCAGAGCTTCCTTTGAGTCAAAACACAAAGACAACTAATACATTTATATCTTTTGCTATCCCATTTTTAAACAATGTTGGTTGGATGAAAAAAAAAATCTACCTTCATAATATGGGGAATCACTAGTCTTCAGAATCAATCATCTTAAAAAACAAACCGTCAAAAGGAAGCAATAAATTCAAGCATAATTAGGTTGCAGCTAGCCTGGGCATTTAAATTCATTGTTGGCAAAGGGTTTTCTCTCCCTCCTTTGATGAATGGCATCAACTTGTAACTCCTGCCAACCCGGTGGAGGCCGAGAGGATGCAGAGATAAAACTGCCCTTAGTGAGGCCAAAGTTCAAGAGGTAGGCTAAACCCATTCACACCCATAAAACAGTCATACCTCGTACACACGTAGGGACCATTTCCTCTTTGTGCTGACTCACAGCCTCACAGACAGACGATTTTTTTTTTTCCCCAAAGGTGAGGATAGACTAAGCTGGAGAGCCCCAACTCTGGACTCCATTCATGCACCTGCTGCCTCCCGGGCCTGGCAGCGCCCGGCAGCCAGCGCAGCCCAGAGGGCACGGGCGGCCCAGGGTCAGGCCTGGGGACCCCGACCCCCGACCCTGGCCCCGGGCCCCGCTCCCGCACGTGCGCACCTCTGGAAGACCCCCGCGTCCAGGGCGGCGCGCAGGACCCAGCCAATGAGCGGAACCCCCGCCAGGCGCTTGATGTTCTTCAGTGGGATGCCTTTGCTGCCGCCGCGGGCCAGCACCAGCGCTGCCAGGTGCGGCGGCTTCTCTAGGCCGCGCCCCGCGCCCCGGCTGCGCTGCAGCTTCGGGGGCCGGCCCCGGGACGGCCGTCCGCGCGGGGCGGGCCCCGACGTGGCGGCCCCCTTCTCCAGCGCGTCCATCTTCCTCCCACGCCGCCGCCCCAACGTCTCCACATCCGGGAGCTCGGCCCCGCCGACTCCACTCGGTACCGCCCGCCTGCTGTGGCAGCTGTAGCCCACGCCCACGGCTCGGTCAGCCCCGGGGCACGCTGGGAGTTGTAGTTCGCCGCGCCAACACCTTGTAGAGGGCCGGCCAGGTGAACTCAGGGGAGCAGCTAGCTGAATGGCACTTTAGGCGGTGTTCAGTAATGTCTGGAGATTTCTAAAATAAACGAAAATTAGTCCTCCTCCACTCATTCTCTCCCCTGCAGCCTCTTTTCGTCCTCCCATTTCTCTCTCCCCTTAAACCTTCCTCCAGTTCTTCTCCCTCTCCAACCACGCCCCATCCCCATCCCCATCAACACAGTAGGAAACTTCAAGTAATGAGAACCTGAGTCGGGTTTACTGGGCAGTAAGCCCTAGCCATAAAGAATTGCTTAGTCCCAGCCTAATTGTTCCACAAACAATATTTCGGGCTCTCAAATAGTAGTAGTGTGCGTGTGTGTGTGTGTGTGTGTGTGTGTGTGTGTGTGTGTGTAAATGAACTCAGCCTGCATCAGCAGATAGCTTGGGGCTCCTCGCTGTTGCAATAAATCATTTTCAACCTGTGGGGATCAAGTCTCTCTTCTCTGCCTCACTTTTCTTACAGTTATCATTATCCTCTGCTATGCACTCTGACTCGGGCTAGCCTTGAACTCACTATATAGTTCAGACTAGCCAGGAACTCATGACATAGTTCAGGGTGGCATGGAACTAGAAGCAATCTGGCTGAGTCACCAGTCCCAGAGAATGAATGAATGAATGAACTAAAGACATACCCCACTTGGAAACTGAGGCTCTTTTCTTACTGCATACTACGAAGTGCCTAAGCATGGATCAATTTTATGATTTAACGTTTACATATCAATCATCAATCTTTCTTTTATATTCCTGATTCATCTCCCTCTCCAAGAATTTACCCCATTTTAATGTCCTACAGGTGCCTCAAACTCAACATTTTAAGCCATCGTCCCACTCCTATGGACTTGGCATTCTCTGCTAATTCAGCCAACAGTGTTACTTTCTGCTGGTATGTCAGCTTTATTAATCCCTTCCAGTGTAGTGAATGTCTGTTCCCTTCTAAGAAAACTTTTAAAAAATTGTCTGATAAAATATATTCCTTTGGGGCTGGTGAGATAGCTCAGCGGGTAAGAGCACCGATTGCTCTTCCAAAGGTCCTGAGTTCAAATCTCAGCAACCACATGGTGGCTTACAACCACCAGTAATGAGATCTTACTCCCTCTTCTGCCGCATCTGAAGACAGCTACAGTGTACCTATTTATAATACTAAATGAATCTTAAAAAAAATATTCCTTTGAGAAACCGCTGCCTCTCACCTGTGCTGAGTAAACACACATTCTTTGCATGGTAACTGTGTGTGACTGATCTTGGCCTTTGAAACGCCCTATCTTCCTGGACACAGCTACAGTGTAGACCTCTTTCTAGACTCCTGTGAGAACAAAAGATCCTCCTCTTGTTGAGTTTTGGGATGTTAAAAGACTGTGTGTTAGCATTCTGTCTAAACTCCTCCCCACAGTTATCTGGCAACAGCCAGGTAGGCCTGACCCACTATAACAGGGGCTGCTTGCCCCTCCTCTCTCTCTTGCCTCTTGCTCTCTTGCTCCTTCTTGCACCCCCTCCCCATCCCTTCTCCCCTTCTCTCTATGTGGTCATGGGCGGCCTCTTCTTCTCTAACTCTCGCCCTCTCTCTGCCTTTTTGCCTCTACTATCCTCTTAACTCCCCTCCCCGTGAACAAACTCCATTCTATACTATACTGTGACTGTTCCCTCGGGGGAAGGGATGCCTTGGCATGGGCCCCCTTCCCCCATACCTCACCACACCCCATAAAACATATCTTATATCTCTTTATCTTTTTTATAAACACATCACTGTGTAAGTCTGAAGCCTGGGAGTAAAGGGGTGGAGAGATTTGGTATTCTGAAAGGGCCAGAAGTCTACACTCACTCTGAAGGAAACCAGTCCAAGATAATACAGAGAGGAGAGACAATGTCTTCTTTCAACCAAGAAGGGAGCTAATGTTGACAGTATTGGACACTTTCACTAAATCATTTCTAAAGTAGACCCAAGTTAGATTCTACTGTTCTTTGCCTCTTAGCCTTAGAGACACAATGACTGGAACGGCACTGAATAGAAACATTGTAGTCACATGGAGCTAATTCAAACTCAAAGCCTGAAGGGGAGGATCTTTGTTTATTTTTGTTTTTAAACTTTTATTGCATTATGATGAGAAAAGTTACATGATTTCAATTTATCTGAATTTGTTAACATTCAAAAACATATTTTAATTAAATAGAATTGAATCACATTCTTGTTTCCTTTTTGTACCACCGCTCCTCCCAGAGACCCCCCATCAATACCTACAATATCTTTTTTGTCATATTTCTTAAAATTTATAAACTATTATAACAATAAAAATAAGTATTATAAAAGTTGTTTGATATAAAACAACAATCAATTTAACAGTCTTATGTAGATGCTCATCTACAGCAATAGTGAAAATACATTTTTCTCAATATAAATTTTAAATACCTCTGAACATATTAACTGTATACTTAAAAATAATACATCACTACTAGTATTTTCTTAAATGAACATGAATATATAAAGTTTTTTTGTTTGTTTTGTATTTAGTAGAGTTTAAAACCTTGGCTCTTACTGTGGTACAAGCCCAAAATGAGAACAATTTTTAGACATTGGATTTCATTGTAATAAAGCTGTACTTCAATGACCCTCACATCCCCAAAGGATTTTACCTCCTTAAGCTAAGGAGGTAAGCTGAGAGTTGACAGTTCTGCTGGGCCAAGGAATGAATTGTAGGCACGATTTTTGGATACAGACTTCCTGCTATGGTCAAAGCTAATTGACTTGAGTGAGTGACTTTATTCTCAGCCCACAGAGAACAGGTTACATTCATTTAAGAAATGGTGTAGGTATTAAGATGGTCTATCCATAAAGTCATTCACCAACTGTTTCAATGACCAATGGTTCTGCTTGGAGGGTGACACAGACATTAGGTGAGGGTAAGAATTTGGTTCATTAGCTGTGATAATTTGGAAAAGCATTCATCTCAGAGAAAGAGTAACTTACAAAGTCCTCTTCTTCAAACTTGATACAAGAGTTACAAATGTCAAGCAAAGCATTCAGTCTTACTCTTTGTTGTTCTCTTACAAGCCACCTCTCTGGTTAGTTGTCTATGTTTTCTTTTGGGTATATAAATACTTTTGAAACATATAAGCTCTTCTGAAAACCATAGTATAGTGTAAAAACATGAAATAAACAATACTACACAAGAGAGGCTGAGATAGGAGAAGCAAGATTTCAAGACCCTTATGTTGTACACAACCAGACACTGTCACAAACATATAAGTTGACAGTGAACAATGTTGGACCTATTTCTCCAATTACCAAATTAGAGAGACCATTGGATGACAATCAACAAATTTCCAATTCCTCATATTGGATTTCAATTAGGATATGTTGATAATATTAATTTTAAAATTAATATATTAAGAAAAAGTAATTGTCACTTCCTGTTGTTTTTGTTGTAAA
>NW_022196903.1:136705798-136709379 GCF_008632895.1 Mastomys coucha | reverse complement strand
TGGGACTGGCTGCAGAGCTTGTGCCCAAGGTTTGCTCAGAACACTAACCCAGACAGACCGGAAGGAACTGGAGTCACTGGGCAGGCGGAGTTCCTGTGTGCCTGGTCCTGCTGGTCCCAGTTACTCCCAGTGTTGGGACAGATGTTGGTTCCTGCCCACCTCTGATCCTGGGTGTGTCAGAGCGCCTGGAAGTGGAGCTTCCTCTGGGTGTTGTGGGACTAGATGCAGAGCTTGCGCCCAAGATCTGCTCTGGACCCCAGCCCAGACAGACCAGCCAATCTTTGTTGATTTAGCCTTGAGCTGAAGACAGCTGCTGGTCCCATTTCCCACAGTGCCAAGTTAGCAGGAACTATCTTTGTTCCTTTGTCCCCATGTCTGGGACAGGGGGCTGGGAAGAGAGATGCGCTCTCTATAAGAAGGTCACACAGTTGTTTGTGTCCATGCTCACTTGCTGGGCTTTTGCTGATCCTGGCCACAGAGCTGGGTGCTACCGTTCTCTTTAAGTGTGCAGGAGTCTGTGACCTGGGAGGAAGCCAGAAATAACGGAATGCCCCAGATAGCTCGCTGTCCATTTCTCTAACGGCCACAATCTTACTGTGTGGGCAGAGCACAGAGATCATTGCACGGGACAGAAAGATCCTGCGAGTGGAACTTGCTGTCTCAGTGATCTATGGTTCTCATTATTAGTGCATCTGTATCCTCACGCATTGGTAAAGGACAGGCACTTATAAAAACAATAATGAGCACATGACTCTCCTAGGTATGGTGGAGGAGAGATTTTGTTGTAGAAATGAGGCAGGGCATAGCCAGAGGCATCTGAAAGGGTCCAGACTCACCCAGACCTTGGAGGGTGGGGTGGGAGGAGAAGAAAGGAGCAAAGAGACTACCTGGGAACCCAGAGACCAAGAGTCCAAGAGGTAAAAAAGGACCAGTAGCCAAAATAGCTGAAGTTATATAGCAATCCAAGAAGCTAGGGGGAAGGGAAGCTCAGCCCCGGAGGTGGAGTGGGGGTAGGGTGGGGGGCTGGAGAGTTTAGGGTAGGGGTGGGCTATGCTAGTCAGGAGGAGAGAGTACTGAGAGAGGCTGGGAGAACTGGGTGGCCAAGTCCTCTTTGATATGTTAAATAGGCACCCCAATTAGCCTTTTGTCTGAGTTTGAAACCTAACAAAATGGGTCTGAAGGATATTAGGAAGCCTAGAAAATGAGGAAACTGGAGAATTTTACTCTGCCCTGTTTATGCCCCATGAAAATAAAACATTTAAATAAATGGATTGTAGCAGGATCACATGTTGAAAACTCAGATCAATTAGAAGCGACTCAGGCCCCGTTGTCCTTCCCAAGAGCAGCAGGCTCTGTTTTCTAAGTGCTTGTGCTATTTGAAGTAACAATTTTTGTGGTTGTTACATTCTGGTATCTGCGGTCTGGGAGGGGCTCCCCTCCTGTTACATTCAGGCTAAGAAGTGCCAGATGCCTCCGAAGCTGAAAAGAACAAATGTTTGCCCTTAGTCTCTAGACTGGAAGTCACTGCCAACTTTGCTTTTTAATGCCATTTTGAAGCCAGGTTCTGATCCAGAGGTCTGTGACTTTTCAGGTCAATGGCAAACAGTTTCAAAGGCAGGGGAGATGGTTCAGTGGGTAAAATGTTTGTCCATGAGGACCAGAGTTTGATCCCCAGCACCCTTTAAAACAAGAAGAACAAGACAAACAGCCCAGTAAATGCAGTGCAGGCCTGTATGCTGTGAAGTAGAGACAGAAAGGGAAAAGCAAGGGTTTGCTGGTCAGCCAGTCCTGAGCTTCAGGTTCAGGAAGGAGACATTGTCTCAAATAATGAGGTGGAGAGCAAGTGAGGAAGACACCTGATACTGACTGCTGGCCTCCAAATGCACATATGAACACACACACTGATGTTTCGTACATGAGGTATGATGCAGCGGGAGGGGGTGCCTTAGTGCCCTCCCCCCCCACGTGTTAGCCTTATGGTGGGTCCAGTATAAGACGAAGTTGATTTGGGACATGAGAAGGCTGTCTGGGGAAGGGAGTAGAGGCAGAGAAAGAGAGGGGACAGAGAAGGACAGAAGGCAATGGCTCTCAATCTGTGTGTCGATCCCTTTGGAGGTTGAATGATCCTTTCACAGTGGTCATCTAAGAACAACAGAAAACACAGGTATTTACATTATGATTCGTAAGAGTAGCAACATTTTCGTAACAGTAGCAACATTACAGTTATAAAGGAGCAACAAAACCAATTGTATGATTGGGGGGTCACTACAACACGAGGAACTGTGGTAAAGGTTTCAGCGTTAGGATGGTGTGGCCCACTGCCGTGGGATATAGTGGTCGCTAGCGTCTTGTGATGTTTGTCTGGCTTGGATGAGGAAGAACTCCCTTGTCCTGTGTGCTGTGCATGTGTGCACATCTATAGTGAATTTACCTGTGCCTGGACTCTGGGTAAATATTTTGTTGTAAGTTCAACTTCTAAGTTTTTTTTTAAAGGATTTCCCAGGGTTTTTATTTCTTTTTGAGTCAGTTTAGCAGTTTGTGAAATTTTTTTGTGTGTGAATTTTTTGAATAAGCTTGTTTTACCTAAGTTGTCCAATCCATGTAAAACATGATTACATCCATCGTTATCAGTACTCACTTTTGCTCAAATTCCAGCAGCCACTTGTCCATAATTCTAGCACTTGGGAGCTGAGGCAGCAGGGCCAGGAGTTCAAGGCGAGTCTCAGCAACAAAGTAAGTCTGAGTCCATCTGTGGGATACATGAGACCTTCTCTCAAAGTGTTAAAAGCAACCAAGCAATATTTCAATCAATCCGCATAGGTTCCCATGTGCACACCCGCGTACCTAAAATTACATGACACCCACAAAATTGGCTGGCTGGTTTCAGAGCGTTGGCTTCTTTCCTGGGAAGATGTCTGACATGGAACTTTTACTTAAGGTGAGAATTGGGGACTCCTTTCCTGGGTTCCTCCTCGTCCTGGCTCTCCTGGCTGTCAAACCTGGGGCCTCATACGTGCTGCCTCAGCTCTCTGGGAGTGAAGACATGTTTCCAGCCCTTCCTTTTAACACTTTTTCTCTTAATCTTTGTGAACTCATTTCACACTTATCTTTCATGCCGTTTTTCAGCAGTACCTACTTGCATTCTGCTTCTTCTGATGCTGTCCCGTACTTGGTTTTCAATTTCCCCTTATTTTCTGATTTCTAACACTGTTTTATTATTTCTCCCTGTTTCTTTTAAAATGTATATATGCATGTATGTGAGTGAAGAGGTGTGATGATGCAATCATATGAGTGTGCAGGTATGTGCATTGGTGCGGAGGCCACTACAAGATGTCTGATGTCTTTCTCTATCACTCTCCTCCTTACTGCCTTGAGCCAAGCACCTTCACTGAACCCAAATCTTACCTTTATGCTTTTATAAGAGACACACTGGCCAGTGAGCTCCCAGGATTTGCACGTCTCTGACACCAATTGTTGAGGTTATAAGAGCTCACCAGCAGGGCAGTGGTGGCGCACGCCTTTAATTCCAGCACTTGGGAGGCAGAGGCAGGCGGATTTCTGAGTTCCAGGCCAGCCTGGTC
>NW_022196903.1:136703650-136705497 GCF_008632895.1 Mastomys coucha | reverse complement strand
GGGGGCAGGGGCAGGGCTGAAGGATGGGGACAGGGAGGGGGTGGGCATCACATTCGGTTTCCATGCTTACCTGCCCTTGTCTGTTAAGCCAGCTCCTCAGTATACCTTTGCTTGTCCATATTCCTGCTGCAGGTCCTTGTCTCTCATGAAACAATCACTTCAGTAAGATTTTCTCACTTTCAATATATACATGGTTTTAATTTTTAATTGCCAACTGGCAACTTTCTTATGGGGTGTGTGTGTGTGTGTGTGTGTCTGTGTGTGTGCGTCTGTGTGTATACGTGTAAGGGAGCTTGTAGAACAGTAGGAAAGAGGGAGAGAGTGAATACCATATGTGTAGACATGTCCTCAGAGTCCAGAACAGAACTGGGTGTCATAGCTCAACAAGATGGTGTTCCAGGTAGTTGTGAGCCACCGCACGTGGATGCTGGGGACCAAACTCAGGTCTTCTGGAAGAACAGTAAGCGTTTTTAACGGCTGAGCCATCTCTTGAGCTGGCCTGTTTGATTCTTGAAAGGAGGCCAATCTTTTCCTCCACTGCCAGGAAGTGAAGGTTGTGGTTTGGTTTGCTAGAGTGTTCACCTAGCATGTGTGAGGCCCTGGGTTCAATTCCTAGTGCTGCATGAAACCAGGCATGGTGCATATATATGATCCCAGGGCTAGGAATGTAGATGAGACATTCAAGGCTATCCTTTGGAACACAGGACATCTAAAGCCATCCCTACTTATGTGAGACCTTGTCTAGAAAACCAAGCAAACATGCCCTTTCTGTTCCTCAGGCACCAGTGTGATAGAGACATACTGATTCTGACAGTTGGTTCACACTTCCTTCTAACAAGTGTCTGTGACTCGGCCTCTCCCCGCCCCATGCTTCATGTATTTTTGTTCTGACTCTTTCTGAGATAACCAGTTGCAGTATTTTTCTCCCCACTTCTTTGGGATCATCGGCCTGCCTGATTCTCACTGTGATCAAAGGCCCTTTCACCTGCTGTGTTGTTTGGATAAATTGGATAAAATAAACTGTCTTCTACGCTCACCCGAAATAGCTTCATTGTGGTTCTTTCTCTGCCCTCATGGCCTTTGGAAGATTTCCGGACAATGTCAGCCAAGACAGCCAGTCGGCTGCCACATTTTGAAACAAGACATCCCTGTCTTGAGTCTCAATGTTTCTTTTTCTTGTTGTTTGCAGCATTTTCTTTCCATTCCCTTTCTTTGTAGATTTTGTTTTTGCTTAACAAATGAGTTAAAAGATCTTATCTTTGAATTTTCACTTTGCTCTAATGCGTTGTTATATCCTAAGGAAGTTCCAGTGAAATCGCCCTTGTACTTTCACGTCAGTGAGTCGGTTCTCACAGCTAATATGGCTGGACATTTCAAGGTTACAGTTAATGCTGCTGTGGGTCCACTTTATATTCAAAGCACCTCCTGTTTTGACAGCTAGTCTGGATGGCATACTGAAATTCTTTTCTACCTATTTTATTTAGTTTATTAATGTGTGTGTGTGTGTTTGTACCTACATGTGCACGTTGTATATCTTCTCAGGGGCCAGAAGAGGGCACCAGATCCCTGTAACTGGAGTTACAGGTAGTTGTGAGCCACCATTAGGTGCTGAGAACCAAACCTGGGTCCTCTGCAAGAGCGGTCAGTGCTCTTAAGTAGTGAGCCATCCCTTTAGCTAGAATTAATTTAAAATTTTTATTATTATTATTATTTGAGTAGCATATGAAGTAACAGATTTCACCATGGCGGTTTCATATAAGTGTGTCATTGGACTTTGTCCTAGTTCATCCCCTCCCCTGTTGCCCTCCCCCGTTGCCCTCCCCCATTGCCCTCCCCCGTTGCCCTCC
>NW_022196903.1:136636402-136703423 GCF_008632895.1 Mastomys coucha | reverse complement strand
CCGTTGCCCTCCCCTAGCCCCTGCTTCCCTATGGTGGGCCCTTTCCTTCTTCCAGACAGCCCCCACTCTATTCTCATGACTCACATATTCCAGTTCCTCTTCCCTTCCTCCTCTCTAATAGCACATCTTCTTTGCTCATGACCTCTTTCTAGTTTCATGTACTTAACACACATGTAGTATACATATTTATTTATACATGTATGTGAGTATGTGTCAGAGTATGTTTGAGTGTATATGTGTGAGAGAAAGTGTATGGGAGAGACTGTGTGAGAGAGTGTGTGTGAGTTTCTACAGATGAGAGAGAATGTGTTATTTATTTTTCTGAGTTTCGCATATTTTGCCTCACATATCAATTTCTGGTTCTCTTCATTTCCCACGAATGTCACGACTGCTCTGTGACTCTGTAAATCCTGTTACCTACACATGACTTGTTTTTGTTTAGTTCCCTGTCCATGTCATCTAGTTGCAGAGTTAAAGCCTCCTTGGGTGCATCTGAGTACGCTATTCGAGCAGCAGTCCAATGACGCTATTGACTCATGTTCTCTCATGTCCTCCTTGTCAAGGCTCAAATGTTGCCTTCTTTCTCCTTCTTCTCTTTCTAAGAGAAAAGAAAACTCTCTGGAGCTGTCTTGACAGGACTCCCTCTCCTTCCAATAGCCAGTCCCAAACTAGCTCAGCTCTCTGGACAGGACTCCCTCTCCTTCCAACAGCCAGTCCCAAACTATCTCAGCTCTCTTGACAGGACTCCCTCTCCTACCAATAGCCAGTCCCAAACCAGCTCACTGCTGCTCATGTTCAGCACACACTCTGGAGTTCAGGGTATGTTTACCTGTGTGCGTTAATACTGTGAGAAAGCCAGGACATGCCAGTGAGAGAAAAATAGGCTCTTAAGAAACCATAGTGCTTGCAGACTCGATTGTGCTGAAATTCAACATTTTTTGTTTGTTTTCAGTTAAATGTTTCTTTGCTTAAAATGGTAGGAACTCATTCTTATAGTTACATTGAGCTGTTGTTCTGTCATTTCTAAACAGAGACCCAGCTTTGCTTTGCTTTACAAAGAGGTGAGTCAGCTTAAATGACAGTTATTAAAGTCAACTTATTATTTTCCAAATTATCATGAGCTTTCTAACCTATTGAAAAACAAAAAAAATTCTTTCTATTTATATAAGGTTATTTCTTTTTATTAGACAGATTTTCTTATTTCTGATGATAGGGTCAGGAAGAGAACTTATTCTTCATAAACCTGAAGTTACAAGGGGTTTTAGGTTTACATAGGGCTATATCCTCCAGGTTTATCAGAGTTATTGCTTACTGCAGAATCTCCTGCATTAAAGGGCTGAATTAAATTCCATTGCATGTAAATATATAAATGTATGTGTGCATGTCACACACACACACACACACACACACACACACACACACATACACACACAATGAGTTAAAAAAAAAAAGTAAACATTCCAAAGTTTTAAGACTCTGTAATTTGGCAGGGTGTAGGAAGGTACTGAATTACTTGAAAAAGTCTATTATTCTTGGCTTACTTGATCCTGGAATACTTATATCCATTATAATGAAATATTCTCTTTGATTAAATGTGCAGATAAATAATAATGTTGACAACTTTTAAGTGTCACAATGATAGATCTCTCTCTCACACTTTCTCTTTCTTTCTGCTATGAGATTTTCTAATGTGAATATAATTTAGTTGTCACATCAGTGGGGTTTTTTGTTTGTTTTGTTTCTTGTTTTATTGTTTGTTTATTTTTTATTTTTCATGATAGCATTTTTCTGTATAGCCCTGACTATCCTGGGACTCTCTCTGTAGACAAGGCTGGCTTTAACTCAGAGATCTACCTGCCTCTGCCTCTGCCTGCCAAGTGCTGAGAGTAAAGGTGTGTGCCACCACTGCCTGGCTCATCACTGTTTATTAAAGTATAATTAATATACTATAAGAAGTTGCACATGTTTAATTATACATTTTGATGAGCTTGAATAGATATGTACAACCGTGTTACTATCACCTCAACCAAATGCTGAACGTGTGTGTGTGTGTGTGTGTGTGTGTGTGTGTATGTGTGTGTGTGTGTGTATTATGTGAGTGCAGTGCCTGTGGAGGCCAGAAGAGGGTGCCAGATTCCCCTGGAGCTGGAGTTGTAGGTGGTTGTGAGGTACCCTATGCAGATGCTGGGAACTGAACTCGAATCCTCTGGAAGTACAGCGAGTGCTCTTAAGCTCTCCACCAGCTCTCCACTCCCTGGTTGTCCTCTTATAAGAGGCAATATTTTACTGTAGAATAAATAACATTTCCCTATCCTACTTCACCTCTCTTGATGGACATTGAATTTATTTTCAAGTTTTAGTCATTATGAACAATTTCATGGTAAAAATCTGCAGGGGCACAGAATCTCTTTTTGAGATTCTGATTTCCATTTGATTGTACACACTCAAATAAGTGGGATTGCAAGATCCCTCTCTGATTGGAGGTTCTAGAGATAATTTGTCTCAGTGCTAGAGATTCAACCCAGGGCCTCATTTATTCTACTTAATTTCTCTATTGCTGAGCTAGCTATACCCCAGGTCCATTTTAAATTTCAAGTGACCTTGACATTTGGAGTTTTTTTTTTTTTTAATATCTAACTTAATATGTTATACTGCATTCTGCTTCTCCACTAGGTATTCCTGGGCACAGGTGTCCACAGCCCAGTGTCTTCCTTCACTGAACTGGGAAGAGCAACAGCAGAGTCTGGGATGGATGCTGTGGTTCCTGGTCTCCTCTCTGGGTCCCTGGGCACCTCTGGGGTACCCCCTGGAGTCGGGAACAGGTATCCACAGTTTATGCTTCCCCTCAGGGCATCCATGAGCCCAGGCAGAGGGGGGAGGCAAAGCCTGGGTCAGACAGAATCTGGTCTGATTGGGAGCAAGGGCCCCAGAGTATTCCAGAGGGCTGGAGGGAAGAAAGGCTTCCATGAGAGTCTTAGGCACAGCTCTTGAGTTGAAGGCCTTACCCGTGGCGGTCCTTAAGGAAGCAACTCTCTGAGGCCATCCTTGCTTGTTGGTATTGCTTTATTTGATGGTGAATATTGAATGAGTACACTTTATTCAGGGTGAACCAGGGATTAAATAATTTTTTTGTGGAGGGAATACCCAGGAAGGGAAGCTCATTGGCTGAAGCCACAAGCTATCTAGATACCTCATTAACATGGAGAAGAACTCCAGGTGTTACTTTATGTGACTGACTGCCCCTGGTTCTTAAAAGGTCAGTTCAGGATCTTTTTGAAAATTCCACCAGACCCCTCTCCTCTGGAAGGGGAAGGCTAATCAATATTCTGCAGGGCAGACTCTGCCACCTCATTCCCCAGAGACCAATCAATTTAAAAGTCACACTGTTCTGCCAATCACATTATTCCTAATGGCTGCTGCTCTGAAAAACTGTATAAAGACTTACCAAACAGGCTTGGGGGCAGGGAGGGTGTCGCTCTTTCTCTTTTGGGTGTAGAATGGCCCCAACTTGTTGGAAGAATAAATTCTCTTGCTTTTTGCGTTGATTCCCGGCTCTGTGTGGTTCACTCAGGGGGTTCGCTGGTAAGCTAACAGCTCCTCTCAGTGGGGAGAGCTGGTAGGGAGCTGCTCCACTCCTACTGATCTCAGGCTACTGTCATTCCCAGGATGTGAGCTCACTCAACCTTGCTAATTCTTATGTCTGTCTGGTAACGTGGTCCCACAAGCCTGATACTAATATGTGTGAAATAGTGTCTCATCTTAGGCTTACTATGCTGTCTCTAATGATCAAGTTTGAGTTTTGTAAACAAATGTCTATTCAAGTCTTTTACTCTTAATTTAACTTTATAGTTATGGTTTATAGGAGGTTTTATATGTGTTGAATTTTGATCCCCTTCCAGACAGGTTTTGAACACATCTTCCCACTTGTGTTGTTAGCTTTTTTACTCTGTTAGCTTTTTTATTCTGTTAGCTTTTTTATTTTGCTATTAGAGACTCTTTTTTTTTTTTAAATCTTGGTATAGCTTTACTTATCAAGTTTTAATTGTTTATGTTCGGGTATCAAGTCTAAAATGAATATTGTCAATATTAATATCAAGAAGCTTTTCCTCTGCCAGGCCTGGTGGGTCACAACTATCGTCTCAGCACCTGGAAAATGAAGGCAAGGGCAGGAGTGTCCTGAAATGTGAGGCCAGACTGGAGTACATGAGTTCAAGGCCAGCTTGGACTGCCACAAAGAAAGAAAGAAGCAAAGAAGGTCACCTTCTCTCTTTGTTTTCTTAGAGTGGTTTTATGTTTTTGAATCTTACCTTGAGTTTTTACTTTGAATTGAGTTTTGTGAATGGTGTGACCGTCTAATTATTGTGTATCTCTGATATGCTTGTCTGTCAAGGATCAGAAAGCAACATACAAAATAACAGTAAGTTTTTAAACTATAAATTATGTCAACAGTAAATGAAATAGTTTCTCCAATCAAACAGTCATGTAATGAATGCAGGTCAGTAGTGCACACCTGTTCGTTCCAGCACCTGAGAGACAGAGGAGGGTGGATCTCTCAGAGTTCAAGGCTAGCCTGGTCTTCATTGAGAATTCCAGGTCAGTCAGGGACTACTTAGGGAGTCTCTGTCCCATTCTTTTTTAAATGGCAAATAGTGTCCGAATGGATTAAACAAAGCAAAAATATAAGTTCCGGCCATATGCTGCCTACTGTGCCAGCCAGCAGCTCATTTAGCTTTAAGGGCACTTATGGAGTCCCAGGAAAGGGTGTGTCATGCCGTGTTAACCAAAGGCGGCAGGGTGGCAGTACTTACAACAGTCAGAGCAAATACCATGGAAGGAACAAGGGAGATCATCAGTGAATGAGGAAGACATAGCAACTACACGCAATATCCACCTGACACAGTCCCCAACAGTGTAGAGCAAGTGACAGCTACAGGACCCAAAAGAAAGACAGGGGATTGGTGGGGACTCCTCCCCTTCTTCACAGTACACTCACACCACACTCACTCAGGACAATCGCTCAGGAGGATGGGTGGGGACTCCTCCTCCTTCTCCACAGTACACTCACACCACACTCACTCAGGACAGTCCCTCAGGAGGCACTGGGCCTCCACTGTGCTTCAGACCAAATGTTCTAGCAGACAGGGCGCTTCCTTTCCCTGGAAGGGGAATGAAAATTTTTTCTCAAGGCTTCATGGAATATTCATGAAGATAGATCACACACACACACACAAAACCCATAAACCTGAAGAAATTAAAGCTTAAAGTCCACATCTGCCTGTGCACAGTAGCAGGGAGCTGGAAGTCAAGAAGAAGAAGACTGAAAACTTTACAAGTACGAGTCCACTGTAAAGTGTGAGGACAAGCTCAGTCCTGGCTCTGGATGAGCATCTATGTTCCCCACCCCCCCAGGGCCTCAAAACCATACATTCTCATGCTGTCTTTGCTCTTTTAACCTTACAGGGCACAAAATAAAACTAGGGAAAATTTATATCCATGGGAGAAACTGCAAATGTGGAGAAACACATTTGTGGGTTTAAGTAAGAATGCATTCCTATAGCCAGATCATAAATTTTAAGTGACAGCTATCAAATGAACATGCTAATTAGCAAAAAGACAAGAGAGAAGAAGCAATCAGGAGTATTTGCTTACTGTTAAATGCAAACGACTTCAGCTCTCTTTCTTAAGATGTGCAAACCATCAAAGACCAGACAACACTCAGAATCCAATTAACAAACAGATACAAAGTCGTTTAAAATGTCAAGTTACATATTAATAAATAAAATTTAATTTTATTTGAATAATTTTTATTTATAATAAGCTCACTTAAATGTATTTAAATGTAGTAATTGTATTTCTTTAAATAATACTCTACTAACATTATATTAATATTGGTTGGTTAATATTTTTTTTTTGACTTTTGGAAACCCTTACAGTTCATAAGAAGAAAATTGGATGATGCAAAGAAAACATTTGGGGGTAGCTCCGAGGCCGGGTGCTTTCCCAGTACGCACAAGGCTGAGGGTCAATTCCTTGAACCGCAAAGTAGCTGACTGTAGGATTCAGAGAGCTCCTAAACATAACTTTAATTTTTCAAATCCTGTTTTTAATGATGGTTCCTAAACACTTTAATCTTCTTTGTAGTCCACCAGAGGGAGTGGAAAAGAAAGGATCCAGGGTGGGGACGGGAAGTAGACCTGTTTAGAAAGGTTCCTTGGGGCAACTCCCGTCTGTGCTGTCTGGAAATTGCAGTTCAGTAGAGTCGGGTTAGCAACAGTGGTGACGTGACCTAGCAGAGACAGCCAGGCCTCAGCCTCCTCAGCAGGAGGGACCCACAGGAACACCTGGAGAAGCTCTAGGCTCTGACCCTCAGGGAAGACACAGACCCACAAGTGTTGCACAGCTAGCTGTGCCAGCAAGCCAAGCTCTGACTCCCTCGCTCCTCTGCCAAGTTCATTTCTACTCTCCAAACATCACCTGCCCTCCACGTGCCTTTCCTCAGCACGTGCATCCAATCAGCCCGAGTCCTTGGACATGACAACAAACTGCAGCACACCACCAGAAGTTTCTTGGTGCGTTTCTCTTTATGGCATCCCCACAAATGCAGCTCAACTACACAGTGTAAGGAGGACCAATACATGTGTGTTGTTAGCAAAGAATCCCTCATCACGTCCTTTCACGTGCTTGCTTTAGCAGAAGGACCTCTCTCCTGTGTCTGCTTCAGCCAAACATTCCTTCACGAGTCTGCCTTAGCCTTTCATACCTGTGTCCACTTTAATGACATGTCCCTTCAGGTGTCTGCCCCAGTAAAACACTATCCAACTAACTTGGATAGAAGAACCCTTATGTTTCCGCTTCACCTAAAGACAACAGTTGCATGCATTCTTATAGAAAGAAAGCATTTAAAATGATCAGGAAAACCCACAATGGGCTAACAGCAAAGGCCTGGTAATCTTAAGGATTTGACTCACAGAATTAAAATGTTACAGGAATATGCTGCTTAATTTATACATATTTGTAAAACTTTAAATCTTCATACTATTGACTTCCAGTCTCACACTGTCTTTTGGAAATTTATCACAAACGTCACCTCAAATGTTCCGGAAGTTGTCAGTTTTTCTTTATGAAACACGCTTTCTGTTAGCAAAACATAACCTGTGTGGGAGATTTGTCACACAGTTTCTTATGACTGAGGAGTCCCAGCACTGTCCGTCCATAGGCTGGAGGCCTGCGTGGTTCCAGAACCATCTCCAGGGCCTGAGGATGTGAGAACCAGGAAGCTACAGGTAAGCCTCCGCTCAGGTAGCTCAGGGTTAGGCCAGAAGCTGTAGCGCTTGAGTCCTGGCTCAGGACTTCAGGCTTCAGTCCCAGTTCAGAGCACAGTTCTGAAAGGAAGAGAAGATGGTATCCCAGCTGACAGAGATCATATTCATACTTCCTTCGTACATCCATTTTCAGGCTGCCAGTGGGTTAGGGGACACTGCACATACATTGGTGATGTCATCTTTTCCAAGCCCATTAATTTCAATTCTAATACCTTACAGGAACAGCACTGCAGAATGCCAGCCAATAAAAATTTCCCAGATATCTTTGCATCTTACACTCTGTCAAAGGAACACATAAAGTGGCCCACCCAAGTTCCACCTGTTCTCAGCACCACACACCTTCTGCTAGTTCACACTTCATCTTCAGACCAGGATAACAATGAAGCTACAATTTCATCAAGGCATTGAGACCTCTAAGTGTGCAAATAAATAAGGAGGCCTCATCCTTCCTCATTTGGAAGGATTTGGGGGTTTACTCTTCTTCCAACATCCTGTAACTTAAGTAGGAGGAGGAATAGTTAACTTGGTACTAATAAAGTCAAAGCGTCTTGATTATATCACAATGTTAGAAGACCAATTCCATGCTAGTTTTGATAACTCCTCACTTGTCTTAGCTGTTGTTTATTACTATCATCCTATATCACTCAATTTATAGTTTTTTTTTTTGTCTCTACCAGGTACCTCAGTATAGCTGGTAGGATGAACCAAGTATTGAGTCCTGAAGGATTTGTCTGAATCTTGTGGGTTTTCTCCCCATTGACCCTAACATCAAGGCACTGAAATGCTCCCATAGATTGTCTGCATTCTAGAGAGACTCTGATTTTATTCTGGAGTAGTTGTTTAGTTTCCTTTTGAGAAGCAGGACCAGCCACAAAAGCTGAAACCACGCTTCAGTGTTTATCTGAGGAATGCTGAGTGGCGGGGTGACAATCAGTGGAGTCATCATTATGTTTCTGGCCGAGGGCATTCCTTCCTCTGGAACTTTGACTTCATATACCAGCTTTGGTGGCACACCAATTATGGCAGCCAAAAGGGGGTTTCTGATTGCCAGACGTCAATACTTTGACAGTTGGACCTTGGTAGTCAGCCTCAGGAGGAGGAAGTGGCCAAATAAGGGAACAGACCTTGGTGGCTAGCATTGGGAATGTAATCTGTGGTTTAGCCAGGGGGAGAGAGAAAGGCCAAACCTGTTGGTGGGCGCCAAGCTTGCTATGCCCGTCCTGCCAGAGCCCTTTGACCCCTCTTGCATGTTTCATGGTTTGGGCGTTACACTATCCTCTGCAGTTCTTCAGGAACACAGCGTTGACTCAGGTCGCCATTGCTCTTAAATGGGAGGGGCTCTGATGGGCACATTTGGCTTTTCCCACCATCACAGTTTGAGTGCCATGGATCAAGGAACCCTTGTTGACATTACACCTACTGCTAAGAGTGCTTAATCCAATTATGTGTTCTGGAATTGTGAAAACCACACAGGGTTGGTTCAGGGGTCTGTGATATGGACATAGAGTGGTCCCCTGGCCTCTACAAACCTCTATTCTGGTAAGCAGCACTTACGGTCACCTACATCCATTGTCGTTTCATAGACAGCCTCTGGAAGTCTCACAAAGTTCTGAGCAATTGATTTTGTCTTGTGTAAAGATTCCCTGGTTAAAGGCTAGAGGTCCCTTTATGGAGAGGCTGGGAGAAATATTAACCACATAAAATGTTTGACTGAGAGCAAAGGTTTTCTTTCTCATTCCAAAGTTTCTGATTCTGTAAACTGGCTCATAAATAGGGATTGGACAAAAGGCTGTGACTTTTTTTTTATGACTTGAATTAGAGGCTCATTGGCTTGACATAGAAGTTTCTCTTGCCACAGATGGGGTGAGAATTGAGCCTGATGTGTCCGCCTCACTCCTAGACTCACTATGTAACTAGCCAAGGCCTTAGCTCTGCGTAAGTCAATTCTTCAAGCACCTGCCTCGCATCATGCTGTTAACGCTGCTAAGATGAGATGATTTTTAAGATATTTATCTTCTGTTAAATTATGTGCCCTTGAAGGCAGGTGGCTGCAGAGGACAGGAGAAGGCATCAGCTCTTTTCAAGCTGGAGTTATAGGCAGGTGTGAGCCACTCACCATGGGCGCTGGGGACAGAACACGGGCGCTCTTCAAGGGCAGCTAGTGCTCTTAACTGCTGAGCTCCAGTCCCTACAAGAAATAATTCTCGATACACAGAAAGGACCTTGACCCTCAGTTGCCTTTCCCTTTGGCTGTAGAAAAAAAAATCATGCTGAAGATAGACCTGGATTCAAACCCCATTCCGTGGCTCTCCTCGCTGAGTTATTTGAGATGCCAAAGTTACCAAGGCTTAATGGGAGTGACAAGTGGCTAGCAGATAGTGTGCCCTCAGAGTGTGACGACTGTAGTTGAGCTTCGCATTGCTATTGTCAATGTGAATGCCACTGCCGGGTGGAAGGCTGGGCAGTCCCACACTGATGGAGGGACAGAACTGGAGGGAGGAGAGGGGTTTCCTTTGCTATGGCCTCTTTCCCCTCAGGGCTGCTCACAAGAGTTGACTAGTACATTTCACGGAATGTTTTAAAGCCAAATTAAACATAATTTATATAAATAACAAGTCATATTGATTTATAATTAAATAAGTTATACTGGGAATTCAATCTCAGAGTAAGATTTCTTGGATCAGCTTTAATTTAGCTCTCCATCAAAGGGATGAGGACTCTGCTCACGTTTCTCAGAGAACTGCCCTTTCAGCCCTCAGTGAACGGAAGATGTGAGTCTGAGCAACACATTGCTTCAGAGAGTCTGAAAATTTCTGTCTCAAGGTATTGAAGTTTGCAGGCAGAGCCCCACCGAGCCCCAGAGAGCCCCCATAGAACTCTCTTTATTGAGCACTTTCCTGCACAACTTTTTGCCAAATTTGGTATATGTAAATCTGCTATTACATCATAGAGCTTTTAGTCCTCTAACCTTATTGACTGGAATTGTTCCTCCACTGAGGCATGCTTTATTTTTATGTGGCTGACTCTAGCTAGTCAGGATCATTTATTTATGTATATTATTTTTGAGGCAGGGCCTCATGTAGCCCAGGTTAGTCTCAAAGTTGCCACACACACACACACACACACACACACACACACACACACGCACGCACACATCTCCAAAGATAACTTAACTCCTGATCCTCCTGTGTCTTTCTCCCATACTCTGAGGCTAAAACTAAACAGAGGCTTAAGGGCATGTTACCACCCTGTCCAGTGTACGGAGTGCAGGAAACAGAGACTTACAGACATGTTACCACCCTGTCCAGTGTATGGAGTGCAGGAAACAGAGGCTTATAGACATGTCACCACCCTGTCCAGTGTATGGAGTGCAGGAAACAGAGGCTTATAGACATGTCACCACCCTGTCCAGTGTATGGAGTGCAGGAAACAGAGGTTTATAGACATTTTACCACCCTGTCCAGTGTATGGAGTGCAGGAAACAGAGACTTATAGACATGTTACCACCCTGTCCAGTGTATGGAGTTCAGGGCTTTGTGCACACTAGGGAAGTACTCTACTGATTGAGCTACACTCCCCCCCAAAAGAAAATGTGGTAAGAGTTTTGTTGCTGGCCCTGCTTCCTCCACTTAGTCTCTTCTGCTTTCTGTAGGATAGTACTTGGCACACACACACAGACACACACACACACACATGCACACATATACATATATACATACCCACATGTGCATACACATACACACATATATATATACACACACATACACACAGATACACACATACACACATAGGCACACACACACTCTTACATATATGCCCTCATATTCTGTTTTCTCATTTTTCCCAAATAAATGATGGGATTATGTATATTTTTCTTTTCATTTAAATATATGCAGAGGTGTAAATCTGTAGTAGCATTGTAAATATAATCATTTAATAAAAAGATTGGAGAAATAGTTTGAATATTTATACCAAGTAAAATTGGGATTCCTTGCAGGCTTTTGTGAAAATTGATTACGGCTGCATTCAGAGGGTTGCTTATTGACCAACTGCATCAACTGGTAATCAGAATTTAATGCCTTAACTGTGAATATTGTAACATAAGTAGCTTTTGCATTTGTGTGTATTCTAGCTGGTGTTTGTACACTGTAAAAAACTGGCAGGGTTTGGGTTGATTAGTAACGTTTTAATTCTCTATATCGTTAAATAAAACTCACACAAACTAGAGACACCTGGGGGCAGGAAAGCTCAGTAGAGGAACTGGCTCTATAGATTGGTCTGTGGACATGTCTGTCTGGGGGAGAATTTTCCTGATTAATGATTGCTGTGGGAGGGATCAGCCCACCGTAGGCAGTGACACCCCTGGGCAGGTGGTCCTGGGTCCACCTGAGCTCATGATGAAGCAAAGTGAGCAAGCCCCGGAGAGCAAGACAGTAAGTAGCTCTCCTCTGTGCTCTCTGGTTCAGCTTCAGCCTTGAATTCCTAGCTTGGTTTCCCTCGATGGCAGACGGAGACCTGTAAGCCGAGTACACCTCACAAGTCTCTCTGGGTTGGTGTTTAATCACAGAAAGAGAGGAACAAGCTAGGGCTGTGATCTAGAGAGAATGGAGTCGAAGAAACAAGGCAGTGTACTCCCCAAATTAGTACGATCACAGGAACATCTGCAACTGTCTGGTGAGACAGTAGATGGCGCTATAAGCACACAATCGTGAGAGCCCAGGTTTTTAAGGCACACCAACCACACAGTTAATGCTTAAAGTGTCTAATGCTGCCCCCAAAGTGAAAGATTTTGTGTATATTTCTACACTGTGACTTATTCAAAACTTTTAGAATGAAATTTTATTTGCAAAATTTGTATGTTTTTGTGTCTTATCTATACGTTTTTCCCAACACTAAGCTCCACATGCCTGCATTTAATTTTATGTGATAACTTAATAAATTCATCACTTCAGTGCCACATTACCCAAGCTGCAGATAGACCATTTCTCAAACACTAACCAATAGGTTATGTCTTAAGTGTATTTTAAAAAGGCCAATATTTTCAAAATCATAATTGACTCAGTGTTCAAAACAGAATTTTGCTTGTCTTCCTTAAGCTTGTCTGCTCGCTTATTTATTTATGTATTTGTTTATTCATTTATGGGAACTAGGGATAAAGCCGAGAACCTTCTATCTGAGAGACAAGCACTCTGTCGCCGTTACAACCCGTCTTTACTCATTTTTGAACCTTTAGTTTTGGACTCCTTAGTTGCCAAGGCGGAATGGATCTGTGATCCTCCTGCCTCCACCTCCCAGGTAGCTGGGTGTACGGGTGGGCATCGCTGAGCTTGGCTCAGGATTTTGTCTTTGCTTTGTTCAGTGGTGTTTAAAGTTTTAATGCGCTCCACTCTACTTCTGGGTTTCAGACCTCAGGTGTCCTTTGGATAGACGGTGTACTGTCATGTCCGTGGCTCTTGGGACAAACAACACTTCCTTCTGGATTCCTCCATATGAATACATACATACATACATACATACATACATACATACATACATCCTACCTCCCTTGCTTTTCTGCTTCTCTAGGACCTGTGGGAGTGTCCTAGGGAACCTCTTTATGGACTTCTTTTCCTTCTCTATACATTGTATCTTAGTTGTATCACTGCATGCGGTAGTTGAACCACGTGGTAGTTGAATAGAGGGTTGTTTCCATGCTGTGAGCCTTGTCCTCAAGACTTAACTTCACAGGGACTGCCGGGACAAGTCAGAGGTAAGCAGGTGTAGAAGAGAACTCACAGCCAACCCAGTTATCCTGCTGTTCTACAAAGCCATGGGGTGTGGCCACTTGGAGTTCTACGTACCACCTGCACAGTGACAATGCGCAGCTTAATATGGCAGCCCTGAACTCCTCTCTGGATTCCAGACACATAATTAAACCACCTTTAAAAATCTCAAGTTGGGTGTGTTCACCATTTTTCCTTTTCTTCATCTCGGATAATGTCGACATTGCCTTGGTAATTGTTCAGGATGCAATGCAGAAAACGTTTGACTCACTTATTTCAGACCCACCGACAATCCTGCTGGCCAGATCTGTAACACGTGCCCGGAATCTGACTGCTGCCAGGATTGCCTGCAAGTCCATTATCTTTTGCCTGAATTATCCAGCTAGTCTTCTAGCTGGTCTGGCCATTTCCATCCCTCTCGCCTTGCACAGATGAGGCAGTGCGACCGTGTCCTAATGTAATCCAGACCACACCACCTTCCCGCTCAACACCCCACAGGTCACACTGCGCTTCTACTCAGCACTCTGCCCGATCACTCTCGAGTTGCTTAGGACAGTAGTCCAGCTTCCAGTAAGGCCACACAGCTTGGAGGTTGGGCCTCTGACCTCTCAGAGCTCACCTCTCTCTCTTTTCTCTCTACTTCAGCTACCCCGGCCTCTTTGGAGCTTGACCAAACATGGCAGCACGCTCCAATGTCCAGACTACCGTGGTGTGAGCTATTCCCTTCTCTGAAGGGCTCACAGTCTTCTCCTGACACTCATAATGTGCCTCTTCATGGTGCAATACATTAAAATGCTTAACAAAACTTATTTGTAGCACCCGACCCAACTGCGTGGCAAAGCAGAGAATCCACTGTCTTAAATAGATCATCCACAGCTCAGCTTCTGGGCTCATCTCAAAGGCATCCTGGCTCACCCAGCATTTATTCATTTTTGGATTAAAACAAAGATTTGAAATACTTATGCTGGGCCTCTGTGTAACCTAGACCTGGACATGTGAAGCTGGATTATTTCATGAGCCCTACACGAAGACAGCAATTTTTAAACAATGATACTATTTTAATAGGAGACATTCTGATGGACCACTCCAATTTATTTCCATGAAAAAGGAACTCTTTTCATAACCTACATTTGGATGGGAAAAATTAATATGACCAAGTATTTCTTTTTAAAAATCTATCAATCTATCTATCTGTCTGTCTGTCTGTCTGTCTGTCTGTTCGTCTGTCTGTCCATCCATCTATCTACCTACCTACCTATCTAGTGTGTGTGTGTGTGTGTGTGTGTGTGTGTGTGTGTGCATGCACAAGTATGACTTTTATGTGGAGGTCAGAAGACAATTTGTAGGAGTCAGTTCTCCCACCATTTACGTCCCTGGGACTTGACTTAAAGGCAAGCACCTTTCCCTGGCTGAGCCATCATTGGCGTGGAACCAAGAACTTGTGTGTGAAGATGAGTTTTTCTTGACTCCCACAGTCAGGCCCTTAGTGTCCAGACTGTCTGGGGATGAAATGACACACTCGCTTCCATACCTGGGTCTCTGGAGACAGCTAATGACCAGACAGAGCCCAGATTACCCCCATTCCCCATGGACCCTTTGCAGCAGTATCCTTCCTTTGGTGCTTGGACAGTGGCTCAGAGTCACACAAAGTCCCTTCCTGTCTCATGCCCCGGTGTTCCTTGAGTGACTTTTTAGGCCCATGGATGTTCTGTATCACTTTTATTTTGGGATTGCATGTCTTGAAACAGCTGGAGAGTGTTAATGGGCCGGCAGGCGTTCAGGTCTGCACGTCCGCTCTCTGCTCTCCCACTCTCAGAATGAGGGAAAAATCCCAAGCTGCAGTTCTCACAACACAAAGGGGATTTGAAGCCTGGGGATCGTCTTCAGTGGGAGACAAGCTATTTTTCAATTTGGCTCTGGACCAAGTCCCAGAAAATGTGAAACCATTGATTACATATGACTCCTTTTGGCCCCGAAGCAGAAATTATACAAACACACAAGAACAACCTTTAATTTTCCCACACTCTTTCATTTCCCCAGATATATTGTTTAAATTTGGACTGCTCTACCCCAAGTCCCACGGGAGTGACACTTCCCACATGTCAGAGTTTTAGTTCAGTCTTAGGCTCTAAGGGACCAATTTTAAGGTCACATAAAACAACCTCAAAAGCTCTTGTCTGCCTTTCTTCTCAGGAAGGGAAGGAAGACACAGCCATTTTAGACGTCACAGTTCATGTTGTCCTTTAATTTGGTGGGTCCTCCATGAAGCTTATAGTTGTGGAATTTCTTAAGATTAACAACCTTTTTCTTTAGTGCCTGCTGTTGAATAAATGGGTAGGTGTTCAAAGAGAAATGCAAATTGCTTGATTTTCCTTTTGGTCAACTCTACTTTTTAATAAAGGTTAACAAGATTATAAACCTTATAGCATACAGACCTTAACAGGGCATGTGGTCAGCACGACCCTGCTCTGAATCAAGTTATTTTTCTGTGTCCATGACTGGCAGGCATGTTATAGGAATGATATGAAGTAGCATGGAACAATATGGCTACAGCTATGCTGAGGGCGGGGGCCATGGAACAATATGGCTACAGCTATGCTGAGGGCGGGGGGCCAACCTCAACAGCTCTGTCATGTTTTTAGTTTGCATTTCTGAGAAGAAAAGGAGAGTAGGTTCTATAACCATTCTCTTTTAGCCAGTTGGCAGGTAAGATCATCATATCGTGAGAGACTGACAGATAGCGTAATGAGTACACCATTGCTCTCTTCAGACACACCAGAAGAGGTCATCAGATCCCATTACAGATGGTTGAGAGCCACCATGTGGTTGCTGGGAATTGAACTCGGGATCTCTGGAAGAGCAGTCGGTGATCTTAACTGTTGAGTCATCTCTCCAGCCTGGTTTGGTTCTTTTTAAAAGATTTATTTTTATCTTGTGAGTGTAAGTGTCTTATGTTCATGGATCTGTGTTCATTGTCTGGAGCCTGCAGAAGCTGGAAGAGGGCACTGGAGTTCTGGAACTGGAGGTTCAGATGGTTGTGAGCCACCATGTGGGTTCTGGGAACTGAACAGCCTCTGCAAAGTGTCGAGTGCTTACCTGCTGAGCCATCCCTCCAGCCGCAGGGTTAGCTTTATAGACTTCTTTGCATGCCATTAAGAAGGAAACAGTCAAGTGATTATACAAAGTATGTCTTGATATAATATATAGTATTTATTAATCCAGATGATTTGTACTTTTGGGTATTTGTGAATTTTAAAAGTGAAATATGAGACTATTCAACAGGTAAAAACCAATTGCCTCATAAATCTAACAAGCTGAGACTGGTGCCAAGAACCCATAGTAGCAAGAGAGGATGACTCTCAGACCTCTGTCCTCCACCTCCACATGTATATTGTGACATGTATCAACCCTCTTACACATACAAAAAAAACCCCCATAATTGTAAAATAAAAAAATATGAAAAATTAGGATAAATTCATTTCTTAAAATTCAAGAGATTATATAAAGGAGAGAGTGGAATATTCTAGACTTCACACATGCTGGTACTCTTTCCATATAAGAGCTAATGATTGAACAAGTTGGAGACTTAGCTGGTCACCTCCGTGTGTCTCTGGGACTTTCAGTGTTTCAGGGTTCTTCTGGGTCCTCTACTTCACCTTCCTGTGAAGTCCCTCTGCAGGGTTCCAGGATCCCAGGACTCAGTTCCCTGGCACCTCACTAAGGACAGTGTGCTGAGTCATGGGTCGTTACCACTGCTCATGTGCAGAGCTGGAGTCACCGGGAGGCAACATGAGGGACGAGGTGTGATACCAAGTAGGGTGTGGGTTTTAACAGTTTTACTTGACAGTGGCAAAAAGTGGAGCTTCTTTGTGTACACAGTTGTCCAGGACAAAAGTGACGAGACCCTTGGGAGCACTCCTAACTCGCTTCATTTGGAGAGAAGCCGCATGAAGGAAGAAGAACACGTTCTAAGGGAAGTCTGTGAATTCACCTCGGAAGGTCAAGAGCAGAAAGCAGTATCTAGCTGAAGGCCTTAGTGGAAGATACATGGTGCCGAGCTGAGATGGAATGGAGGAGTGACCCAGCCCCTCACTGTCCCAGTGCTGACTGGACAGATGGAGACCTGACAAAGCTTCATCCGAGGTGTCTTAGGAGGGAAAACAGAATCTTGCACAGCAAATCCTCAGGAGACAGCAGGCATGGAGCTCTGCTACTTCTGCCACGGCTTCTGAAAGGTGACTGTGAAGGATCCAGGAGTCGATTGGGAAAGTGTTGCATTGGTATTCCCCAGACAATTCTGAAAGCTTGTCCTTTATGAAAATGTTCATGAAATGTACAAATGGCTGCGAGTCAGCTTCCTGTGCATAGATGACCAAAAGAAGCATTTAACATCAGTTCTCCAAGTGTGGCAGCGCAGTGTGATTCTGTTTTTCTAACCCTAAGGAGTACGGACACACTTTCCCTGAGCCGTGTTGACTTCTTACCATTTCATTGTAATCAAATTGTCATTAACATCTGTTTTCCAGCAAGGAGACGTTCCCACGGTAGCAAAAGCTTCGATGACTTTTCCACACAAGCAAGGTAATGGAAACACAAAGGCATGGATTATGAAGCAACCATTGGTGCCCAGGATCAGGAAGATCTTTGGTCACTTAGTGTGTAAGCCTGATTTTGTGGATAGCAAAGGGAGAAGGAGGATATATTCTTATAGCTGCATTTATTGAAAGCTGCAAAGAAGAACCCACCATGACTGCCTTCCAATTATCCAGAGCCCACCTCAGCCAGCTGTGAGGCCTTTCTGCTCATTCCAAGAGTCCCCAACATTGTCATGAAATTTCAGTTTGAGAAGGTGTGTGTGTGTGTATGTGGGCTCAGGGGTGGGATGGAGTAGATGGAGCTTTTATAGCTCAGGCTGGCTTGGAGCTCACTCTGTAGTTGAAGCAACACAAGATATCATGTGTTGATTGAGCCTGGGAATAGTGTCCCTTTCTTCTCCTTTCCCTGGCTTTTCTCTCTTCTCTTTCCTTCACCCACCCTCCTCCTAAATTCATATACATATAACCTAACTCCAGACACATATGGAACCCTTGACTTCCCAAATCGTGGAAACTTGGAGGAGTTAAAGATGCAAGAGCCTTGAGTGAGCTGGGTTCAGAAAAGATGACCTTGTGACATTTGCTCACAAGCAAGTGTGTTGATAGCAGCTTCATTCATAATAGCCAGAAACTGGAAACAACCTAGATGCCCCTCAAGGGAAGAATGGATAAAAACACGCAGTACATTTACACAATGGAGTATTGCTCAGTTATTAAAGACAGTGACATGATGACATTTGCGGGCAAATGGATGGAAGTGGAGAAGACGATCCTGGGTGAGGTAACCCTGACACAGAAAGACAAACATGACAGGAGCTTGGCATAACTGTCACCAGAGAGGCTTCACCCAGCAACTGATGGAAACAGATGCAGAGACCCACAGCCCAACCTTGAGGCAGAGCTTGGGGAATCCTGTGGAAGATAGGGAGGAAGGACTGAAGGAGTCAGAGGGGTCAAGGACATTACAAGAAAAGCCACAGAGTCAACTGACGTGGACTCAGAGGCTCACAGAGACTGATCCACCAAGTAGAGAGTATGTATGGGACTGACTTGTGCCCTCTGAGCTTATGTCAGAGTTGTGCAGCTTGGGTCTTCTTTTGGGACTCCTAGTAACTGGAGCAGGGGCTGACTCTGCCTTTGGGTCCCTTACCACTGACTGGGCTGCCTCAGTAGACAATGCGCCTAGTCTTATTGCAACTTGATATGCCAAGCCTGGTTGATGCCCATGGGAGGAGGCCTCTCCTTTTCTGAGGAGAAAAAGAGGAGGCATGGATGGGGTGTGGGTGAGAGAGAGGAATTGGGAGGAGAGGAGAGAGGGGAAGCCTTGATTGAGATGTAAAGCAAAGAAATAACTTAATTAATAAAAACTGGAGACATGGCCTTGTGATCACAGCCAGTGGGTGAGTGTGGACTCAGCAGTAGCCTTCATAGGAAGCTGTGATGAGCAGCCATATACTAAGGCAGAGACCCTCTGCTGCTTACAGAACCACACCTAAGCACTTAGAGATTTCGATTGACTTCAAGAAAAGAGGATTAAAAATAATAGACAAAGAAAAACCTTGAGTGATTGAATTATGGGTTGATTACTTTCAAATCAGAAATTACAGTCTTATCTTACGTCAAAGTAGAATTTTTCTACCATTCATGCACATAAAATAGGCTGCTGACAGCAGATCAAAACCAGCAGCAAAGGGGAGGCAACAGTGACGGAAGGCAGGGCTGGCTTTGCAGAGACCTGAACTCATGGATATAAACAAAAACAAAAACAAAAGCAAAAAACCAACCAAACAAAAACCAAAAAACCCCCCAAACTTCAGAATAACTGAAGTGCACCCAAAGGAGGAAGTGTGGTATTTGTAGTTCCACACAACAAAACAGACAGAAATCCAATAATTCAAAAGCAAATTTCTAAAATGATAATATTTAGATGATCAGTAAATGTGTCTGTCTCTAGGCAGATTGTATGAACAGTGAGGGCTTAGTGATAGAGGATCTTTGCTGCTCTCCCTGGGGACCTGAATCTTGTTCCAGCACCCACATCAAGAAGTTGTGGTCTACGGGGATTGAAACTTAAAGGTGCATAAGTGACGTAGAAGTTCACCAATTCCTTCGAGACTTCTGGAGATAGTCTAGGGCTGATGGTACCAAAGTATCAAATTCTCCTCTCACCTTCTGCTCTGCCATTCTCACAGAATGACTTTCTTTCTTTTCTTTTCTTTTTTTTTTCGAGGCATGGTTCCTCTGTCCCTGGCTGTCCTGGAACTCACTCTGTAGACCAGGCTGGCCTCAAACTCAGAACTCTGCCTGTCTCTGCCTCCTAAGTGCTGGGATTAAAAGCGTGCGCCACCACTGCCCAGCCAGAATGACTTTCTTCCAGCAGGTTTACCTCATGTGCACAATAGCAGTTGGAGGACCAGCAGTTGCATCCACAGTGCTCAGAAAGACTGAATATAGTCAAATGGTGCATATACTGGAGGCACACAAGCCTCTCTTAGAGTCATCTGGTCATGCTCTTGTAGATTCTGTCAATCATAGGCACCGAAGCATTTTATGACTTTGAAAAGAAAATCAAGAACTATTTTGAGAGGTAAAGTAACAATGACTGTTCATGTGGAAAGTGAGCAATTTCTGCCATAAATGGTATTAAAACTGCATGATGCATAGAATGGTTTAACATCTGTTCTTGGGCACATAAAAATGAGGCTCAAATAAGTGAAATACTTGTCTTCCAGAGGCGTTTGAAATAGAATGGTGTTATAGGTTGAGAGGCCAAACCTACTCCATCTTGGAGCAGGCCTCCATCTTAAAAGAAAAATAAAAGCCCGAGAACTTGACCCACAGCAGAACTCAAGCTGCACCCAAGTATGAGGAAGGACCCCATGGCTTGTCCCCGGCCAGTTACTCCCAGCTACTTCCTGGCAATAGTTACTCAAAGATTAGTCTGATCATTTCAGGCGTACTTTCAGACCGTTTGTGATTATACAATACGGTCTTGCTTCAGACCACCCTCTTGTGCTTACAATAGATACTCAGTTAGATGCTTGCCAGGACAGACTCTCTTCATTTACTTCCATTTCCTATAAAACATTGTCCTGCTGAGGGTTGAGGCTGCTCCAGCTTCCCTTCCAGCCTTGCTGGGTCAGGGTTGGGTTGGGTTGGAGGAGAGCCCAAGCTCGAGCTTGTAATAAAGAGATCCTAACGCTATTACCTCAGAAATGGCTCCTTGGTGGTCGTTTGGGGTTCACGAACACTTCTTGATACAACAGGTGAGAGAAGCTTGGAGACGAAGTGGGTGAAGGATCCCACTTTGGTAGGTTTGTAATTGCTCATTTTGTTATTTAAAATCACAACCTAACACGTACCTACTGACAAGCAGCCAAGGTGCATTCGGAGCTAGGGTTTGTGGCCAACCCATCTTGAGAAGTGAAAAAGTACCATTTTAAAATCCTAACTGAATGATGATGATGATGATGATGATGATGATAATAATAATAATAATAAATAATGGAATAAATAATAATGGAATAATAAATAATAAAATAATAGTAATAAAATAATAATAATAAATAAACATAATAATAATAAATACATGGTGATTCATAATAATAATAATAATAATAAAAACGTGGTGATTCTAAAATTCATATGGAAGAATGAATATGAATATGGTAGAGAACCAAGAAAAACAAAAGAAAAATACAGGAAAGGGGAGTGAAGAAAATAGGTCCCATATTATGCTTTTCAACTCTCAATTTTAACAAACTCTTTGCCTCTTGGAAGGAGGAGTTAGATGCCAGCTCTAAACGCATGCTGTCCTGGGGCTCACGGGATGGGAACTCACCACTCATGTGCTACAGGGAAGAGAGAGGTACTCACTGCTGTGTCCATTCCATGGCGTGCTCCCGTGACTCACCTGGGGATTTCAAAGTACCCTTTGGTATGCATCACCATCCCCTCTTCTATAGCTTGCTCCATTAACCTACTTTTACTATAAGTTTCTGCCACCTACCTGAAGCTCACTAATCCACGAGTTTATGGAGGGACTGATCCATTCAAAGAGTCAGAGCCCTACAGAGCTCTCTGATTGCTGGCTCAGTGGTCTCTATTTCTGCTTGACCACATCCAGCACTGACAACAAATGGAAGTGGAAATGTGTAAGCTCTGGAAAATTTCCTTGAAGAATAGCTGGTGTGCACCTGTTGGCCGCTCTACCCTAGCCTGTCTTCTTCCTGCAGCTTGAAACACAGATGTTGGTGATGGGTTTTTCAGCAGGTGGATGGGGCAGTCCAGAGATCTATCTGTGTGGTTCGTATAATTGACTGTACAGCCCTCAGGTTGGATTGTACTCTCTGATGTACTGTGAGCTCAGCATCTGTCTCAGTGTCTCGTATAGACTAAGGAACCCAGTGTTATATCACCACTCTTTCCTTCTCTTACAAGGCAAGAATTTGAAGAATTAGAAGAGTTAGTTTCAAGAATTAGAAGCCACTGGAAACTGGCAGCAGTGTTCCAAGCACAGGCCATGTTCTGAGGCAGAGAATTAAACCAAGTGTGTGTAAAGTTTCTTTTTCATGTGCACCAAAAAAAGAAAATAGACAAACTGTTAAGGTCACACATTCATCGTATTATACTATTTTATTCTCACAGATGGGACCATACTATTGTGGGTTTGGTCTAATGCTTGTAGTATGTTAACTGGGTCCCCAAAATTGCATGAGAATCCGCACATAAGAGGGTCCCTACCCCTAGTTGGTTTTGATTGGTAAAGATGGTTGCCAGCAGCTAATGGCCAGGCAGGGTGATGGAGGTGGGACTTTTAGGATTCCTGGGCAAGGGACCAAGGGATTAAGGAAGCCGCCATTCCAGAAAAGGAGTAGCTGCCACACCCGAGAAGTGCAGGATAGAGAGACAGTCAACATGGAAGAGAAGCTGATCGTGGCCCAGGAGGACTGTGGGTCTGGCTGTGGGGCAGCCAGGATGGAATAGGGTTAGGAAGTGATGAATTGGGATTGTTGAAAAGTTCATCAGCCATGTGGAGATTAGGAAGTGGCCCAGCCATTGAGCTCTTTAAGGCACATTGAAATATAGAGGTGAAGTGTGTGTGTGTGTGTGTGTATGTGTGTGTGTGTGTGTGTGTGTGTGTGTGTGTGTGTGTGTGTGTAGCAAAGCACATTGGGATGGGTAGCAAAGAACGCTCGCCTCTGCCAGGACTATTTGAGTAGAGATATTTGGGTCATGCTACACCATACCTCCTCTGAGACGTTATCTTTTTTCCTTTGTTTTAGAAACAGTCTCATATACCCCTGGCTGATCTCCAACTCACTATGTAGCCAAAGGTGACCGTGAACTTCTGATTTTCCCGCCTCCACCTCCCAAGTGCTGAGACTGTGAGTATAGACCAAAGTGCCCAGTGTAAAACCTTGTGATATATGAGACGGTGCAGTGGTAATGGAAAATTCTCTGGAATTAATTAATAGAACCATTAAAATTGAAATAAACATTCCAAAAGTGCAAACATTTAGAAATAGCATCCTTCTTTGTGCCTCACTGCAATATTTCTAACATCTATTTTGTTTAACTCATAGGGTCACTCCATTTAATTCTTCTTTATAGATCACTAATCCAAAAGGCAGGGGCAGACACTCATTACCTGCAAATCTAACCTGGGTTTTTATCCTCTTCACATCAGTGGCTACACTGATAACAGTAGTTCCAGAACTGAAAAAAAAAATTGTGGGGGTTAGTTTTTTTAAAAAAATAAATCCAATACAATCTAAGGGCATATGGAAGAGGGAACCTCAGCTGAGAGAATGTTTCCATAACATTGTCCTGTAGGCACTCTGTGGGGCATCCTCTTGATTAATCACTGATGTGGGAGGGCTCAGCTGTGGGTAGGACCATCCCTGAGCAAGTGGATGTGTTTGTTTAAGAAAGCAGCTAAAAAAGCAATGGAGAGCAAGCCAGTGAGCGCAGTTCCCTATGACCGCTGCTTCAGTTCCCTCATCCAGCTTCCCATCTTGAATTCCTGCCCCGACTTCCTTTAGTGATAGACTGTAACTTATAAGCCACATAGAATCCCCCTCCCCAGGTTGCTTTAGGTCAGGGTGTTCAATGGTCAGGATACGAATTATCCACCAAGAGTCACAGCTTCTGTGTGTGCTACAATTACACTCATCACCAGCCACATGCAATGAGGGAATGCTGAGAATCAGTGGTCTGTGTCCGGAAGCTAGAGAACTCTTCTCTAAACAGATGCCGAGAACCTAGGGTGAAATCAAGCACCCGCTTCGCTCCTTCATGGGTGTAGCCGACTACAGCCTTGATTTTCATTTTCTTTCTCTACCCCCGTGTACATACATGTATATGAAGAATGAGAGCCATCTAAGGCTTCGGTGCTCTTAGGTACTTAAAAACCTTTGGTAGCCTAAGAAATCTGAGCTCTGTCTGTCTAACTTCTTCACCCTGTGTAAATGATCCCATCTTTGCTGCACAGACCATTTTAGCCCTGTAGATTCAAAGAAAATGATATTAATAGAACAAATCCAACAAGAAATTGAGAAATTAGGAAAATCATGGAAAGGAAGAGAGGGGGCACGTCTCAACTTCGTAGTGTTTATATCATAACAGCCCAAACTGGATCTTTTCAGAAAGTGGATTGTGCACCTTAGACCGCCATTCCTAAGCTGTCTTGTTGACTAACGTGCACTGCTAGTTCGACTGATTTTAGAATCAACATGACAATACAGCTCTTCAACTGTCTGCAGGAATGTTTCTGGAAAGACCTAACTAAGGAAGGGAGACCCGTCTTGAATGTGGGCAGCCTCATCCCACAGACTGGAGCCCCGGCTTGAATGAACAGGAGTCAGGAAGCAGAGCACAGGCATTTTGTCTTAGTTAGGGTTTTACTGCTATGAACAGACCAAGGCAACTCTTATAGAGGACAATATTTAATTGGGGCTGGATTACTTGTTCAGAGGTTCAGTCCATATCATCAAGATGGGAACCATGGCAGCTTCCAGGCAGGCGTGGGGCTGGAGGAGCTGAGAGTTCTATGTATTCATTCAAAGGAAGCCAGAAGCAAACTGTCCATAGGCACCTAGGAGGACGGTCTCAAAGCCACCCTCACAGGCACACACTTCCTCTAACAAGGCCACACCTCCTAATAGTGGCACTTCCTGGGCCAAGCATATCCAGATCACCACAGTTCATCTCTCTGCTGATGTGGGATACAATGTGAACAACTGCCTCCTCATGCTCCTTCCCGCACCCCTTTCCCATAGTGACGGACTGTGCCCTCTGTGATCCAAAATCAACTCTTCCTTGAGTTGCCCTATAGAAACCAGTATGATCATATTAACCCCCTCTGACTCATTGGGGTGTTCAAATTAGACCCTCAACTATTGAAAATGTGCCCACCCACAAAAGTTCAGACCACTCTACTTCTAGGACACTGGTGAATGTCTGCATTATTCCTCCAGCTAAAGTGAGTTTGTTAAGCTTTACGTTTTGTAGATTGTTTTATAAAACCAAAAGATTTGGTGGGCATGTGACTCATGCCTTTAACCTTAGTACTTAATAGGCAGAGGCAGGGGAATCTCTTTGAGTTCCAGGCTAGCATGGTCTACATAGTGAGTTCTAGGTCAGCCAAGGCTAAAAATGAGATGCTGTCAAACAAGCAAGCAACCAACCAACCAAACAAACAAAACAATCCCCCCACAACCCCAATAAGAACAAATCACCTACATATATATATGTATATGTGTGTGTGTGTGTGTGTGTGTGTATACATATATATGTTTGTTTGTTTTTTTAAAGGATACAGGTATCTTACATTGACTAGTACATGACTTCTTATGCCTAAATTCAGGACCCTTTCTATTCGTACTACTGTAGTGAAAAGTCCTGCTCCAGACCTGAAGTGAAGGTGATGGAGAATCCTCCCAGCGACCAGGGAATCAGAATCAAGTGGGGCTCACTCTGGGATGGGGCTGCATGGACTTGTGGGTGTAGACAGAGGAAAGGTGAGCAGTGAAGATTAGCTTGGACTCAGCAGCAGACCACGAAGGAGCTAACTCAGGCGAGCTGTCACCTAAGAGACCTGGCAAACAGCCCCACCAATGCCAGGAACCACGCACAGGGTTTCGAGAAACTCAGAAGTACCACCCACAACAGTGGGGCAAACCAGGAAGGCCAAGGGCACAGCATGAGTCAGCCATGCTAAAGCAGGAGTTGCCAACTTGTTCTTTCTACGTCCCTGAACTCTGTGTCTAACACTTTGAAATAGAATGCATGATTTCATTTGATAGCTAGCAAAACAATGTTACTCGTGACACAAATGTTTACAGAGCTTTGGGCAGGACCATTAAAGACACACCGTACCTTTGATAGTTTTGGAATTTGTAAACTGTCCTTTCTCACTCTGTTTTGTCATGAATGCTGGGGAGGGATGTCATTTTCCTCAGTGGTGTGGGCGCAGGCAACCTGCCCTTGTTCCAGGAAGAACACATTTGCTTGAGCAAGAACTCTAGGCAGTCGCAGAGGACTGTCTAAGAAGGGTGGTGCTGGGAGAGGAAGTGGGTTGGGAACATCTAATATTCATTATATATGTGTATGAAATGGTCAAACAATTAAAAAATGGGGGAAAGGTTTTCATTGGGAGACGTCTGTGTTTGTGAAACTCTTTTGTAATGGTTAATTCTGGTTGAGAACATGATTGGGTTAAGAAATACCTAGAGTTCCAGGGAAGCACACACGTAATTGAGTCTGTGAGGGCATCACTGAGCTGATCAACTGAGGAGAGAAGACACACCCTGAATGTGCTGCGTTGTCTCATAGTCTGGAGTCCTGAACCGGCTAAGGAGGCAGAGAGGAGCAAGTGAATTGAGAACTGGTACAAGCACAAGGTTTCCTTCTGTTTCCTGTGTCACCCGAATGTGAGGAGGTGGGAAAGCCTGGCTGGCACAGACAGGACCCTCAAGCCATGAGCCCAAACAGACTCTCTCTCTCCTAAGTTGCTTCTTGCCATGATTTTGATTTCAGCAATGAGATAAGTAACTAATGCAATTCTGCATGCAAATGTTGTGATTCCTACAGACTTTTCTTTTGGTTTAACCACCCAAACTAGACAAGTTGTGAATGTCCCTCGAGTCAGCACTAGAGGGAGCACAAGCAGAGGAAAGAGCTATGAACACGTGAGCTTCAAGGTTGTAACCAAGGTTGAATGTTACAAAAAGGCAGGAAGAATGGCCTGAAGGCGGGGTGCGCCACAGCCAGTGAGAGACTTGGGTCTGCTACTGAGGCGGCTTCCCTTGGAGGTTAGATAGTGGAAGCTGAGGATGCCCTTGGAGAGCCAAAGGCTTTTTCAAGAAAAAAAAAATAAATCAAGATCTACAGTGGAGTCCACACTTTAAGCAGAATGCAGGAAATTGGAGTACATCACCCTTAAGGCTTTCTGCCATGAGCTGCTAAGCAGTCAGAAGAAAGTGAAGTAATCAAACAATAGTCTGACCATTGACAGCACCAGGAGGACAATCCCACATCACCTCCAGGTGATGAACATGTGAGGATCACCTCCAGGGATTCCCACACCAGAGGAGGCCACCGATATTTCACTGAACCTGATGGAAAATGGAATTCTCTCTCACTCCTATAAAAATGTCCAACTGTGATCTTAACCTTGCCTCTGACCCTGAATTCCAAGTGTAGGGTCCAGATCAGAGGATGCCATCAGTGACTGAGTCTCAATGTGACAAGAAGCATCATAGAAGCAACATAGAAGGTGACTCAAAGCTAGACAGTGAGTCTCCACAGGCTAGGTGACAAGGCTTGGTGAGGAGGGCTGAGTCCAAAAGTGAGGAACATAGGTGGTGCAAGCTGCGGGGAGAGAGGACGTTTGGTGGGTAAGAGAGCTTGATGCTCTTACAGAGGGTTGGGGTTCAGTTCCCAGCTCCCAAATCAGGAAGCTCACAGCCTCTTATAACTCCTGTTCCAGGAGTAGGACACCTTCTTCTGGCCACCATGGGTACTGTGACCCCCCCCCACCACATACACAATCACATAAATAAGAATAAAATACATCTAAAAAAATAGAAGGATACGGGATGTATCCTTCCAAACACCACATTCAGGACTGGCTGCATTGTAACCATGTGACTCTGAGTGACTACAAGTCCTAAAGCAAGAATCTTTGAGAATCAAGAGTTTAGAATATGTCTTGAGTATGAAGAACACTCAGTTCATGTCAGCTATGCAGACAGGTGACATGATGAAAGCTTACATGGAGACCTCCATGGGTACTCCACGAGAAGCGAGCTTGATACCAGCTCCAGGGAAACACAGGTTTATTTTGTATGTAAGTGAATTTTAATGTTGAGCATTGTAATGGATGGACATCTGTTTTCAGGCTTAGGTAAAGCATGGAATGTCATTAACAACTGCAGATCTTATGTAGGGTTTCTGAGACTAGGTTCTCTGTACTGGGCTCTGGGATTTACAGGTGTGTGCAATGTGTAGCTTAAGTGGTGCCGAGAGTTAAACCCAGGGCTTCATGCATGTGAGGCAAGCTCTGTCCTAACAGAGCTCTACCTCTAGACTGTGCAGTCTTTAAAATATTATGTCCATTAGAACCATGCTATAAAAAAGTAATTACAGGGGCAGGAGAGACAGCTCCATAGTTAAGAGCACTTGTCGGTCTTGCAAGGACCCAGGTTCTGTTCCCAGCTTCCACTTGGAGCTCACAACACTCTGTAAGTATAAAGCCAGCGAATCCAACACTTCCTTTTGACCTCCTCAGGCACCGGGTACATTCATGGTGCACATACATATAGTTAGGAAAAATACACACATAAAATAATAAAATTTAAAAATAAGTAATTATAACCAGAGAATTTTTGTTTTCTGACAAACTAGGGCTGCTCTATAAACCAAATGTCAACATGACATTGAGATGTGGCATCTCGGATGGATGCAGCTGCTGTCCTCTGTGCGCTCTGTTTGTAGGGCTGAACATTTGCTCTGTGCTTTAGTTCTTTAAATCTTGTTCCTACCTGACCTGATGATAACCTCTGTCCTTCTGCCACATCTGCTCTCTTGCCTCTACATCGCACACACACACACACACACACACACACACACACACACACATGTGCACATGTACACACAAATACACACACACCATACCACATGCACACAGCACACACACACACACACACACACACACACTCATACACATCATACACATACCACATACGTAAATACACACATCACACACACATGTGCATATACACCACACACACATCATACACATGTGCATACACATACACCACACATCACACACACATGTGCAGACACACATCATACATACATACCATATATACACCACACACACATGTGCACATATACCATACATACACATGTGCACACATACACCACACACACATCACACACATGTGCACACACACACACCACACACACCCATACACCCATACACGACACACACACATGTGCGCACATACACCACACACATCACACATGTGCACACACACATACCTCCACCACACACACATACACACTGCTGTAGGGAACGTCTTACATTGTATCTAAAGTATAATTCCATCCTTCCTCCCCTGGCGCACCTTTCACAAAGCTCATTCACTCCTTTTACTCTTTTGTCAAATATCCCATGAACACATCCCTGAGACACCTCCCTCTTCCTTCAGGGTAACAGATGGAGAAGACAGACAAGACAGACACAGGATACAGAAGAGTGGGAAGAAACAGAACAGTAGGAGAGAAAGCAGAGGGGGCAGCAATTCCCCATCAGTGCAGAGAGGGCCTCATTGAGTGACAGCAGCAACAAGAACACGAAGCTCATTAGGGCAGCTTTATTTTTCTGGTCTATTCTGATCCATCACTGTCTCCCAGTGCTTAAGAAAGGGCAAAGAATGAAACTGATCCTCAACAGACACTTTTTGTACAAACACAAAGCAGACTGGAACATAACAGAAGTATTTTCCAGGCAAAGAGACAGCAACTGCTAAGGTCCCCAAAAAGAGGAGGCTCCAGGGAGAGAAAGAAACCAGGGAGTTATGGGAAGATGGGGAGAGGGATGTGGCAAACTCTGGCTCAAAGGATAATAGGAAGCCATTGGGGACAGATGAAATGTTCATATTATTTCCTTATAGATAAATGTGGTATTCACATCATTCTACCATTTATTAGAGATGAAAATGAATTTATTAATGATGTGGATTACTTATTTATTGTCACATAAAGTGCTAAATCTTGGGCTGAACATCTGATACCAGAGCATAGGGCATCTTCACTATTTTTAAGAGTTGATTGATATCTTGATTTTTATAATTGCCAATGCTGTGAACACTTCTTTGTATAAGTAAGTACTATAAAATGGCCAAAATATGTTTTGAGCCATTTCAGAAATTGTAGGATATTCTGTCAAAATCCCAAGCCAAAATTTATTTAACAATCTTTTATGAAATTCAAGCCAGCAACTCAGAGACAATTTTCAAAGCAAATATTATAACAGAGTACAGTTTAAACAAACATGGTCTTAATACTTAATGTGAGAAGTGGCATAGGAAAGAGTAATTAAATATCTATTTTTCTGTAGTCTATTACTTAAACATTAATCTGTTCCTATCAGAACAGGAAATGTTGTGTGTACAGTGAAAATGCTACAGTTTGTCACACCAAATAGTCTTGGATCTGAGCCTAAACGAGTCACGTCCTTTGGTACTACCTGATGTGACAGTATAAGTTTTATGTTCAGAACCAAGGCTTCAGTGAAGTCCCAGGATGCAACACGGGTAAGCACTGTAGGGAGCAGGAATGTGCCACTGGGACTTAAAGTAATTTAATTCTACAGAACCCGCTCAGAGCCATTTTTTTTTTAAATGAATTAATTATTGTTCCCAGAAGAGATGGAATTACAGTTGGTTGTGAGCCAAGATGTGGTTGCTGAGATTTGAACTCAGGACCTCTGGAAGAGCAGCACGTGCTCTTAACCGCTGAGCCATCTCTCCAACTCAGCTCACCCATTTTTGTTGGTTTTGTTCACGTTGTTTCTTAAATCTCAGAATCTATTTTTCTGAAGTCAATTTCTTTCCTTGGTGAGAATACTGTAGCCACCATCGGACAATACCTTAAACATAGTTTTCTTCCTGGGAGTGGTCTCCTTGCAGGGGCAATCGTCTTCCACTCTGGAACCATTCCCCCCTGTCTTGTGTAATGTAGAAACTTAAGGGTTCTTTGGAAAGTTGCTTGGGTGGTGTTTTGCTGGGGCAAACACGTGAAGGAAGTTTAGCTGAAGCAGACGCAGGAGAAAGTGCTGCTGAGGCAAGTGCTTGAAAGGACACGTGATGAAGGATTCTTTGCTCACAACATGCGTGTATTGGTCTACCTTACATTGTGTAGTTGAGCTGCATTTGTCTGGACTCTTTGGAGAGAAATGCACCAAAAAACTTCTGGTGGTGTGCTGCAGTTTCTAGCCACTTCTGCAGACTTGGGCTACTTGTCAGAGTGATGTCAGCTGAGACAGACACACATGCTCGGGTGTGGAAGACACGTGATGTTTGGAGGGAGCATACATAGAATGCAGCCTGCAGTGATGGAGGCTGAGCTTGGCTAGCTTATAGAGCTAGCTGAGCAATGCTTATTGATCTCAAGGTTTCTTTTTTCACTGAGAGGCACAGCTGAAAACTTCTCCTGGCGTCCCGTTGGGTCCCCCCTAGGGCCCGGGTGTCTCTGCTAGGTAGAGCCACTGCTGCTGGTTCCTATTCGCTATCCTGCGGCTGCCGAACTGGACTGCTGCTGTGTCTGAGAAGTGTTTCTGAGTGGATCGAGTGGATCGAGCTGTCTCTGCTGATCTCAGAACTGAACTTCCAATTTCCCGACAACACAGTTGCTCGAAAGAACCTTTCTAAACAGGTCCACTTCCCCCAAATCCTTTCTTTTCCACTACCTCTGGTGGGCGGTGTGCTACAGGAGGTTAAAGCATTAAGAACCATTACTAAAAATAAGGTTTTTAAAATATTAAAGTTGCACTTGTGGACTCTGCTGTTGCTATTGACACCAAACTCTTGATCCTCCTGTCCTTGTTCCTTAATACTCTGTCCCCCACCTCCTTCTCCCTCTCCCTCTCCCTCTCCCTCTCTCCCTCTCCCTCTCTCTCTCCCTCTCCCTCTCCCTCTCCCTCTCTCTCTCTCTCTCTCTCTCTCTCTCTCTCTCTCTCTCTCTGTATGTGCTTGTGTGTATGTGTGTTCTCTTTCAAGAGCTGTCCACGTAAAAAGGGTGCTGGCTACTGGATGGGCAAGAAAGTCTCAAATTTACCTTCAGAAAATGTGTAAAAAATGAGTTCATGGAGTTAGGTGAAGCGCTGGACAGGTGTTCTCAGCTACAACATATCCTCAGGAGGACTGCAATACATGATTTTTTTCTTTTGTTTTATATTCATCTCAACCTATAGAAAGTATAGGCCAAATGAACCTATTCTCATGAACGTATGTTTTTTGGTGCTTAGCTATGGGCATTAATGACTAAATACCTTCACTTTCTCATACATTCTTCAGTCAGTAGTAAGTGAGTTTAGCATTCTCGTGGGCCTCAGGGCCTCCCTGGAGTTAGAATCTCCCTGTAAAGTGATGACGTAAGCCCCACGGTGCTTCTTTTCCTTTTTCCTTGCTATTTCACATCAGTCAGCATTGTTGGGGTCCATAGTCAGGTGTCTCCTCTCTCTCTCTGAGCTCTTACCCTCCTGTTCCCTGCAAGCCAAGCACAGATCTTGTGGCTAGTAGGCAATCACACATAAGCCAGTCTCTTCTCCATCGACCAGTCTTCAGGTTGCCATCAGCATCATCTACCTCAAACACAGCTTAGATGACCTCCCCCACCCCAATTTTACGAGTCTTCAATTTTTCAGTTTTTCTTTTTTTCTGATCAATTTTCTAATGAAATAGTAAATTCCCTAGACTGCTGCTTCAAGGTCATGATTTACACCTCACTTATTTTCTTGAACCTTACATACTAGATCTTCCTGGACTCCTGTTGTCTTAGTTAGGGTTTCTATTGCTACAACAAAATACCAAAAGCCAAGGACCAAAAGCCAAGTTGAGGAGGAGAGAGCTTATTTGTCTTATACTTCTAGATCAGAGTCCATCACTGGAGGAAGTCAGGATAGGAACTCAAGCAGTGCTGGGGCCTGGAGGCAGGAGCTGATGCAGAAGCTATGGAATGCTGCTACTTATTGGCCTGCTTCACATGGCTTGCTCAGTCTGCTTTCTTGTAGATCCCAGGACAATTAACTCAGGGATGGCACCACCCACAAAGGGCTTGGCTCTCCCCTATTGATCACTAATTGAAAAAATGCCTTACAGCTGGATCTCATGGAGGCATTTTCTCAACTGAGGCTCCTTTCTCTCTGATGAGTCTAACTTGTGTTAAGTTGACACACAAAACCAGCCAGTATACCTATTGTGGTAGCTGGTCCAGGGAGTGGCATTATTAGGAGGTCTGGCCTTGTTGGAGTAGGTGTGCCCTTGTTGGAAGAAGATATGTCACTGTAGAAGTGGGCAATGAGACCCTCTTCCTAGCCATGTGGGAGCCAGTCTTCTCCTGTTTGCATTCGGAACAAGATGTAGAACTCTCTGCTCCTCCAGTGCCATGTGTGCCTGCCTAGACACTGCCATCCTTCCTACAATGAGTATAATGGACTGAACTTCTCAACCTGTAAGCCAGCCCCAATTAAATGTTATCCTTTGTAAGAATTACCCTGGTCATGGTGTCTCTTCACAGTAACCTAACTAAGACAACTGTCAAACTCAGTCGGCTCCTGTTCTAATATACGACAGCTTAAAAACAAAACAAACAAAAGCAAGGGCAGAAACATCTCTCATATTAGTCTGTTTCCTTTGAGTGCTCCTGCCTTAGCCAAGTGTTTGGGTGACACTCAGCTCTGTAATGATGGGAAGCGAGGAAATAGTTGTATTTTCTAAGTGAAAATCCTGAATTTTATGGGGGCCTCCTCTCTGCTTGGCCTGGCATTTAAGTGGCAGTTGACATTCTTACAGTTCCTATGTTTTGTTTCATTTTTCTTCTATAATCAGTCACTCACTGTTATCAAAGATTGCTAAATGTCATTAACACACAAAAAATAAGGAAGTTTTTAGTCAAGTTTGGAGAACCATGGGAGCCCTCTTACACAGATTGGCTTTTCTGCTTAAATAATTCTTCCATTTGGCATCTTCTGTCTCTTTTTTCCTCACAGATAAAGGCTTTCAAGTTAAAACTAGCACATGTTTGTCCTCCTCATCTTGGTTTGGATCCTGGAAGTTGATAGTGTCCAACTCAATGACGAAGGAGGGCTGGAGGAGGGTGTGGGGAGCCTGGAGAGATGAAAGAGTTCCAGGAACTGAAGTGGAGGAAAGTTGATGTCCTCAAGGATAAACAGGAAGGGCCTCCAGGCTCTGAGCAGAAGCTGAAGTGACCGTGTGCTCCACGGCTGACAGATACATTCTATTTCAGTAGGATGAAGAGGAGTCAGTAGAAGTGTCTTGTTTACATGTCTCTGCGTAACGATGTCACATGTGTGCCGGGCTCATGGAGGCCAGAATCAGCATCTGATTTTCTGTTGCTAGAGTTACTTGTGACTGCTCAATGTGGGTGCCAGGAACAGAATGGAGGTTCTCTGGAAGAGCAGCAAGTGTTCTTAACTGAAAGCCAGGACTCCAGCACCAACTCTGACTTTCTTAAATGCTAGTGGCTGGACCTGGCTATAGATATTGTAGGTTGTTCTTAGTGTTGAGCACAACAAACCAAATAGATCAATCAAGACCATTGGTATTACTATTGGATGCTGTCTCTTCCTAACCTGGCACTGCAGAAGAAGCAAGCAAGAGTCTGGAGAGACGGCCCAGTCAGTAAAGCACTTAGCACAGAAGCACGAAGATCTGAGTTTGACCTCCAGAATCCACATGAAAAGCTGGGTATGTGGCATACGCTTGTCATCCTTGGGCAAGGGGTCTGGAGACAGGAGGGCAAGGGTCTTGGAACCTCTGGTTCCCTGGTGGCCCTAGCCTAGTCTAACTGGGAAGCTTCATGTTCAGAGAAAGTCGCTTCCCCCAAAAACAAAATGGAAAGCAAAAATACACCCCTAAACAAATAAACAAGCAGAAACCAAGGGATCCTGAAGAACATTCAAGGTTGATGTCTGGCCTGGCCTCTACGTACACAGGAATGTGTATTTGCTGTACTGGAGACAGACAGATGGAGACTGTATAATAGTTTACAATAGCTAGAAATGTTTTACATACTAGAGAGTAATGGAGGGCTTCCACCCAAAGACATTAGCTAGAAGTGTTAGATTAAAACCTAGTCATTGCCTCCAGCAAGAACCAGAGAGTTAGTATAAGAATACCAAATTAGCCCCAGCAGGGAGGGGCACCATTGCTCTTCCCCTGCTTCACAACTAGATAAGAGATCTTGGTCAGTAAGATCACTGACCTTGATGTGTCACCTGCCTACGTGACTCTTGTCATCTGCCCTGCTTGCTATATGCTACTTAAGCCTGCTTTTCACTTGGTGCAGAAGGAGAAAGAGGACTTGGACTTGCATGCAGGACTAGCACTAGAACTTAGATGGGCTAGGACTCAGATTCATGCAATCCTCAGTCCCCGGGGCCCAGAGCGCTTGGGCCCAGGGGATGCAGCACCAGTTCAGAGAAGATAGCTACTGCTTTAAACCCAGTGTGTTTTAGATGGCCTCAGATGTACCTTAACTGCTGAGCTGCCAGATTTACCATCTCTCTTTTGCAATGACTGTAAAAGTCTGATGCCATTTTTAAGAAATACATTCAGATCCTGTACTTCATGTGTCGTCTCTGCCATCATTTCTTCGCCTACGCCTTGTCTACCTGACTAGGACCCCCGTTTCTCCCGCGGATTGAGGGAGGCCCAGATCGGCCGGCCCGCGGCACTCTTTCACTAGGTTTCACTGTAGCTGCCATTTTTATTTCTGAGAGAGGAGGCACACCAGATCTCTATAATTAACAGGTTAATTTCAGACATGGTTTTACCCATTGTGCTGTTAGCTATTTAAAAAGAAAAAAAAAGAAGAAGAAGAAGTTTGGCTTTATATAACTTCCTCTTTGTCCTTTAAAATAATCACTCTAAATATTTTCCTTGGCATTTTCCCAAAGAAACAAAACAACTGGGGCAGGAGGGAGGGGGAGGAGGAGCCTTATGGAAAATGTTCTACGAGAACTTAGCTGTTTTAGACTTTTAAAAACATTTCCTGGCCAAGTTTAAAACCATGAAGTCTTAACTGAATAGTAAACAGAAGCTAACGGGGTGGGGGGTGGGGGTGGGGGCAAAAAGGTCCTGGTTGAAACAGTGTCACCATTTTTGTGTTGAAGAAGGGGTTGTTTCCCCCTAGTAAGTATGTATCACACACAAACAGCATATGAAGCAATATCTTACAATTCTATGGTGGATAGCCATCTGCCAAGGGCATTATCATACGCTGACCTTGTGTGAAAAGATTCCCAAGGCTGAAGTGCTGTGTTTAGCATGTTCAGATTCTACATTGTACACCATCAGTGGAGTAGACTGTGGGGAGCAAGCCATGGGGTGTAAAGACAATAGAGTCCGAGGGTAGCAAGCACCCACAAAGTGTCTTCCGGTTGGGTGGGAGACTTGAGAGCCACAGCACAGCTCCCCTGGATGGACTGAACTTATGGAGTGTCCCCAACTTCACCTCTTAACCTAGCCCCTCATCTTTCAGATTCATCAAGGACGATTCAGTATTTATGACCTTTGTCCCCCAAGCTGCCGTTGACATGCACTGGCCTCACATGATCATCTTCTAATCTAAATCCCCTTCTCATGGTGTACAGTTAAAGGACCTTTCTCCAGCCCCTTTCTCGGGGACAACTCTCTTTAAAGGCCCGTCTTCACAAGGCTCCCAGGCATCATTTCTGATTACCTTTTGCTTAGAGGCCACAGGACTTAGAGTTATCCAAATGCTCTCGGGTGCCTCGTTTTTACAAAGCCCAAGCTTACGCAATATTCTACTTCATTTCAAGATCTGGTATCTATGAGCCTGAGTCAGACTTCTATTTTGATGGTCTCCTAGAGATGTTTTTGGAGAACTGCCTACCCGGCTGCTTGCACAGGTAAGTGTGTGCAAGAGAGTTGGTCCTCCACCAAAATGGACGGACTATCCTTTAGCAGTCAACCCTGGTGTTAGATAGTTTTCATATCTCATGAAACCATCCTATGATACTTTTCAAATATTTATTATAAAATGATGATGATGATGATGATTTGGGGGGGAGTGTGTAGGTGTGGGTAAGTGTATGAATGTATGCTACTTGAATAGAGATGCTCAGGAGCCCAGAAGGGCATCAGATCTCCTGGAGCTGGAGTTGCAGATGGTTGTGGGCTGCCTAATGTGGGTGCTGGGAACTGAATTCAGGTCCTCTGGAAGAGCAGCTGGTGCCTTTAACCAGGGATCCATCTCTCTAGCCCTTTTGTCAATATGTTCGAGCACACATTTCTTTATTAGTTAATATTGTAAAGTTTAGCAAACACTTGTTAGCTGTTACTTTGTGTACACAGACACACAACTAGATAATGATCATGACTTCTAGAAGGGGGTGTGCCTAGTTCCAGCCAATAGGCTGTGTGTCTCTCCTGAGGTGTGCCTAGTTCCAGCCAATAGGCTGTGTGTCTCTCCCGAGGCGGGCCTAGCTCCAGCCAATAGGCTGTGTGTCTCTCCCGAGGCGGGCCTAGCTCCAGCCAATAGGCTGTGTGTCTCCTCTGAGGTCGGGCATTTAGGAATCACCGTTGGCTTTTCTTCATTCTGCCCCTTCCTTACTTGGGCTCCCCATCCCTGCCACTGAATCACTGGTTGTGATTTAAACCCTATGAGGCACTTTGCCATTGAAGTTCCCTCCCTTATTTTTATTAATTATCTGAGAATATCCTATATTGTGTTTTGATCATATTTACTCCACTCTTCCAAGATCCTCCCCCATTTCCTACCTTCCCAACCATGCATCTTTTTTTTTTTTTTTAAACCTCACCAAGTCCTTTTTGCATTGTCCATCCATGCTCATCTGTGTGGCCTTCCATTGCTGCACGGCTGACTTTGCAGGGGCCACGCTCTTAAAGAAAAGGGGCTCACCACCTCCAAGCAGCTTGCTGGCTTCCCATCGCTCTGTGCATTGAGGCAAGAAAAAGGCATCAGATGCTGGAGCCGGAGGTGCAGGGGGTGTGAGATCCCTGGCACCAGTGCTGGGAACTAAACTCCAGTCCCAACAGAGCAGCAGTCACTCTGAACCTGTGCCATCTCCCCAGCCCAAAGCACTCTGGGTTCCACCCTTACAATTCCATTACCACTTCAACTCAGGAAATGTTAAGCTGCTTCTTTCTTAGAACTAAGGCTGTAGAGAGAGAATCCAGCATGTCTGCCTCACTTTAATGCTCATTCCTCCTACTAGGGCTAAGGAATTTCGGTTCATTCCTGATAAATATTTGAGGAAAGAACAAATTGACAGTAGCCTGAATATTCTGTTCTAAAAAACAAATGCTTTCCAGGTGTGATGACACACACTGTGAATCCTATCCACTCGAGAGGCAAAGGCAGGAGGGTTGCAAGATCAAGGGCTGTCTGAGCTATTTCTCTCTCTCTCTCTCTCTCTCTCTCTCTCTCTCTCTCTCTCTCGCACACACACACACACACACACATACACACACACACACACACGACAGAAAGGAAGGAAGAAGAAAGAAAGAAAGAAAGAAAGAAAGAAAGAAAGAAAGAAAGAAAGAAAGTAAGGAAGAAGAGAAAAACTAGGGATGTGGCTTAGTGGTAGAACATGTCATGAAAACCTTTGGTTCAATCCCTAGTACAACAAAGAGAAAAAAAAGACCCCAAAATGGAACAAGAAAGAGACTTTGGTTCGTAGCTGGTGGGTACAAGAGCAGCCTGTTGATTCCTGTTGTATTTTCATCAGTCAGACCCTTTCTGGCTATGGCCCCTGTTTCTCACATGACTCATTAAAGAAGGAAGTGAGATCTTCTTCAGTGGTTCACATTTGCACTGGATGAAATCTGTGTCTTCCTGACAAAGCCAACGTAAGTCTCCGTGCTTATCTGGCTTGTTAAAGGCTCGAGGATCAGCCAAATCCCACATGGGTCTCTGTGACCTGCTCTTCCAGGAATGGCAAGATTTTGACATTGACCTTAGGTCCTCTTATGCCATTTCCGAAATCATTTCTGTGATTCACATCCTCAGCAGGACCTTTCACACAGTCCATTTTCTATGCATCAATGTGAGGCTGTATTTGCAGGTTTGTCAGCTGTACCACAGTGCAGAGATGGGACTTTAATGCTCTGGGCATCTGTCCTTCCCACACCTGTCTTCTTTGGAGAAAGCGTGTAGGTCTTGATTCACATAACTGACTATAGCACTGGTGGAGAACAAAGCTCTTTACTTTCAAAGCTATTAACCTAGTTCAGAATTCTTTGGGGATCATGTCTACAGATGGTGTTTTTCCCCCCAATAACTCTTTAACAGTATCTTCAACTTCAACCCTTTTCCCCACTTGAAGGTCTGCTCCCAGGGAAGGAGACCATCGAGTATCCGTGACAGCTGCTCCTGTTCATGGCAGCCAGTGGACTGAGGTGACAGAGTAGGCTCCTGTGACACACACATGGTCTTAACATTAAGAAGGAGATGAAAAGGAACAGCGGCCTCTGGGGCTGACTTAGGGAAGAGCACATCTTTAACTAGAGCCTGTACCATGTTGGAGAAACACTGCAACAGTCACCGGGAAGGAGGGGCAACGAGTGCAATCACAGGAGCAGAGCTGGAACAACCATTCAGTTTTGTAGTATGGGTGACAGTGTTCCGAGCATAGCTGTGGGACACATTGAGATAGGACATATTACAGAGAGGGAAAGGCAGGATCAAGTGGTCCAGACATTTGGCTGAGAAAACCTGAGGACAGTGAGGTAGTGGGGTGAGAGGTTCTTCTTGGCAAGTCGTAGAACTTGGTTGGACTTTCGAGCTGAAACAAGCTGGCAGAGTGATGGCAGGAGTGGCCCACAAGAGCCCAGGAATGTGCAGACATGTCATCAGGACCCTGGCCCCTCCCTCTCTTTCTCTTTGCTCCTTAAATGCTATGAGGGAAACAGACTTCCTCCAGCACAGGCCCAAAGCAGAAGGGCAAACTCTGAAACCACGAGCCCCAAACCAACCTTTCTTCCTCTTACACTGGTTTGTCTCAGGCCCTTGTCATGGTATGGGCAGCTGATTGACAGAGATATATGTTGGGTGCCCTGGGCTGTACAGCCTTCATGCTGTTGTGTATGTATCAGGAAACAATGCAAAGTCTCTCTGGTCAGTTCAGAAGACACAGAGGATGAGCGAAGAGAGACACGAGAGACTGTATAGTAAGGTCTAGCCTAGATAGGCCATAGTCAGACCGATGAGAGACCCAAAGGAGCTTCCAGAGAGATGGAAATATTTATTCCATCATGGTTATGTCAAACACTTTGGATTCTATCTGTGTTACGATCTTTATCTTCTAGTAGTTGTACTTAGCAACGTTGATTTAAAATGTATTTTATAGGGCTGGAGAAGTGGCTCAGTGGTTAAGAACACATTCTACTCTTACAAAGAACTGGAATTAGGGTCCCAGCATCCACATCAAGTAGATAATAAGTGCAAGTAACTCCAGCTTCTGGGGGACAGGCGCCCTCTTCTGGTCTGAGCGGGCACTGCACCCACGTGCAAGTTACCCCCTACCCCAGACAAATACACATTCACATCATTAAAACTTTAGAAAAGAAATCTTGAAACTAAATTGAATTCGTTCTATAACCTGGTGTGGTGGCTCTCTCGCTCACTATAATTCTGTTTGGAAGGCTGAGACAGGTGGAATACTGTATATTTATGGCCATCCTGGGCTATATAATGGTGTCTTACTACACCATTGCCACACATGCATATACATATATCTCTATACTACAAACTACACCTTGGACAGAATCATATCCAATCTGTTGCTGATATAGAAGCATTAAAATTAGAGACAAAATGCCAGTAAGCATGTATTTGAGAGACTATAGGTGCAGTTTGCTAAGAAACCTTACCCAAGCGCTAGAAGTAAGATAAATACAGAAAACTCAAGGAAGGCAAAGCAGGAACATGAGATGGTGACATCGAGGCCACCGGGCTTCCCGGGAGATGTGCAGACTTAACAGAGAGGAAGAGAGAACCGGGAAGGACAGAAGGCAGGACAATGGAAACATCACCACTGTGCTTTCCGGTAACTTCCTTCTAGATTCAGTGAAATCCAAGATGGTCACAACAGGAGAGTAAGAAATAATCATAAATAAAATGGGGATTTGGTGCGGCAAGGTTTAAAATTCATATGTATATGCAGGCACAATCACAGCATCAACTCGATCATCGTAAAGGAATAAAAGAAGGAACTAGATCAGTTCAAAAGCATTAGTATGGTAGAAACAGCTAATTAAGAACTTGCCCATGCACATGGCTAGGCTAGCTTTAGAGATTAGAACAGGAGAAAGCTCCTGCGGGGAGCAGTACTGGTAAAATGTATAAAATACAAATGCCGATTCTCATCCCACAGCACAAAGCAAAATGTATCTCGGAATGAAATAAAAGCACTCATAACAAGCATGCGAGGCAGCCAGTGTTCACTATGTAAGGGCTCGGACTGCATTGCAATGGAGAAAGTGACAGCACATTGAAGTAAACATTCCTTAGAAGTGTGCAGGGGACAGCCATATCAGGCTTCTGTCAGCAAGCGCTTCTTGGCATCCACCATGGTGTGTGCGTTTGGTGTCTGTATATGAGATGGATCTCCAGGTGGGGCAGTCACTGGGTGGCCTCTCCTTCAGTCTCTGCTCCATACTTTGTCTCCATATTTCCTCTCATGGATATTTTGTTCTCCTATCTAAGATGAATCAAAGTATCCACACTTTGGTCTTTCTTCTTCTTGAGCTTCATGTGATCTGTGAATTGTATCTTGGGTATTCTGAACTTCTGGGCTAATATCCAACTATCAGTGAGTGCATACCACGTATGTTCTTTTGTTATTGGGTTACCTCACTCAGGATGATATTTTCTAGTTCCATCCATTTGCCTAAGAATTTCATGAATTCATTGTCTTTAATAGCTGAGTAGTACTCCATTGTATAGATGTACCACATTTTTCTGTATCCATTCCTCTGTTGAAGGACATCTGGGTTATTTCCAGATTTTGGCTATTATAAATAAGGCTGCTATGAACATAGTGGAACATGTGTCCCTGTTACATGTTGGAGTATCTTCTGGGTATATGCCCAGGAGTGATATAGCTGGGTCCTCAGGTAATACTATGTCCAATTTTCTGAGGAAACACCAGACTGATTTCCAGAGTGGTTGTACCAGCTTGCAATCCCACCAACAATGGAGGAGTGTTATTCTTTCTCTATATCCTTTCGAGTATCTGCTGTCACCTAAGAGGCTCTGCCAGAGCCTGACAAATACGGAGGTGGATGCTCGCAGCCAACCATTGGACTGAGCATAAGGTCTCAATAGATGAGTTAGAGAAAGGACTGAAGGAGCTGAAGGGGTTTGCAGCCCCATAGGAGGAACAACAGTATGAGCCAACCAGTACCCCTAGAGCTCCCAGGGACTAAACCACCAACCAGAGTACACGTGGAGCAACCCATGGCTCCAGCTGCATATGTAGCAGAGGATGGCATTGTCGGACATCAGTGGGAGGAGAGGCCCTTGCTCCTGTGAAGACTTGATGCCCTAGTGTAGGGGAATGCCAGGCGGGGGAAGTGGGAGTAGGTGGGTAGGTAGGGGAACACCCTCAGAAGCAGGAGGAGGGGGAATGGGATAGGTGGTTTTCAGAGGGGAAACCAGGAAAGGGGATGTTTGAAATGTAAATAAAGAAAATATCTAAAGAAAGAAAGAAAGAAAGAAAGAAAGAAAGAAAGAAAGAAAGAAAGAAAGAGAGAAAGAAAGGAAGAAAGTGTGTAGGAGACTGGGCCTTGGCTCAGTGAGTAAAATGCTTGCCTGGTGTGTACAAAGCCCTGGGTTCTAACCCAGCACTGCCTAAGTTAGGTATGCCAACACAATTCCAAAACTCAGGAAGTTCAAAGTCATGCTTGGCTGCATAGGGAGCTCCAGGTCAGCCTGTACTAGAGGGTCTGAAAAATCTGAGTTCCTTTCTTTTTTTAAATGAGAATACTAAATCCTATAATCATTTAATTAATTATTATTTCTTTATTCAGAGAATGCTTTTTTTTTTTTTGAGACAGACAGGATCTCACTATACAGTGCTATAGCTCTGAGAATTACCAAGCTGGCCTCTAACTTACCTCTGCCTCCTGAGTGCTGGGAATGAAGGTGTGTGCCAATTATATCTGACCCCAGAGGATGGATCTTAAATAAATTGCCTACTAGAATTAATTAAAATTGTATTTAGGTAAAGATACTATGGAAAATTTATAATTGTAAGCTCAATATCATGAGATGTGTTTAAGCCACAGAACGAAATATTATGCCACACTTTAAATTATTTCTATGGTCAGTTTTAAGTGTCACTGAAAAAATTATTGTAAAAGAGACAGATTATGTTGTGTTGCCAATAATCAAAATATGCATAGCAAAGGTAGTTTGAGATCAACACACTCATTAATGTTTATTCCAGGGGAGAGAGTCTGATGCCTTAACATTAAGTCTGTAACACATGAACCATGATTTGTTCCACTGAAGAACAAGAAAGAGGACCTAATAGAATTGCCCAGCCATTGAAAGAGTGAGCAGAAGTCCAGGAAGTCTCCCTTGCCTCTCTTGCTTGCTCTTGTCCTCTTCATCCTGTCTGTCTGTTCATCTCTCTGTACATCTGTCAGTCTGCCTGTCCATCCATTATATATCTATCCACTCATCATTTATCAACTCTCTATAAAATTTATCTATCATCTATCTTTATCCATCCACTCATCTGTGTCTTATCTATCTATCTGTCTGTCTGTCTATCTATCTATCTATCTATCTATCTATCTATCTATCTATCTATCTATCGTGTTTCTATCTATCATCTTATTTATCTCAATCATCTATCTATCATCTATCACCTATCTATCTAATCTATCAATTTAACAATCATCTGTCATCTCATTTATTTCTATCATCTATCATCTCATTTATCTCTATCATCTACATACCATCTGTCCATCTATCTATCTATCTATCTATCTATCTATCTATCTATCTATCTATCTATCTAATCTATCAATCATGTATCATCTCATTTATCTCTATCATCTATCTATCATCTATCTATCTATCATCTGTCCTATCTATCTATCTATCTATCTATCTATCTATCTATCTATCTATCTATCTATCTCTATCTACCGACCTGCCTGCCTATCGGTAATTTTTTAGTGTTATTCTATGTCCTAGTCTTGTTTGAGCACCTGCCCGTCAGCCTCTAGGTACTTTTCCCTGGTCTGCCTCCGAGCCTGGCAGGCTTTTCTTCCATGTCCTTCTTTCATCAATACAGCACACTGCTTGTGTTTCTTATGGTCTGACACATGCTTACTTAGTCTTCTAAGTGGGTGCCTTAGTATGCCCTACTTATTCACATCTTCCAACTTTTGTACAGTGAGCATGTTTAGTTACAATATATGACTTTAATAAGAGATATTTTAGTCATAATTCCTGATTTATTTTTATCTTTCTGTGTGTTTTTGCCTGAACATATGTATGTGGTACAACATGTGCACCTGGTACCTTCAAAAAAGGCATCAGATCTGGAAATGGAGTTACAGACACTTGTAAACCCCCACATAGGTTCTGGGACCAGGGCTCACTACAAGAGCAGCAAGCACTCGTAGCCATGGGTCCAGGCTCAATAATAGTAATATGCTTTTTTAAAACACCAAAGTGCAATTTCCTTTTGTGTATTTACATTCTAACTGTATATTTGGCATTATCTGTCTCCTAGTTCCCAGTTCTCTGCCCAACTTGGCATTTCCACATTCTAAACACAATCTTGAGTTCCCCTGTTCTTGAACCATACTCTATTTTCCTGGCCCCAAAGGCTTACTATACGGTATAGTTACATGCTATTCTGAGGCCGTAAAATCAGCCCCAGGCCTCTCCTAGGTGCCCCCTCTCTCTGGCCGTGTAGGTCCCTGGCAGTGGTCCATTCTGGCCCTGGAAGCTGGCCAAGGCTGCAAGGACCTTCCCAGAAAGTGACTTAATTCCCATCTCCTCTGGGGCATGTTGTGCTGGGGTCAGCTTCTGAGCACCAGCTTCTGGAGGCCAGGAGGCCATGGGGTGCTGAGTTCAGCTCAGTGGCCAGTGCCTTTAGGGACAGCATGAGGAATCTCGAAGGCACCAGGCTGACGATCCTTTATCTGATCAGGACAGTTGCTACAAACACTGATTGCTGCAAAGGACTCAAAACCAGCCCTTGGGAATCTCGAGAGTTTATTCAAGAGTTATGGGGCCAAAAATTAGCCAGTGTGATCACGGCTCACATCTGTAATCACAACAATCTAGAAGCTGAGCCAGGAGGATTACTGCAAATTTGAGTCCTAGCCAGGGTGTCAAACCTTCAACCCCTCAAAACACACACACACACACACACACACACACACACACACATTAAAATTAATTTTAAAAATTTTAAATTCATCCTTTATTGCCCGAGGGAAAGTTATTGTGGAGTCACATATACATGCATGTCTATATCAAAACTGCGTGAGCGTGCATGCGTGTTCACATGCATGCGTGTGCGTGTGTGTGTGCACGTGCGTGTGCGTGTGTGTGTGCACGTGTGTGTGTGTGTGTGCACGTGTGTGTGTGTGTGCGTGTGTGTGTGTGCACGTGTGTGTGTGCACGTGTGTGTGTGTGCACGTGTGTGTGTGTGTGTGTGCACGTGTGTGTGTGTGTGTGTGTGTGCGTGTGTGTGTGTGTGTGCGCAGCTTGCTGCTAACTTGCTATGTATCTGCTTCTCGCTTTGAACTTCCTGCATCATCCCCCAAATGCTGGCATTTCAAAAGAACACTACCACAGCCTGCTTCAATAGATATTGTTTTAAGCAAATTTTGTTGTTTCAAGAGTTAATTATATCTGTAGCTTGGGAAAGCGATGAAACAGAAAAAAAAGTACTGTTGGTGCCGAAATTCTAAATCAAACTCAAATTTTGGGGCGCTCAGACAAGTGCCACTGGTCCGTCAGTCTGGAGCAGCAGGCAAATTCCACGGGTCGCTGGAAGATTCTGCCCTGCGCCTGCCCATCCAAGTGAGACACGCGTGCTTACTTAGCCTGGTGGCGGGATGTTCTGCCTAGAACGAACCCTTCAGGTCTCAGTCCCGCTGGGGGCGAAGCTGGGGGAACAGATGGCACTTCTAAATCTATTTCTTGGTGTTCAAAGCAAAGGCTACCTGCAGAGCTGGTACTTTGCGTGTTTTCAGATCTGATAAGCCTCCTCTCTAGGGTCTGGGGGGTCGGTTTTTGCAAGTTCCGCTATCTAGTGGAATCTTGGGGGAGCCACGTATGGTGTGGGTTTGGCAGTTCTCCTCTGTGTTCACCCGTAGGAGCAGCTCCGGAGGAGTGGGGAGGGGTGACGGAGGGTCGGGGGGGGGGAGGGAGGTCCTGGGTGGAGATGGCCTGAGTGATGGAGGGTCCCAGGTGGGGATGTCTCGGTGAGAGGGGTCGGGGTGAAGAGGGATCCCCTGGATGGGGATGGTCCCCTGCCTCAGGCAATGAGTCCAGGGCTCCTGCAGTTTCCTGCCTGGGCGCGGCAGTGTCCGCCCCAGGCGGGCCGCAGCGCTGCACAGAGGAGAAACGCGATAGGAGGCAGCAGCTGGCCTCCCACCACCCTAAAAATAATCCACTCGCCCGCTGCTGACCTGGGAGGAAAACTTGTCGTCCCATGGAGTGCTTGAACTCCTCGGCTTGCTACGGAGAGATCCCCACCACTTTGAGGAGTCACTGGGCTGTAAGCTGTTGATTTTGATCTAGCACTTCCTCAGTCAAGGCATTGGCTATTTCTAGGATTCAGGGGACTTGCTCGGAGAAGGTGGGGATCAGGTTTCCAGTCTGACTTACACAATCCTGCTGGCTGGAGCCGAAACCTACTGAAAACAGGGAAAGGTGTCACTGATATGTGTATAGACTTTCTTAGCCCTTCCCTTAACAATTCACGCAGCAGCTTTCTGTCTAATGGATTTGTTACTCTTTGCTCTTTAGGAGTTCTGTGTACTAGTTTGAAATTTACAACTTCAGACTGCCCACAGGCAGTTGGTAGCTCAAGTGCGCCAGTAGGGGGACTAAGTCCTGGAGCCAAAGCCAAGGTATTTTATCTATTTATTATTTATTTATTTATTTATTTAGTGTTTGTTTGTTTGCTTGCTTGCTTGCTTGTCTGCTTCCGTGTTGGTTGCAGTGTCTAAAGACAATCTTATCCTGTGTCACAGAGTGTCATAGCCCCTGGAGGGTAAATGCATATGGACTAAGGCTAGATAATCCATCAAGTCAGTGGTTATTTTTGCTAGGAAATTTCCTACTCGGCTCTGCACAGAACCGGGCAGACAGCTAGCTAGCTAGCCAGACCCACGTTCAGTGGAAGGATTGCAGCATTTGCTTTGGTGGATGGTGGGCATCCTGCGAGTGTCGGGTGGCAGCTGCCTTAGGTGCCTTTCAGGGATGCGTGTCTCATCTAAATGCTGAGTAACTCAGGGCTGAGCTATTCCACCTGCAAGAAGGAAAGCTATCCCGTTTGTGTTTGCTTTAGCTGTGTCCAGAGCCCCAGCTTGGCTGGCACTGCCAGTGGGTCACAGTCGACCGCTTCTGCTGTGTGGTCAGGGAGGTGGCTGCTCCTCACTCACCCAGACTCTAAGTTGGAAGCTGGAGGTTTGAACTGATATAAATACCAGGGGCTGGGGAACTTCTCGCAGTGCAGGTCCTGGGCCACAGACGGACGCTGCTCTTGCTATTTGTTGTTGTTCTCTGAGGGGAAACAAGTTAAGGCATGGAGAACTCCTCTCCCCTTTATGTTCTGTTGTGCAGGTCACCCCATAGTCAAAGTTTCCCTTTTGATCTGTTTTAAAGTTGGTTCCTTCCTCCTCCCCATCCCCAGTGACTATTGTGAGCACTTGACTGTCCTTCAGAGGAATTGCGCTCCCGGGGAGAGCTTGCTCCGCTTTCCCTCATGGCCCCTCTCCTCCTTGTTGCTCTCTCACTGCTGTGCACAAACTGAGCCTAAACAGATACAGGGGGAAGGGCACCGGCAATGGATGTCAGGGACAGTTTGGCCCTCAAGAGCATTAGTGTATGGCCTTCCTCAAAGGCTTACAATAGCCTGAGCTCTGGAATGGAACCACAGATGATGTTCAGGAATTTAAGGATTTATTAGAAGGCTGGAGTATAGTTTGGTTTGTAGGGTGAATGCCTGACATCGTGAGGATCTGGATTCAAATCCTAGAACAGCATGAACAGGTATTCACACACACACACACACACACACACACACATACACACACACACACTATCTTGATTCAAAATCTTTGATGGATATAACAGCTGATATAGTATCTGCAGTACATTTCCCCTTTCCCTCCTTCTGGTTGTCAATGTAGCTGGCTAGTAGAACCTTCTTCCTGGACAGTGGCTTTAGAGACAGGAATCTAAAGGTCAAGGGAGGTGAGGAGAAGAGATGTTAAAAGGAAACCTTGACATTGGTGTGAGGAGCAAAGCTGGTGCAAGCCAGGGCAGGGGTCAGAGGTCATAGCAGAGGGAACAAAATCTAGATGCTTTTGTGAAATGTCACCATAGTGCTGGGATAGAGCACGTCATTCAGTGACAGAGCATTGGCCCAGCATGTTTGATGCCTTGGGTTTGGTCTCCTATGCTGTAGAAACCAATAGACAACAAACAAACAAGCAAGTAAATGACTTAACATTTCATTACATCATTTACACTAAACAAGGAGATAGTCTTGAGAATCTCATTGCTAGCTCCTATTTTTTGATTGGTTTTCTATCTTTATCAAAATACATCTATGATTATGTATTATGTAGAGGTAATGATTTACTAAATCTGTGATCAATTCTTGAGTTTGTTTTGAAAATATATTTTTTATACCAAATATGTGGTCAAATCTTGAGGTTCTTTTTTAAGAATGTAATTAAAAAAAGATCTCAACTAGAAAACCTATCAGTGACTTATTAAGAAATAGGTTTACTGGATATAATATGTATAAGGATTATGTACAAACATATAATCATACAAGCTTTCAAATTACTTACCTGTATTATATCCATGCAATGATTTCTAACATCTTAGGGGAATTTGTTTTTTCCAACAATTTATCAACTATTCTTGGTATCACATTATTTGTCTTGTTTTTAGGAGAAATAGCATGTCTATTTCTAAATTAATTATCAATGAAAAGAAAAATAAGAAAGGCACTATTAGTTGATGAGATATTAACTTTTAATTAACCCAGAATCCAACATAAATATGGAAAAGAAAGTCTGGTGAGGTTAAACTCTTAGAGAGCTATTTGTTTTAACAGGAATAGTTAAGATCAGTTATCTAGGAAGATGGGTGGGCAGCTGGCAGAGGGGAAAGCACAGATTATAGATCTGACGTGTGGGTGTGGATCCCAAGTTGTCTACTGCTTGACAGAGGAATGACTTTATCTGAAGCTTACTGCAGTATACTGTAAAATACCCTAAACATCACTGCCATCATGTTCTTGTTCTGAGGACATCAAACGGGCTACATCGGGAACTAAGCAAACACCAATTAAATAGTAGGCTCCACACAGAGGCTGTTAGATGGCTGAAAGACATGTTGGGGTTCTAGGGCCTTTCTTTGGTGGAGCAGAGCCTCGAGGCTCTAGTGTCTTTTCAGTATAGCAAAGAGAAAGATCTACTAAAAAGCAAAGCCAGAGTGGGTATGCACTCACACACACAGGGTAACAGCTACAGTATTCTCTTCTCTTTCTCCCTCCCTACCTCCTTACCTCCCTTCCCCTCTCTCCCTCCCTTCTCTCCCCCTCTCTCTCCCTTCCCTTCCCTCTCTTGCTCTCTTCTGTCTCTGTCTCTATCTCTGTCTCTCTCTGTCTCTCTGTCTCCCTGTCTCTCTGTCTCTCTGTCTCTCTCTCTCTCTCTCTCTCTCTCTCTCTCTCTCTCTCTCTCTCACACACACACACACACACACACACACACACACACACACGGTAGCAGCTGAAGTCCTCACAGTGACTGGCATGAAGTCCCATGTTTCCTGCCTCTCTCCACCTTTCATTGCACTGGGACACTGTTTTCCAACTCAGCAGCTAGCTAACTTCTGCAGAATTTAGGAATATTTCTAGTGGTGGTTTCATAACAGCCAGAGGGTTCAAATGTGTATCAACTGATGAAAAGATGTATAAATGTGGTAGAGCCTGTACCACCTTGGCTCTTAGATAATGCTAAGAAAGTATATTAGGTCTGGTGAGAGGGCTCAGGAAGTAGAGCCAGTGGCTGCTAAGCCTGATGACCTGAGGTTGAACATGTAACCCAGATGGTGGAAGGAGAGAACTGACTCCTGTAAGCTGACCTGTGGCCTTCATATGCCTGCTGTACCAAATGCCTGCTGTATGTAGTGCACACACACACACACACACACACACACACACACACACACACAGAGAGAGAGAGAGAGAGAGAGAGAGAGAGAGAGAGAGAGAGAGAGAGAGAGAGCAAAAAATAAATAAAGAAGAGAAAATATCTCACTTCTTCCTTAAGGAGGGAGGCAGAGTTGATGGGAGGTTGATTAAAGGATACTAAGCTTCTTTGCAGATGATGAGTCTTTCTAAAATTAGCTTGCTGACAGCCCCACTACTTTGTGTCTATAACGAAGCCAGTGAATTGCACAGGGCCCAAGATGTCTGGCTGAGATCTTAGGAGTCTTCTTATCTTGTCAGGAGCTCAACTCAATGTATCTCAACTGCTGGACACCATTATTCCTCAGAGAGAAGCAGCCATTGTTCACAGTCCTTTTGCCTGTCTGTTACTACTCTGTTGAGGTCATTTCTGGTCAGATGGCAGGGCCAGGGAATCTTTCTGCATGTGTGAATGAGTGTGAGAAAATAGTACAATTTTGTATTGTATCATTTCGACATTTCATTTATCAGTTTTGTTTCTTTTCTTCTTTTCCTTGCACACATGACCATTTTTCTTCTTTGACTTATCTTAGTCGGACATGTGGTGCTTCTCTGAGGTAGTACTTTGCACAAGTTTTCGTTTCTTTTTCTTTTTTTTTTTAAACCACGGAAAGAGGTTTATTAGAATGTTATGGAAAACCTGAAGTTACTTGACATGAATTTTATTTCCCCAGCCACAAAAGTAAGGGGGATTAAATTTAAGCTATGAACCCCTTAGCTAAAGCCTCCATTTTCGGAAAGAAAGTTAAATACTAAGATGGTCTTTTCTCTATTTCAGGCTAATCAAATAAGAAGAAATGAGCCTTTCTTTTTGTGGGAACAACATCTCCTCCTACAACATCTATTATGGTGTTCTCCAAAACCCCTGTTTTGTGGACGCACTCAACCTGGTCCCTCATGTCTTCCTGTTGTTCATCACCTTTCCAATCTTGTTCATTGGTGAGTCATTGACAAGTCCTGTGCACAACACCTCATGTTTCTGTCTCACTGGCAGCTGAGGTTCTATGTAATGCTGTGCGAAAGCTGCATTCCTAGTAAAATCACCCCAAAAGCTGGTCTGTAGGTTTGTGAGGGCAGAGTAATGCTGTTTTGTGTGTATTGATTGTATGTACTTGCTGTGGACTATCCCACAGGCTAGTCAGTGACTGTACATACCCTTCATACAGCAGCTCTTTAAAATGGAGCAGGGAGATAATTCTGTGAGACAGAACCAAAACCCTTGGGGAGTGCTTGCTGTATGCTATGAGACAGGATGGAAACAGGGTGAGACAGCACCTACCGGTAGTGCAGACCACAGGAGCAGGTGAGCTGTCACACTTCCATCTTGTCAGTCCATTTGCAAAAGCAAATCACCCTGAGCATTCACCTGAAGGGTGACAATCCAGCTGGGCCTCGAAAGAAGAAGAGAGGTGGATTGTATCTTAGGTAGAAAGAATTCTCATGAAAACCATTTGGAAAGTTTGCTGGATGTGTGGTTAATACCTGTAATTCCAGCACCTAAGCAGAAGGCTAAGGCAGGAGGATTGCTATGAGTTCTAGACCAGCATGGGCTACATAGTGTTACTGACTCAGGAAACAAACAAAAGAGCTTGTAAATATACATCATTTAACCATTTACACTTTCACACAAACCAATTATTTAGGGCAGTTAGATATGATTCATCAAACTTCCTGAAAACAACCAAAACAGATCATTTTACTAGTTTCTTGTCTTTATTTTTCTGGAGGCAAGTTTCTGTTGTGTAGCTCAGATATGTGGAGCTTGCTATGGAACCCACTATGCCCTGGATCTTGCAGTCCTCTTGCCTGAGTCTCCTATGTGTTGTGGGGTTTATAGGCATCACAACCATGTCTGGAAAAAAATAGACCCGTTAACTTGTTAAATATTAAACAATGTTTTTATGTATAAGATGATTAATGTTGATGTAAGACTAAGTACCTTAACAAAAGCGAGAGAGATAGGGTTTATTTGGCTAACCATGTCAGATTAGAATTCATCATTGTAGGGCATCCCCAGACAGCTGGGTCTGTGCTGTGTGGAAGCTGAGCAAGCCAGGGAACCAAGCCTGTAAGTGACATTCCCCCAAGGCTTCTGCTTCTAGCTTCTACCTTGAGTTCCCATCTCGGATTTCTTTGATGAAGGACTACAAAGTATAAGGTGAACTAAATGCTCTCCTACCTGAATGGCTTTTGGTCATAGTGTTTCTTGTAGCAACAGAGAACCAAACATGCATTGGTACCACACGTTACCATTCCATAAGTGATCAAAGAATTTCTGTTCTAAGGTGTACAAGGAGGTCAGTATCACTCTTGGTACACTGCTGTTAATGTTAAATCAATGTATAGAGACTGGATATTGTAGGACCAGAGAGTAGAAATGCCATTCCGTTTTTACTGCAATGGTAACTATAACGGATATGGAGTTAATAATTCATATCGTGACAGACCCTTAGCCTCTAACGCCCCCCATTTAATGTCATAACAGAGGCTGGCCACGAGGGTATTCAGATAGGAGGACTAGAGTGGGCACTGGCAATGGGGCATGATGGAATGTACATATGACACTGGCTTCTTACCTAGATCAGCATCAAAGAAGCGCCACATACTAGGGAAATCATGACGTTACAGGAGACACAGAGATTTCCTGTTAGAGGTGAAAGAAAGCATGAGCCACAGAACGTGTTTGTAAAGCTCACTTTCTAGGTGTGAGTTACGTCTGGAAGCACTAAGCCTTGAGTTGGTTTTCTTTACTGGGGTGCTTCTGGGGTTCCCTTATCCAAACCAAGCTCCTCTCTGGCAGTATTTGTATACAAATCGTCGTTCATTTTTGAAGTACATTGTATATTACTGTAATCAAAGCTGAAAAAGAAAGAGGAGGGTAAAAACTGGAGGTGGGATACCATAAATGAAGTGATGGTACTCTGTCACCTACAGTTTGGGGAGTAAAACTTTAAAGTTTGACCAAGAAGTAATTACCGTGTTTTCTTCTGTTGTGAGCTTGGGGTGAGCTGCAGTGCTCTCAATCCTTCCCAAGGCTTGTATGAATAGCTAAACATTGTCATTTTAGTTTACTTTAAATTATGTGTGTATGCATGAATACCCATGTGTGTGAGATGCCCATAGTATCCAGAGGATCAGCTGGATCTAGAGTTGTTGGCAGTTGTGAGCTGCCTGTCTAGAGTGCTGGGAACTAAACTCTGGTCCTCTGCAATATCAGTATGCAGTCCTAACACTGAGCCATCTCTACAGGCCAATGTCAGCTTTCTTTGAGAAAAGCATGGTATGCTTGTTGAACAGTGCTGTTCTGGCCAAAGGCCATCATTTTCTCATATGACATGCATATGAATCAGGTCTAGGGAGGCAGCTCAGTGCACCAGCCCTTGCTGTGCGAGCATGAGGACCTGTGTCTGAATCCCCAGAACCCACAAAAGGAAGATGCCCACATCTATAATCTCAGTACTCCTATGGTGAGATGAGAGGGAAAATCCCCAGGAGCTCACAGGTCAGCACTGACCAACAAGAACCCTTGTGTTACACAAGATGGAAAGTGAGGCTTTCTATATGCACATCATGACACACATGTGCTCACACATACATATGAACACATACATGAACACACACGTACACACAGATATGCATGTGATTCAGAACTGATTCAAATGTGTCCCATATTGTACCCCAAATATGTCTTTTTCATTAGTCCCCTTCAGGTCTCGTGTTTTTTTTATTAGATATTTTCCTTATTTACATTTCAAATGATATTTCTTCTGGTTACCCCTCTGAAAAAATATCAAAAACAAAAACAAAAACAAAAACCAAACCCTGTTTCCTCCCCCTTCCCCCTACTCACCAACCCACCCTCTTCCAAGGTCTCATGTTTTAAAAGATTCTAGATACTGATTTCCTTTTGATTTGTCATTATTCATTTATCTCATTTAGTGAGTCAAAGGTGTAAGACCATCAGTTAAGATCATGCTGTTCTCAGAGGTGGAGCAACATTTCTGAATGATGTCACATGAGTTAATGTGTGCATGTCCATGGTGCTGTGAATCTAATGTAAATAGTCATTTTTAACATAATGAAAATAGACCAGAGTTTCCATCGGTGTGAGGCATTAGGGTTCAGGAAGTTCCCCAAACCTTGCAACATGCAGAAATGTAAATTATACCTGTGGTTCTAATCACCTTTATGTTAATCGCACTCTTACACCTCTTGTCTCTCAGGATGGGGAAGCCAAAGCTCAAAGGTGCAAATTCATCACAATACATGGCTTCATTTCCCCGGACACAACCTGAGATGGATTCTGACGTTTGCGCTCCTGTTTGTCCATGTTTGTGAGATAGCAGAAGGCATTGTTTCAGACTCGTAAGTGACTCAACTCATCTTATCATGTGGCAGTAGGCACATAGACAGATAGTAGCCAAGAGCACATCACCAGACTTGATTGCCGGGGAGGGATCTGACCGTGACTTATTAGCAGCAACAGCTGTCACTCACCATACAGGATAACCAAGCGGGGTTTGCTTTTATTTTGTGCAAGTATGTATGACGTATGTGTATTCTTGTGTGGGGCTTGTGTGTGTGTGTGTGTGTGTGTGTGTGTGTGTATGTGTGTGTGGAGGTCAGAGGAAAAGCTCTAGTGTTGGTCCTTGTTGATGTATGAGTCCCTTGCCATTGCTTCTGCCAGTCCAGCTGGTCCCTGAGCTGTCTCCAATTCACATCTCCTTATGAACAATGAGACAGTGGGGACCAGATATGTGCTATCCTGCCTGGTTATTTACACAGGTTCTGAGGTATGTCCTCATACCTGCACACCAAATCCTTTACCTGGGGAACTTCTCCCTTGTCCTTCTGGGCTTCACCTTCACTGTTGTCTTGCTACGTAATTTCTCTGACAGATAATTTTAGATCTCTGGGACTTGTGCTCAGTCACATGCTTTCATGTTTTCTTGTACTCATAGTCAGAAAGTTCTGTTCTCTGACACATTTTAATGGTACTTTATCTTTAAAAATAGGTATATAGAATCTATATTGATACTAAATATCTTTATATATATATGTGTGTGTGTGTGTGTGTGTCTTGATGTTAACTGAATATAGCCCTAAAAGCTCTGTGTTTATATTTTAATATAGTCATCAGTTTTCAGATGCTTTCTTTTATTTTGTAGAGAAATAGAGATAGGAAGGCAGGCAGTAAGGGAGCCGGAGACCCATCAAGACAAAGAAGTAAAGGATGAGAGAAATTTAGGATCAGAATTCATATAAGTCATATCTCTAATGGAATTTTGTCCTTCTTACAAAAGAAGTTTATATTAGGAAATTAAATACAATGAACTTTACTTTTAAATGCAAATATAGTCTATTTGTATCTCACATAATAAGAGAATAAACTCAAGCAATAGGAACATATTGATCATGTGCTTAGGTCATGGCATACCTCTTATTTAAGCATTGATGTGCAGCCACGAATAGAGGCACATTCCTTTAATCCCAGCGCTCAGGAAGCAGAGGCAGGTGGATCTTTGTCAGAGGCAAGCTTGACCTACATAGTGAGGTCGAGGACAGATGCATCTTTTCTGTATCACTCTTCCTCAAATACATCCTTTCCCCTATTCTTTAAGCATTCACTTAATTCGATCACTAAATTACTTCAGCAGGTCTGCCTTGATGCATCATTTGTATATCAATGTATATACCTACAAATGTAGAATGGTGGCTATATGCTCACTTTGGTGAGCACTTCAAGATGCTGCTTCATTGTGTTTAATTCATGCTTTTGTTAGGATAAACACTTTCAGCACAATTGTGTCACACAGGTACGATGTGTCTGCTCACATGTTCTCTAAGCAACTATCATTGCAATCTGGCTTTAAACATAGCTGAGTAAGCTCACATGCCGAGATTAAAAACTGAATGAAGAACTTTCTAGAACCTTTGCTTCAGATACCAACATCATTTTCTCTTTCTAGGCAGCGGACGTCCAGGCATCTCCACCTTTTCATGCCGGCTGTGATGGGATTTGTTGCCACGACAACGTCCATCGTCTATTATCATAACATTGAAACATCAAATTTCCCTAAATTACTTTTAGGTAAATATTCTCGTAGGTTTTTCTCGCCATCCTCCCCAAAAGAGCCATTCGGTTTCTTTCCCACATAATAAATAAATATATACTGAAGAAGGCTGAGAGTGAGAAGCTGGGGGAAACTCTTCTCAGTCTCTCAGTGAACGTGGAAGTGGAGATACATTAAGGCGCCCTAAGCTCTGACAATTCCATGACCCCTCCACTAAATGCCTCTGCGGTTTGTTCTGGGGCGAAGGGAAGGGGTTTGCTGGCCTTAGGAACACCAGGAGATGTTTTCTAACAATCAGAGCTCGTGCATGTAGTGGCCCCACAAGCATGCCATTCTAAATAGCTCCACGTCTCCCTTTGCCTTGGGGTCTTGAGACACCTTCCAAAGGCCTCTCCCATCCTCTGTTGGTGCCATAGGACACCGCTGCTCTGGAGCTGCTGGCCAGTCAGTCCTCCATGACTCCTTGCAGCAAAACCAGGGTAGCCTGTGGAGAAGTCAACAGTCCTTGTCTGGAGGCACAGCTCTTCAAAGCTCAGCCCCTCCCCCCTGCAACAGGGCTGCGCTAGCCTTTCCAGCTCCTCTGACCTCCAACTCACTTTGACTTTCTTTCTTTTTTTTTTTTTTTAAAGGTTTTGTTTGTTTGTTTGTTTGTTTTTTCGAGACAGGGTTTCTGGCTGTCCTGGAACTCACTGTGTAAACCAGGCTGCCTCGAACTCAGAAATCCGCCTGCCTCTGCCTCCCAAGTGCTGGGATTAAAGGCGTGCGCCACAACTGCCTGGCTCACTTTGACTTTCTAACTGGCAACAAAAAAGAAAACGTTCAAGCTGTGTAATTAAGTCACAGAATAAAAATGGAAAGAAAATGTACAGTTAAGCAATGTATCTAAGGGCTTGAAGTCAAAATTGGAGACAATTGTTATGTAGGTCTGAGAGAGGCCACTATATTACTAAAATGAAGGACTGATTGCATTTAAAATGCTTTCGCTTGTTATAAGAGAAATCCTTGATTTCAGAAAGAAATGCTCATTTTAAAATCATGAACTTTTAATTTTGTTTCAATTACAAATTTATGATGAAGCCTTCCAAACCTGTGGAAAATTGAAAGAATTATACAAATCCTCATTTACCCACTACCTGAAGAATTATACAAATACTCATTTATTCACTACCTAAAGAATTATACAAATACTCATTTATCCACTACCTAAAGAATTATTATACAAATACTCATTTGTCCACTGCCTGAACAGTCCTATTTAAGGTCTTACTCTGTTTTAAACAAATCTTTATTTTTCTATTCTTTATCCATATATATGTGTACATGGATATATATAATCTATCTATCTATAGCTAATTAACTATATATATAAAACTAACTATATATTTTTTATATATGCTGTATATATATTCTAACTAGAGTTAGATCTTTGTTTACATTTCTCATGAAGTAAAATTTGCATACTGTTTTACTTTATTTTCTTTATCCATATATATCCATATATTTTTCTGTTCTTTATTCATATATATACATATTCATATATATGTTCTAACTAGAGTTAGACCCTTGTCTACAGTTCTTGTGAATTAAAATGTGCATCCTTGAGACCAAGAGGCCTTGAGTTGTCATATGTGAGCACCGTCATCCGGGTATAGCATGTCCCTCAGCCATGCACACACTCTCTGTCCCTCTCAGACCGCTCTGACGTTCCCACCATCTGCACAGAGAGACTACCTACCCTGATTCCTTCCATTGCATGGAGACTGGCTTGCTCTCCAGTGTCCCACAGATTGCATCAGTCTAACCCCTTTAAGTTAGGCTGCTTTCTCTCAGCATGATTCTGTGAGGCTCATTAGTAGTTCTCTTGCATTGGGTTTTGTTCTTAGAATCAACTGTTGTGCAATATTCCTCTGTACAAACATGTCACCTTTTCCTTCTGTTATTGACACATACCTAGACTATACTGGGCTATCATGAAAGTAAAAAGGCTGTTGTGAAGAGTTTTGTGAATGCAGGAGTTTATTGCTTTATGGTAAAAAGCCTCAGGAGAGATTGCTGGGCCACAGGACAGGCAGTGGTATATGTATGTACGTGTTTTTATTAGTAAGAAACCAGCAGATGTTGACCCAAATCACTTTATATTTTCATTGACAGTATGTGGCATCTTCAGTTCTGTGTGGACACAGCCTTGGTGAGCTTGGTCCATACTTGGTAGCCATACTGGTGGGTGTCCACCAGTATCACCATGGCTTTCATGAGCATCTTCCTGTTGCCTGCTGGTGCAGAGTGTCATTTGATGAATTCATTGGCTTGTATCTTTGGGAGGTGTTAAGTTGTCATCCTCATTATCTTTTTAAAGTGGCTGTTGATAGGTTTTATTCTATTTTTAGCCAGTTGTAGTTTATCTTTCGGCTGCAGAATTTATTCTCCCAGATCTGAATTTGGAGCATCCAAACTCCTTTCTTTAACTGAGTCTCCTGTTAAGCAGAAAATTTTGTATTTAGAACCATGATCCATTTAAAATCAGTTTTGTAAAAGATGCCCTTAGAGTGCAAGGCTCTTTTTATTTCAGACACACAGCATTGGCTCCTAGCAATCTCCTTTGATCTAAGGTTTTAGATGGGATGTCCTATGTAGTTGCCCCTGGTTATTTTCCTCACAGATGTAGGCTACAGAGACAGAACTGCCTCCATTCCTAGCACAAGGTGTTTATCCTCACTCTTTGTCTAACCTGGCCAGAGAGTCACCAGTCTGCTTCAGTCCTTCGGAAGAATCAGCTTTGTCCGTGCTCCCAAGTGTGCTCGGTTCACTGGTCACTCACTGTGGGTGGTGTCCTTCCCCAATCTCTATCACCTGCCTTCCTATTTTAGATTCTGTTTGTTGTCCTTCTTTTCCTCATCTTTAAGGTAGAGACATTGATATGGGACTTCCCAGAACTAAACATTTAAATTATAATATTTATTCTTAGTTTCTTTTTTTCTTAATTTTCACACAAGGTAATAGAATTTTTGTTATAATTCAGTTGGGATATTCTCTAGTGTGTATAGGAACTCTTCTTCCACATGGGTTAGACATTCTTATAAGCATTTGGGGACATCTAGGTAGCAGACAGCGTAGAGAATCTCAAAGGTGGCTGTACTGTGTCTGTGGACAGGATTCCTAGTCTGTCATATTCTCCTGAGGCCAAGGAGGATCCACAAAGAATGGCAAGGACACAAGTTCAAAGTCAGCTGGTCCTCAGCTGACCCTTCAGGCCCTGTCATCACTTGGCCCGCTGTTTGGCGAGTGAATCCAGATGACCCATGCTCAGACTCAGAGCACGTGGAAACTGAGAGATGAGAAGCGTGGGAACTGTTTTAAAATGCTTAGTCTCTGTCATCCACTAAGCAACTCTTCAGAGGTGACAGGCATTGCTCTTGACTTTTTTTAAAAAAAAGTAACACTTTTGTTTTAAATTTTATTTTATGTGTATGGGTGTTTTTCCTTCCAGCTAATATTCCATCTTGAAGTCTACTTGGCTTGGAGTTAGCGTGAGTTCTCCAGGGTCTTACTTTTCCTGCTTTCAGGTTACATTTTTCCCATCACTTATTTTTAACCTGTCTCTAGTCTTTAAGGTGGACCTCTGTAGACATTGGGTCATTTGGTCTGCTATTCCCCTGAATCTAACCTTATTTACATATCTTAAGCTAAAATATAACCTGATATACGCTTAGTTACGATGGTAATGTTCAGTTCTGCTTCAGCGAGGAAGGGTAGAGTACCCTCAACTACTCTGCTTCTGCTAACTCTTGCCCAGCTAGATTGTTTGATGGGTTTGGGATTCCATCTTTATCCTTTATTCACTTGTAATGACCCTCCATAGAGAGGGTCCATTCTTTTTTTTCCTCCATTTTTTCTTTTTCAAAGAGGTGAAGGGATCTCGCTGCTCGTAATTCACATTCATGGCAGTGCTGGCTGTGGTAGTGAAGAATGAAGAGTTCCATCCATGTTTTCTAGGACTAGTCAAGGACAATGACTTTCAGGTCATTGCTCCTCTCCGTGTCCTCAAACAGCTGTGCTCGTTAAGACGATTTGTTTAAGAAGAATCCCGTTCCTCTTGAAGGTTAGCTGTATGGCAGAAGCCCTACTGAACAGCTGGATAAATCCCATGATGACTCCATGCCAATAATGATCCACACACACCTAGAACTACAATGAGACCACCTAACAAACAGATTACACAGAAACTGACTTGCTTATTCTTCATACAACTGAAGGTCAACCTTGTGAATCAAGGTTAGATACAATATCACAGAGTCACACAAACCCTGAAGGCAAGAGATTATCCTTACATCTCCTTATGGCTTCCCATAAGGAGAATGATGGGGTGATCATTCTCCTTATGATTGGAGTGGAAGCCCTCAATATTTCTGACTTATTATCATACTTTCATGGATCATATGATCAAAATGTTGACATGCTCCAAAGCAATTTATAGATTCAATGAAACACTTGTTAAAACGCCAAAGCCATTCTCTCCTCAGATCTGACTAAATACAAGATATCAAATAACTGATTAAGTATTGAGGAGAAGAGAAGCCAGGCAGGGACATCACATGACTTCAAAATATACCATAAAGCTCTAGTAATCAAAACAGCATGGCATTAGTTTCAAAAGAGACAGGCTTTGGAAGAGGGATAGCAAATTCAGATGCAATGCTGCTCTCTTGCAACCAAACAGCTCTGCACAGGGACACAGAAACACACTGGAAACAAGGCAGTCTCTTCAGCAACAGGAGCTGAGGGCAACTGGGTATCCTCACGCCGAAGACTGAACCTTGACCCCTGTGTCTCCTCCTACATCATACTTTCAATTTGAAACCCATGATGCACACTTAAACATACATGTTGTTTCCTATTAAAGAAATCATTGCAAATGAAGTGCTTATAATGTGCTCGTGTTTAAGTGTCAGTGAAGCCTTACACTTGCCCCTTCTCTTTCTGCAGCCTTATTCCTGTACTGGGTAATGGCCTTTATTACGAAGACGATAAAGTTAGTCAAATACTGGCAGTTGGGGTGGGGAATGTCAGACCTGCGCTTCTGCATCACCGGAGTGATGGTCATCTTGAATGGGCTGCTCATGGCCGTGGAAGTCAATGTCATCCGGGTCAGAGTGAGTACCAATTGCATTGGTATGATGACTGCCAGTGAAGACCCCAGCAGTAAAGATTACAGCCATTCAGGAATTAAGTGATGTTTAACCAGGTCTGAGGAGGGAGCAGGACATTCAATCTACATGTGTAAACATAAAATTAAAATAGCCGCTGAATTGCATTGCAGGACATTAGTCTTAGTTGTTTTTCCATTGCTCTGATAAAACACTGTGACCACGGCAACTTAGGGAACGAAGGGTTCATTAGGGTTAATAATCATTTCAGAGGGTTAGAGTCCATGGCCATCATGGTGGAAACATGGTGGCAGGCAGGCAGGCAGGTCAGCATGGCTCTGGGGCAGTAGCTGAGAGCTCACATCTTGATACACAATCATGCAACAAAAGGTGATAGAGATAGAGATACATAGAGAGATAGTGATAGAAATAGAGATAGATAGATGGATAAATAAAGGTGGAGATGGGAGAGAGAGGGAGGGGGAAAGGAGAGAGAGACCAAGAGAGACGGAAAGAGACAGATACAGAGACACAGAGATAGAGACACAGACAGAGACAGTGACTGGAAATGGCACCAGTACTTTCAAATCTCAAAGCCTGCCCTCAGTGGTCCACCACCTCCAACAAAGTGCCTAATCCTTCTGAAGTAGTTCCACAGCTTTGGGACCAAGTATTCAACTTCATGAGACTGTGTACATGTGCATGTGTGTGTATGCATGTGTGAATGCATGTGTGAGTGTGTGTGCTCATTCCTTCTTAAACTACCAGGCCACTCATTTCTCAGAACCTAAACTATATTTATACTCTTGCAGGTAGTGATTGATTTCATCCATCGATTTCTTCATCCATGATTTGGCAAAGGCAGATCTGGGTTTATCAGAACATGAACCTTGAAGTTGATCACTATAGAGAAAATAAGTTCACCTACTCTGCTCATTTCCCTCATGAGGCTTCTATGGTGACTCACAGTGGGAACTTTAGGTACATGTGCAAAGCAGAGTAGTTAGGGCTCCGGTTAGGAGGTGAAGCCTGTCCTTTCAATACCTTTGTACTCTCTGTTCTTGATGCTGTCAGTTACACTGTGAGACTCTACTAACTAGCACTAGCAGGGTTTTCAGTATTTATCTCTATCAATAACTTTATGAGTAGAAAGATATAAATCGCAGTGAAACTGGGAGGTAGGCAGTTAAATCAACCAAAACACGTGAGCCAATAATGGTGTTAAAATCTCAACGATAGAGCAATCTTCATTAATTTAACCCTATCACAGGATAACAACAAGCTCTTCTAAAAAGTATAATTAATTTTTCAGGATTGTCTCCAAGTGGTTTCAATGTGGAATTCTGGCAACTAGCTGGTTAAAATAAGGAAAGCAAAGAAGAGACATTGCAAAGGACATTTCAGAGCGCAATGGAAAGAACCATAAATTAAAACACACGTTTTGGCTGCCTTAAATGAAAATGTAGAAAGGGCTGTGGTTTTATTTTTAATCCGGGGAGAGAGAAGTAGGCTAATGGTCACACTGTGGAATTCTTCCTACCCGCAGAGATATGTTTTCTTCATGAATCCTCAGAAAGTGAAGCCTCCAGAAGACCTCCAGGACCTGGGCGTGAGGTTCCTCCAGCCATTTGTGAATTTACTGTCCAAAGCTACTTACTGGTGGATGAACACACTTATCATATCAGCTCACAGGAAACCTATTGACCTGAAGGCGATTGGGAAGTTGCCGATAGCGATGAGGGCAGTGACGAATTACGTTTGCCTGAAGGATGCCTATGAAGAGCAAAAGGTAAGAGCATTGGTCTTATACTCTTCTAGCCACATAGAACGGGCCTGTTAAGTACCACAGTGCAAAGTTTAAATAATATCTGTGGTCGAGGAAAAGTAGGTTTTCCCCTCTCACCCAGGAGTATGGCTTCTTGTTAATTATGACACTGAGGACAAAGAGGAGGAGCTAATGAAGTAAAGAGATGTCAAGATTGTTGTCACTAATCACCTAAGGAAGGACTCTGAGGGCACTGTTTTTCTCTGGGACATGTTGCTCATTAAAAATAGGCTCAGGGTCTGGAGAGATGGCTCAGTGGTTAAAAGCACTGGCTGCTCTCCCAGAGGTCCTGGGTTTGACTCTCGGCACCCACAGGGTGGCTCACAACCATCTGATACTCCATTCTCAAGAGATTCAATGCTGGCTTTGGAGGGCACTGCACACGCATAGTCTATATATACACAGAAGGCACAACACCCATGTACATAAAACCTAAAGTTGAATGATCCTGTGTAACTAACCAGTTATCATAGAATGTCTATGCTTCAAACTTGGAAACTATTCAAATTAAATTTTGAAGCACAGAACCCAATGCTTGTTGATAATTTATGTGAGATTTCTTTAAAATGGTCATTAATAAACATATGCTATTTTTATCATACTTAGAAAAGTTATTCACAGGATACTTGAGAAGAATTAAAATGTATTAGCTATTGATACTTTTGTTTTGTATTTTGACAAATTCCTTCATGGATACAATGTATCTTCATCCCAGTTGCTCCTCACTCCCATCTTTGGATATTTGAAGTTTGTCCTGTTGCTATTCTAAATGGTCCTGGGTAGGGTACACAGCTCTGGATGAATTTTTGTTGCAATCATCTTTACAATGTTGGCATTCACAATGATGGAGTCATGCTCACCCCGCTGAATCTGTTAGAATGTTTTGGCAGTTCTAAGTGAAAATCAATGAAGTGTTTATGGTACATGATGAAAACAACCTCATGTCTCAGAATCTTGAGTTTTGAAACTGCTATTGCAGGAAAAGGTTGCTGCAAATGGGCCTGAGTCACTTTCCTGCTTTTTCTTGAGGAAAGTATTCCATTTACCACCTCCAGCTCCCATTGCGTTGGCTGGCTGGCCAGCAAGCACCAGGGGTGCCTGCTCAGTGTTAGGAATCCAACTCATCGTGCTTGACTTACTTCATGTGGTTACTGAGGATTGAACTCCGGTCCTCAGGCTTTCAAGGCGAGCAGTTTACCAGCCACAGCATCCCTCCAGCCTTCCGCCACATTGAGTTGGCTTCTGCGCTGCCAAAGATTTCAGGTCTTAAGGTCTTCACAAACAATGGCTGATGTGTGAGTCAATGGTTATCTTAAGCGTGAATCCATTTTTCCGTCTTCAAACACAGCCTCCAACAATTTAAAAATGAACTGACTCCTCTTTATGAAGCTGAGAAGATACGGAAGATAAATGATGTGCGGTAATCCACTTTAGTTTTCAGGAGAGTGACTGGGAACCTCTTACAAATATAAAACATTCAGACACATGAGCATTTTTATTCAAATCACTGTAGGAAGTTTGTGTGTGGACATGTGCATGCCATGGCTTATAAGTGAAGATCAGAGGACAACGAGTAAGAGCGGGCTCTTTCTCGTCACCGCGTGGATCCTGGGGTTGATCTCAGCGCACCTGGCTGGGTGGCAAGCACCTTTACTCACTGAACCATCTTGTCGGCCCTATTCACAATACTTTTGAAAGGAAATGTGTGATTGGAACCCCTCATAACAGTATGAATTTGTCCTTAAGAACCCTGGGTCGTCCCTTGACGACTAAGAACAGAGGTGCAGAACTGACTTACGCGCTACTTTGTATCCGTTTCACCGTGGCGGGTCCAGTAGCTACATTTGCATAAAAAGCAAAGATGCAGACTTTCCCAGGTTGCATCAAAGTCTCCACAATTATCTTCGGGACCTCAGAAAGCACATCTCAGCTGTCTAGGTCAGCAGATGTCTGAAGGTTTTACTTCAGTCTATTGTTTGTTTCAGAAAAAGGCTGCCGATCACCCGAATCGGACTCCGTCCATATGGCTGGCCATGTACCGAGCTTTTGGGAGGCCAATCCTGCTGAGCAGTACATTCCGGTACTTGGCTGACTTGCTGGGGTTTGCTGGTCCTCTTTGTATATCTGGAATAGTCCAGCGAGTAAATGAAACGCAGACTAACACAACAAGAGTAAGTGCTCGGTTTTAAAAATTATTTTGTATTAGTTAATTTTGTATTGTGAAGGCACATGACCAAGGAAACTGACAGAAGAATGAATGTATTGTAGGCATATCGTTTCAGGGGGTGAGTCCACGACCACAAGGGTGGGGAGCATCGCAGCAGGCAGGCATAGTGCTAGAGCTGTAGCTGAGAGCTTACATCTTGATCCACAAGCATGAGGCTGAGAAAGAGCTAACTTGGAATGGCATAGGTTATCGAAACCTGAAAGCCTGCTCTCTGTGACACACCTCCTCCAACAAAGCCGTATCTCCTCATCCTTCATGACCAGTTCCACCAACTCAGGTCAACTACTCACACATATGACCCTGTGGGCAACATTGTTATTGAAATCACGACAGTGTGTGGGTATGTCGGTGCCATAGCTAACATGTGGAAGTCAATGACTACTTGTGACGGAAGAGCAGGTTCTCTCTTTTCAGTGTGGACCCTGGGATTGATCTCAGGCCATCAGGCTTTGTGGCAAGCACCTTTACCTATGAGCCATCTTGCTTGCCTGGTTCTCAGTACTTTTGAAAAGAATAACATTATTGGAAGGTTACATTGTAATTGTTACTTTTATTAGTGCACTAGTATGAGAAATTCAAGTATGCTCATTTATCAAGGAATTTAATGTTTTATAAGTAAAAAAAAATTTATTTTAGGAGAAATTACACACACACACTCACACACTCACACAAACATATACACATTCAATGAATGTATCTGCCCAAAAAATTATTCCTAAGATTTGGAGCTTATAAATATTTAATAAGTACCATTTGTGTTGAGGAACTTTATGCAAAAATTAATGATTAGCAGTCTACACCTGAACTGCAGAGCCAGGAGAATGAAGATGGGATGAGAACTTGAGGTTCAAATGCACATTCAAGACAGATATGGAAGAAACAGAAGCATATTTTTACTAGATTTTAAAAAAACACATCCTATTGAAATACACTCACACATCTACTGTTGTTCTGATTATTATTGTTGTTGTTAGCTATTCAAACAAATATTTGCTAGTCCCAAATTATCCATCTCAGTGAGCTTACATGCAGTTAGAACGGCCATTCTGAAGCCACAAAAATAGCTTAGGTTCTTACACTTCAATGCCAATTACATTTTTATTCACATGAACATCAAAAAAAGGAGAAAGAGGAGAAAGGAGGGAGGGTGAAGGAGAAAAAGGAGGAGAAGGGAGAGGAGGAGGGGGAGAAAGATGAAGAGGAGGAGGAGGAAAGAAGAGAAGGGGAGGGAGAGGAGGAGAAGAGGAGAATGAGAAAGAGGAGGGGAGAGGAGGAAGAGGGGGAAGAGGAAGAGGAGGAAGG
>NW_022196903.1:136631839-136636199 GCF_008632895.1 Mastomys coucha | reverse complement strand
GGGAGAGGAGGAAGAAGGGAGAGAGGAAGAGGAGGAAGGAGGAGAAGTGGAGGGGAGGAGGGGGAAGAGGAGGAGGAGGAAGAGGAGGGGAGAGGAGGAGGAAGAGGAGGGGAAGGAGACCACTATGACAGAGTGAGAACTTCAAAACCTATTTGCTCTATGTACTCCTTCACAGCACTCAATTTCAATAATAAAAGTGAAGAATGTCTTTAATATTGCCACACATTTGACTGATCGTTAGCACCTGCTACTGTTATGCACAAAGCTGAATCAATGCTTTATATCCCTATGGATTCACTCCGTTTTTTACTAAGACAATTTTTCACAAGTCATATTTTCTCCCTGGAAGTGACACAGGGGTGAGATAAATAAAATGTTTTAAAATTTGTCTCACTCATGTGAATCAGGATACATAGAAGCTGGGAGAAGTTATCCCAGTCAGTAAGCCCTGGGCAATTTATAATCGCCATCCCAGCACAGGGACAGTGTAGACTGGAAGGCTCCCCGAGGGCTCACCCACCAGCCAGGTGAGCTGAACTGGGGAGCTCCAGGCTGAGGAGAGTCCCCATCTCGAGGGAGATGGATGCCTGCATCGTAAGAACACTGAGTTTTAAGTTGAGAGGCATGTATACTTTAATAAATGCAGCTAAACATCTGGCAGACGGGCAGACTCGCTTGGATTTGTTTCCTTTCTCCCTTTTAGGAAAAGTTTTCAGAGACACTCTCATCGAAGGAATTTCTAGAAAACTCCCATGTGCTGGCTGTCCTGCTCTTCCTGGCCCTTATCCTACAGAGGACATTTTTGCAGGCTTCCTACTATGTGACCATAGAGACCGGCATCAACCTCCGTGGAGCTCTGCTGGTATGCAGAACATGGAACCTTTGTGTCTTCTACATGACATGCACTGATGTATTGATAAGCACACTAGCCAGCCAGGGGATGCCCTCACTCTACACTGTGTTCACGTTAATATTATAGCCATGAGTTTCTAGGACCTACTTTAAAAATTACCACTTAAAATAGTGGACTTTGTGACATTTTCATATATACATGCTATTATACATTGTTTTTCCCCTTCCCCCTCCTCCCCCTCCTCTTCCTTCCTCCTCCCCCTTCCCTCTTTCTCCCCTTCCCTTCCCCTCTCTACTCCTTCCTCCCCTGTATATTGTCCTCCTTCCTGTTATGGGGTTATATGTATTCAATCACCTTTCTGTTACCCCATCTTTGGACCCCCCCCTTCCTTCTCATATCCCCGTTTTGGATTTTATATCTGTAGCTTCTACTTGATGAGAGAAACATGAATTAATGTGTAGAGGACTTTCAAAATAACACAGTAAGAAAGATAATTTTAAAAATCTTGCATCTACCATCCCTATGAATTTATTTTTGAGCATAACGCTTAAAGTTGGATGTACATTACAATTCTAGAAAACACAAGCTCATATTTAAGATTATGATTACTTTTAAGAAGGTAGAGATGCTTGTATATTTTCAAAAAATTAATAATTACCATCTCAATTATTAGTTGGACATTATTAATTGGTGAGGTTTGCGAGCTTACAGCCTGGCCCTCATCTTTCCCCCCTTCTCCTTATAGGCTATGATATACAATAAGATCCTTCTCCTTATAGGCTATGATATACAATAAGATCCTTCGGCTCTCCACTTCTAACCTATCCATGGGTGAGATGACCCTGGGACAGATCAACAACTTGGTTGCCATAGAAACCAATCAGCTCATGTGGTTCTTGTTCCTGTGTCCCAATCTGTGGGCCATGCCTGTTCAGGTAGGTCGATAGACATAAGATGCTCACTAGCGGGGAGTGTGTGTGGGGGAAGCAGCCGAGCTGAGGATGCTTGGCTCTGGAAAGGATATAATACTCCAGTGCTCTTAGGCTCTTGTAGACAAGGAATATGAGACTAAGGGTGTTAGGAGGTTGAGAAGTAGGATGTGGGATTATATTGCTTAAGTTCCAATGCCTATGGTGCCCCTTGCGTGCACTGCAGCCAAGCCCCTCCACGTGATAGTTCTTTAACTGCACTGTGAATAGCACCCATATTTTCTTGACGCATTTGTAGACATCATCAGTTTTAACTAAGTCACCAGATCCGAGGTGTTTGGAAACAGGGCCTTGCACTTCACAGCACTTGGGAATCCAGCAGTTGTTAGCATCTGTCCAGATCCACACCCAGGTTTGAACCCTTTCATTCTGACAAGTCCCACAGCACTTCTGATCTGTAGTGATCACTTCCAACCGGCCCATGGCCTCACCTGACAGCAGATTGCAAAACATCAAGCTTTGCAAGATGGTTAGAGCATGATGAGCAGCAGTGCTAATTAGTTATATATTACATAAACTAGCATTTTATATGTGGTTTTTAAAGATGTGGTTTTTCATCCCACTGTGTACGAATGGCCATGGAAGCACTTACAGTTATTTTTCTGGGTTACCATGCTGGGTATTTTTCATTATGTTCAAAATTTTTCATCTTTATGCTGAAACTTACACTGTACACTATACTTATTAAAAGTGTATAAATAATAAAAGTGCAAGTTCTTATAAGTATTACTTATAGTTTGTCCTTAGTGGAAATTCAAATTCATACAATACAAATGTTTGAACATAATAGATAGCAACCCTGAGCCAGCCGTGGTTAGTTCAGCCAGTGTTGGCTATGTAACAAGTTCAAAGCCAGTGTCAGAAACAAAAATCAAAAACTTGATAAAAAGAGAAAACTCTGCGTGATAAAGTAGCCCAGGAGACTTTATGCACAGTTGGTTTTGCTTGTTTGTTTTATTTAAGTTTGCTTGTTTGGGTTTAAAGTTCGATTATGCAGTCTTAGTTGGTCTTGAACTCACAGCGATCCTCCTGTCTAAGCCTCCCAAGTGCGGGGATTACAGGTTTCTGTCAGCACACCCAGATTTCTCCACAGGTTTGCTTACTCATAGCTTTGTTGTCTTGAGTGGGGATCACCAGGTTGGGAGCCCTTGACCCCCAGCAGCCCTACTATGTTCATATGGAATGCTGCCAATATGTTCATTTCTAAGACTTGGGAAAGTTGGTACAAGTCCAAGAGAACCTAAAACATCACGTTCATAGTGGGTGATGGCCTTTTCGGCCTCTTGATGTTGCTTCTTTTTCAAGTTTAGAGCTGCATTTTAAGGCCAGAAACACCAGGAGGCTGTTCTGCAGCCTCACACAATAGGCTGGTCCAACACCAGTTGTACCAATTGACATACTAAGATTCATTCTTTGCCCATTCCAAAGAAAACTTAGCAAAACCCAACTGTCACAGTTGAGTTGACCCCAGATAAACTTCTCATGATAGTTAAGAATGTCCATCCAGAGACTACCCCACTTGGGGATCTATCCCATATACAGTTACCAAACCCAGACACTATTGTGGATGCCAAGAAGTACTTGCTGACAGAAGTCTCCTAAGAGGCTCTGCCAGTGCCTGACAACTAGAGAGGTAGAAGTTCTCAGCCAGCCATTGGATTGAGCACAAGGTCTCCAATGGAGGAGCTAGGGAAAGGACTGAAGGAGCTGAAGGGGGTTGCAACCCCTTAGGAGGAACAACAGTATCAACCAACCAGACCCCACAGAGCTCCCAGGGACTAAAGCACCAACCAAAGAGTACACATGGAAGGACCCATAGCTCCAGAGGCATTTGTAGCAGAGGATGGCTTTGTTGGACATCAACAAAGCCCTTGGTCCTATGAAGGCTCGATGCTCCAGTGTAGGGGAATGCCAGGGCCAGGAAGCAGGAGAGCGTGGGTTTGTGAGCAGGGGAAGGGGGGGTGGGATAGGAGGTTTTTGGAGGGGGAAACCAGGAAAGCAGATAACATTTGAAATATAAATAAATAAAGTATCTAATAAAAAATAAAAATAAAACATTAAAAAACAAAAACAAAAAGAGAATGTAATATTGAATAGTCAATGAATAAAAATTGGATTATTGAATGAAAAAAAAAAAAGAATGCGCGTTCTCGCCGACCGCCGCGTTCTCGCCGACCGCATTTGTCCCTGCTGGTTCCCACAGCCCCGCTCACTCTCCTGTTCCCCTTCTCCCTCCTAGATCATAATGGGGGTGATCCTGCTCTATAATCTGCTTGGGTCAAGTGCACTAGTGGGCGCTGCCGTCATTGTGCTCCTCGCACCGATTCAGTACTTCATTGCCACGAAGCTGGCAGAGGCTCAGAAGAGCACCCTGGTGAGTCACGCCCGTGGGGATGCTGTTAGGGAACCCCGCCCGTGGGGATGTGAGCACCCTGGTGAGTCACGCCCGTGGGGATGTTGTTAGGGAACCCCGCCCGTGGGGATGTGAGCACCCTGGTGAGTCCCACCCGGGGATGTT
>NW_022196903.1:136601551-136631737 GCF_008632895.1 Mastomys coucha | reverse complement strand
TTAGGGAACCCCGCCCGTGGGGATGTGAGCACCCTGGTGAGTCCCACCCGGGGATGTTGTTAGGGAACTGAGCCTCATTGCTTGATGTGTATACTTTTATAATAGAAAAGGTCAATGCATCTCAATCTGGATAATTTCAAAATCATTGAATTTCATTTACTCCCTCTCCCCCAAACCTATAACCTTTAAGCCTGGCTGGCCTGAAATTGGCTTTGTAGATCAGGCTGGCCTAAATTGACAGAGCTCTGCCTGCCTCTGCCTCCCGAATGCTGGGATTAAAGTGCTACTGTGCCTAGCCTCATTTATATTCTTGCTCAGTGAATGTGTACTTTTGTTACTGCATAAATATTTTTAATCTGGGGGTCTGTTCTTTCTACATAGTACACATTCTGGTATTTAGTGTATGTTGTACATATTCTGTCTATATTACCTGTGCTTCCTTCTTCATCTCCCACTAACCCTTTCATCTGTCTATACAGCCTCACATCTAATTTCATGTCATGTATACACATGGTTTAATTTTATGCATCTCTGTAAAATCTAGGACTCACAGATTACAGAAAACATGATATTTGTCACTTTGAGTGTGATCTAATTTACTTAATATGAAAATCTCCAGTTGCACCCATTGTCCTGTCAGGAATGTAATTTTGTTCTTCCTCTTGGTGGAATGACATCTATGGTGGTCTCCACATATTTCCTCATCCATTCCCCTGCTGGTGAAAAACTCATGCCCTGGGACTGATGTTGCATTGATAGAATGTGTAAGTGTCTCTGTGACGTGTTCCGTTGGAGTCGTTTGGGTGTGTGTTCAGGGATGGTATACCTGGGTCTTGTGATAGCTATAGCTTGAGTCTTTTTGAAGAACTTCCACACTGGCTTCTGTAGTGGTTGCGCAAGAACAGCTTGTAAAGATAGATGAGAAACTTGAGACTTGACTGTTTTCGTCTCTCACTGTGAGAACCACAGGTGCTAAGCCCTTGGGACTTTTGTTTTGTTTTCAGACAGGGTCTCACGATGCAGCTCTTGCTGTCCATCCTGGAATTCACTAGTGTAGATCAGGCTGCCCTTGAGCTCACAGAGAGCTGTTTGCTTCTGCCTCCTCAATGCTGAGATTAGAGGTGTGGGTCACCACATCTGGCTGGATCCTTTAAAAGAAAAAGAAAGCTGTCAAAAATGACTCTTAAGCTTTGAGTGCCAGTTATGACCAGGAAGAAATGAATTGAGGAGTCACAGATCAGGTGCGGTGCATCTGAAGCTCAGTTCTCGCCAATGGTATGCATGGTTGCTTGAAACCTATTGGTCACATCGAGTCCCATGGAGTGTATTCATGGTCACGAATAGACAGTCCTTATTGATCCTTCCTGCTTCAATTTCATTACCATTAAATCATTTTAGTTGAGCAAGCGTTGGCTTTTTGCACACAACCACTTGGCAAACAGCAATGTTGTTGACAGCATGTTTGGAAACAAAGCTTGATCGAATGTGAGTGAGGCTGTGTGTGAATCAGACGTCACAGGTAGGGGTGCTCCCACCCCAAGCGTTGCTCCTTCAGTTGACATTTCTACTATGACAAGGAAGTTGTATGTTATACTCATGGTGGACTCCTCCCACCTCCCGCCCCTTGCTTGCTGCTCAGGCGAGGTGGCTCCTTGTGTCTGTCTGACTTCACGGTGCTCTGAGCCACCTCCCCTTTTACTGTAGCACAGAGAGACGTGAAACAGCAGCAAAAATGGAAGCAGGGCACCCCTCAAACATCTGTCTTTCATTTCACTGCTCACAAGCAATTGTTTGGTAGCCATTTAAGGCTACATGGAAACAAAAATGACAAACAAAATGCAGCTGAATGGCCACCTTGCTTTCTCTGTCTGCACTTCGCTCTGTCTATTTTGATGGTAGCGGGGACTCCTGTACCTCGTTAGATTTTCTAGTATACTACTCAGATGGAAGAGGCAGCTAAACTAATGATCAAATTGGGAACATTAAATCCACCACAAATTCCTCTGAAGTCACTCTGATTTTTGGCCTTAGATAAGAACATATAAAGAAGTAACAACAACATACTGTAAAGTAGGCGCGGGCTCAACTCCAAGCCTCTGAGGAAAAATGCGAACTCATCCCACACTGGCCCCTCACAGCTCCAAAGAGGAAACAGAGAGCATACATCCAGGTCACAGTAGTCCTTCTGTGGTGGTGTCGAGGGCAGACTGCAGCCAACAGGGGCTATCTCAAGCCCATCAAGTGTTACCACTCATTTGTCCCTTACCGGCACTGTTACTTAAGGATATGTGAAGCCAAGAATCTCATTTTTATATAAATTAAAGAAAGAAGTGCATGTGTTTCTTAAAAGATCTCCTTCTTCACTTCTTCATTTTAAAACCAAGGAGTATTCTTGCTTTGGCAACACACAAACTAAAGTGGGCACGATTCAGAGATTATATGTCTAGCACCTGGGTGTGGGTAACACAAACTGAAGATGCATTTTATATTTTGTGTGCACTTATGTGTATGCATGTGTGAATGGATTATGTATATGTGTGAATGTGTATATGTGTGTAGGTATGTGCTTGTGAGGGTGTATGTGTAATATATTTATGCATGTGTGTCCATTTGTGTGTGTGCACATGTATGTGTGTAATGGATCTGCGTGTATATTGGTGTGTGTGCATATTTGTGTATGCATGCATATGTCTATATATACATTTATGCATGTGTCACAATGCTAGAAGGGAATTCCATTGGAAGGGGAAGGCATCTTAACGGAGAAAGGATAGAGAGGGCGATGGAACACATGTAGTAAGAAAACAGCAGGTGGGATTGACTGGGAGAGGAGCAGGATCGAGCAGGAGGGGAGAGAGCACATAGTGGGGAGAGCAGGGGGGGCACCAGACAGGGACACAGTATAATGGCACGCATATATGATGAGGCTGTGATGAGACACACATTCATTGCTTTGCATGCTGACCTAAAATATCAGAATGATTGAGGTTGAGATTGCATCACAGTGAGCTGAGCTACCCCCGGGGTTTTCTCAGGTGATTCCTGGCTGTGCCAGACAGAGCCAAGGCCTCTTGAAGGTGTGAGCATCTCTGGGTCCTGCCTCTTTAGTGCCGCTGGCTGCATCTTGCATTGCAATGTCCTCCTCCTCTGCCTTCTAGGATTATTCCACCGAGAGGCTGAAGAAGACAAACGAGATACTGAAAGGCATCAAGCTCCTTAAGCTGTATGCCTGGGAGCACATTTTCTGCAAGAGTGTGGAAGAGACAAGAATGAAGGAGCTCTCCAGCCTCCAAACCTTCGCGCTCTATACGTCACTTTCCAGTGAGTCTTGCCGCCACCGCACTGAGTGACCAGTGTGCACAGGATTAAGTTTGGCTTACGCCACGTTCTAGTCCTCAGTGGAAGCCTATTAGTGTCTATACAGTTTTAGCCAGTGTCTGTTAGTCACATGATGCTCTTCACACCAAAGACAGAGAGACTAGTCCAAGCACAGGGCTAGCGTCTGGGAGACATGAAGCTGGCTCTGCGCGATGTTTCTGGCTGGCACACTTTATATGCTGGGATCCTTGCGAGTTTTTAAAACTTTATTTTACTTATTTTGATGATGTGTGGACGTGCACACTCTACATGTGTGGAGGTCAGAGGACAACTTTGTGAGTTCTTGCTGCCCACCTTAATGTGGGTGCCGGGGATGGAACTCAGGTTGCCAGCCTCGTGCAGTGAGCACGTTTACCTGCTGGGCTGTCACCTGGTGGTCTGAGCTCCTGGTGAGCCACAGCAGGAAACTCAGCTGCGTCCCAGGAAAGGACAACTATTTCTTTCAATTGACTTGACTACCATGCCAGCGACTATTTTAGCTCTATCTAAACGCTTTTAAAGCACCCTCTTGGATTCCTTATCCATTTTTGAGGGCACTTCTGGTAGACTTTCCTGAAGATTCAATTAAGGAGGAAAAAATTCTTCAAATGAAGGAAGTCAAACTTTATTGTCACACAACCTGCTTTTCTAGTGTGTTGTCAAGAACTTTTACGTGCTGTGTATCAGTCTCTAAGTACAGACTCCCGTGCTTTCTAGAATTGTGGTCCTGTATTAGCATACTTGCTCAAATGTCACCTATTCATGTTTAATTTTATTTGTGGTTCATTTTGTTTCCAAAGATCTTTAAAGATGTGGGCTTTTGGGGGTTTGTGTATTATTTTCTCTTGAGTTGTAGATGACTTTTTGTTTATTTGTTTGTTTGTTTGTTTGTTTTTCTGAGACAGGGTTTCTCTGTATAGCCATGGCTGTCCTGGAACTCACTGTGTAGACCAGGCTGGTCTCGAACTCAGAAATCCACCTGCCTCTGCCTCCCAAGTGCTGGGATTAAAGGCACGCATCACTGCCGCCCGGCCAAGTTGTAGATGACTTTAGATCTTTGTGATGTTATGCACTTCTGTTCTGAAATGGAATTGTAGTCAACATTGAGGGCAGGGCATGCCCTATTTTAGGTGCCATGAAAAAGTCTCCACACTCACAGGGTCTCGTGTCTACATAAACAGTGGTGCCAGACTTGATAAAACCCTGTGGCTTCCAAAGAGGACTCTTACAAGCATGCACCTGGTTTTACTGTGACCTAAACACTGTCATCGTTGGTGGTATATAATGATAGCCTAGCCCTTGGGACCCTAAGGTAGAGGGATTGTCTTGAGATTCAAGCCAGCCTGTGCTACATAGTAAATTTCAGTCCAGCCTCAGCTACAAAGTGAAAGATGGCTCTGCAGCTAAAAGGGCTTGCTCCTCTTGCAGAGGACCTGGGTTCAGTTCCCAGCATTTGCATCAGGTGGCTCACACCTCTGTAACTGCAGCTTCAGAACATCTGATGCCCTCTTCTGGCCTTCTCAGGGAACTGCACACATATAATGCACACATTCAGGCACACACACACATACACACAAATTAAAAATGTATCAATCAGTCTTTAAAACAAAACAACAAGATAGACAAACAAACAAAAGAAAAAACCTACTATGCTAAACCCTCTGGGATTTTAGCCTAAAATTCTGAGTTGCCTCTGCACTGTGGTTTAAAGGATGGAGGAAAGATAGGAATATATTTATTAATTGAAAGGTTGAAATGTGAAAACTAGACCTGGAGTAACTGGGACCAGTGATACCAGGAACACAGGATCTCTGCCAGCCCAGTGGCTCTGGTTCCTTCCAGTCTCTCTGGGCTAGTGTCCTGAGCAGACCTTCGTCGCAAGCTCCGCAGCCAGTCCCACAGTACCCAGAGGAAACTCCACTCTCAGGTGCTCTGACATGTCAGGATCAGAGGTGAGGAGGACCCAACATCTGTCCCAACACTGGGAGTAACTGGGACCAGTGGGAGCAGGCACACAGGAACTCCACCAGCCCAGTGTTTTGGGTTCCTTCTGGTCTCTCTGGGCTGGTGCCCTGAGCAGACCTTGGGCGCGAACTCTGCAGCTAGTCCCACAACACCCAGAGGAAGTTCTACTCCCAGATACTCTAACAAGCCTAGGGTCACAGGATCACAGAGACAGCTTGACTCTGAGGAGTTCTGACACAATCAGGATCACAGAAAGGACAGGCTCCAGTCAGATTTAGCAAGGGCAGGTAGCACCAGAGATAACCAGATGATGCAGGGCAAGCATAAGAATATAAATAACACAAACCAAGGTTACTTGGCATCATCAGAACCTAAAGGTTTCTACTGTGCATCTCTATAACACTTTCACATAGAGTCCAATGAAGACCTATTCACATTTGTAAAAACCATAAGTAAGTAGAATTACATCACATTCTTCTTTCCCTTTTGTACTCCAACTCCTCCCAGAGACTTCAATACTTGCAATATCTTTTTTTATTTTGTCATATTCTCTAAAATTTATAAAATATTGTAACAATAAAAATGAGTATTATAAAAGTTGTTTGATATAAAACAACAATCAATTTAACAGTCTTATGTAGATGCTTGTTTATAGCAATACTTAAAATACATACGGTTTTCTCAATATAAATTTTAGATAACTCCAAACATATTAATTGTATATTTTAAAATAATACTTCACTACTAGTATTTTTTTAAAGAACATATATATATATATTCTTTTTGTTTGTTTGTTTGTTTTGTTTTTAGTAGAACTTAAAATCTTGGCTCTTGCTGTGATACAAGCCCAAAATAAGAACAAATTTTAGACATTGGATTTCATTGTAATAAGGTTATACTTCAATGACCCTCACATCACCAAAGGATTTTACCTCCATCATAGCTAACCTAAGAGTTGACAGTTCTGCTGGGCCAAGGAATGAATTGTAGGCTCACAGGAACTCTTCCAGCCCAGTGGCAGCATGTGTACAGCAGAGGATGGCAAAGTCGGTCATCAGTGGGAGGAGAGGCCCTCGGCCCTGGGAAGGTTCTGGGCCCCAGTGTAGGGGAATGCCAGGGCCAGGAAGTGGGAGAGGGTGGGGTGGCAAGCAGGGGGAGGAGGGAGGAGGCAACAGGGGTTTTATTCTTCTTGTTTTTGTTTTTGTTTTGTTTTGTTTTGTTTTTTTGTTTTTGTTTTTGTTTTTTTTTTTGGAGGGGAAACTGGGAAAGGAGAAATCATATGACATGTAAATAAAGAAAATAGCTAAAAAAATGTTTTTAAATGTTAACAAATTCAGAAAAGTTGAAATTATGTATCTTTTCTCATTATAATGCAATAAAACTTAAATCAATTTAAAAAAGAAAAAAAAGAAAAGTGAAAACTAATAACCCCTGTTGGATTCTGAATATGAAGTAATGTCAAATTCTCATTTTTTCATCTTCATAATGATCAAATTTTCATAGCAAAATTAGTTCAGTAGACCAAAGGAAATATAACCTGTAAATCCTCTCAAAAATGCACATTTTACATATTCTAATGATTTGCACCATCAAAGGATTATTTTATCTGAATTCTGTTGCTTGGAGCATTTAATAAGAAAAAAAAAACCATAATCCCTTAATAAAGAAAATTACTTTCTGCTTAAAATGTGTATGTGGGAACTCATACAACTACAGATGAGGAGCAAGCGCCCAGCGACCATTGCCGAGTCCAGGCAGAGCATTCTGATTCCACTCTGCCCTTCTTGTCTACACAGAGAGTAAAAGTAGTAGTGGATGACTAAGTTAAGCAGGGAGAATGGCTTCGTGGTCAGTGATGGGGGGCGGCGGTGGGGGAGAATGGTTTCACAGTCAGTGATGTAACACATCTGATTTCTTCCCACAGTCTTCATGAATGCAGCAATTCCCATCGCAGCTGTTCTCGCGGTAAGACACGTTTTCTTCCATTATAGAAATAGAAATAGCTCAGGGCGCATGAGTGGCTTCCTGCAGAGAGTGTGTGGGCAGCTGCGCTGTTATTTCCCATGCCTCTTCCTTCTCTGCAGTCTCCAATGGTTCTAGTCCAGATTGTTTAGCCATGACACCATGGATACTCTGGTTTGGATAATTCTTTGCTGTAAGAGGATAACCTTAGCGTTAGGATAAACAGTGAGGTCCCTGCCTTCTACCCTACTAGCTGTCAATACCTCTCCTAGCCATGTCAGTAAAAATCATTCCCAAATGTAGGCAAATGTCCCTCTGGGATTAAAACTAACAGTGGTTGTGAAGGATCCATCCTGATCATAGTGACCTGGTTCTCATACATTCTTATAACAAAATAGTTCATATTAGAAACCAGGACGTGTTAAATGCCAAACTCGCCCATATGGTTTTTACAAATGTGAATAGGTCTCCATTGGAGTCCATGTGAAGTGTTACAGAGATGCACAGTAGACACCTTTAAATGCTAGGCCATTCTCTTTGCTTAGATTAGAGAGTCTGGGTTGCTTGGAAAGTACCTGGCTGGGTGGAGGGGACTCAGCTCTCTGTCCAGGTTATTCTTCGATACATAGGAATTTAATAGAAGTCAGTTTTCTATTATATAAATAAACCAACTTGTCTGTCTCTGTAGTCCATGCAAGGATCACGTGCAAACCATTGTGCCTTTGCTAATGGCCAGTATTGTTTTAGTATTAATATTTGCTATGAGTTTGGGCTGAAGTAATTTCTTCTCATCGCGTCAATGGACGTGCCAGATTAGGATATGCCAGGCGCATCAAGTTGAATGTCAGCATGCAAACCACTAAATAAACCCTTTTGTATGTATGTGCAGACATTTGTGACACATGCATATGCCAGTGGAAACAGCCTGAAACCCGCAGAGGCCTTTGCCTCCCTGTCTCTCTTCCACATCCTCGTCACACCACTCTTCCTGCTGTCCACGGTGGTCAGATTTGCAGTCAAAGCCATCATCAGGTATGAGTCAATAGTGGTGGCGCATGTCTTTAATCCCAGCACTTGGGAGGCAGAGGCAGGTGGATTTCTGAGTTGGAGGCCAGCCTGGTCTACAGAGTAAGTTCCAGGACAGGCAGGGCTACACAGAGAAACCCTGTCTTGAAAAACCAAAAAAAAAAAAAAAAAAGTGCCATCATCAGGTGTGATTCACAGTCAAAGCCATCATCAGGTATGCACTAAACTATCCTGGTTCCTTTGATTATTGATGGTATGAATACTATGTGCCTTTGTTGATAAATTCGCTAAACTATGAATGGATCCATGAAAATGATGTGCAAAGATTCTCTCTGTTAGAAGCTGATGATGTCAACATGCAGTGTTTTATTTCCTATGAAATTCCTGTAGATTTGGGTTCTTTACTTTTTCTTCTTTATTATTATATTTTTATTATTTAAAACAATTTTCAATTTAAATATATTTTGATCATATTCCTCCCCTTCCCTAGGAACTTCCAGATCCAAAAATCTATTACAAGGATTGCTTCCTCCTCCCCACCAAACCAGGAAAAATAAAAAAAAAAATCACCGTTCCCCCAAATCTCCAAACTGTGACCAAATAACTACCCCCCCCCCCACACACACACAAAATCTGTGGAGTCCCTTATGTGTTGGCCAACTACCCCTGAACACGAGGCCTGTACTGGAATAGCTGATATTCCCAGAGTCATGTTATTGGAGAAAGCTGATTTTCCTCCCCCAGCAGGGATAAATGACAGTTCAGTCGTTCACATTTACCCCAGTGGCTCTGTTTTCATTTGTTTATTTGATCATTTTTAAGAATATAACAAAATAAAATATAATAAGATAAAACAAAAACTATCACATGGAACTCAGACAAGACAAACCAACAGAAGGGAAGGAGTTCAAAACAAGGCATAAGAAGAGACTCGCTCATTTGCACATCCAGGGATCCCATAAAACACTAAACTGGGAACTTAATCCGTACACAGGGGGCCTGGTGCAGACCTGTGCAGGCCTTGTGCATGCCGCCTCTGTCTGCGGGTTCCTATGAGCTTTGCTCGTGTGGATGTAGAGGCCTTGTTTGGTTGGTGTCCACCGTCCCCTCTGGCTCTTTTACCATTCCTTCCTCCCCTCTGTCCTCTGGGGTTCCCTGAACTGTGAGGGGAGGGATTTGATGGAGACATTCCACTTGGGGCTGTGTTCCAAGATCTCTCATTCTCTGCATAGTGTCTGCCTGTGTGTTTCTCTTTGTTCCTGTCTGCTGCAGGAGGCAGCTTCTCACTGGCTAGCCCACAGCCCACTCTTTAGAAACGATCACACGTATTGAATAATCGGCTTTTAACTGGACACTTAGAATGTCTTATTCCTTCCCCCACCCCAACATGTTTAACGTCAAGGCAATGGACAGCTCTGTGCACCTTTGCCGTCTCTGGCGCTTGGGTTAGGTCAGATTTCTGTGAGTGACAGGGACAGCTGTGGTGGTACCTTAAAGGTTCCTCGTGAAGATGCTAAAGATGCTTTCTATTGACGTGACACAGGCCAAAGCCTGCACGTATGTTTAATATGTTATCAATGTGACCATGATGTTTCCCACTGAAGCTGAACTAGTCTATAGGTGTGCCAGTAGTAATGGCAGATTTTCAAACCAACAGAATGGAATGCTTGGATTTTAGTTTAATCTGCCAGAAAAAAAAAAAAAGAAATCCTAGCTGATAGTCATTGAAAAAAGAAAGACTTGCAAACTGTCTGTTTTCTCTTGTAAATATGCTTACAGCCAGGGTAGACCGTCTCGGTTATAGTTAGCCATCACACATGGCCACCATTACAGCCAGGGTAGACCGTCTCCGTTGTAGTTAGCCATCACACATGGCTACTAAAGCCAGGGTTATGTGATGGTGACCATTTCCCATTTCTTCCCTTTGTACCATAGACACAAATATATTGACAAGCCACACTGAGCTGTCTGTCCCACCATCTGCTGTCCTAGACTGTCTTATAAACAAGCGATCATGAATTTTTATTTTATTCTCACTTTACCATCTTGCTATAGCTTACCGAACCCCAGTGTGTGCTGCAGACAGCCTTTGCCACGTTTGTATATGAGTTTTGAAAGACATATCTATATGCCTTGATGTTGAAGAAAACTTGAACACTTAAGGGTGCCCCTTAACAGTGCATTCTACCATCAACACAAGGTAGAACATTTCAGAACAATTTCCACAAGGCCCATGCATTTGTTACTGAGAAACCTGGAGTTCAATGCTCAGTACATTGATTGTGGGCAACACTTTATGTTAACTTGCCAGTGACTAAATGCCTCGTAATATCACGATGCAGATGAGCTATCCTGGGCCAGGTGGGGGACGGTGTCCTAACAGAGCTTCAGTCCTCTCCTCTGAACCTCTGAGGCTCCTAACAGAGCTTCAGCCCTCTCCTCTGAACCTCTGAGGCTCCTAACACAGCTTCAGCCCTCTCCTCTGAACCTCTGAGGCTCCTAACAGAGCTTCAGCCCTCTCCTCTGAACCTCCGAGGCTCTCAGGAACTGTTCAGAAGCTCTTGGACTTTAGAGTTCAGACCCTGTGGCCTCAGCTGCCGTCCTTTCTTCTCTCATTGTTCTTCTGCCTTAGGGATAGCTTGCATAGATCACTGACTGCGTCCCGTAGTCATGCTTCCAAATTAGGCAGCTCTCTGGAAGGGAAGCTGCTTCCAACAGTAAAACTGATAAATGGCCAGACTCTTCTATTTTGGTCCTTATTTTCAATTTTACCACTTAATGGGCATCCCTTCCAGGGTTGCAGTCTTAATTAATTGAAACTTGACTTTGCATTAGAAGTTGAAGTAAAAAGTAGCCTGTAACTTACAACATATCATGCCTCTGAAAGAAGGAGCTTGCCAAACATTAAAAGGACTTTGAGAGTTGATTTGAGAAAGATAAAAGGGCTCTTCTTCAAACCCACAGTGTACAATCCTGCTAATAAATCCTGGTGAGGTGGAAGGTGCATAATACCCTCTGTGAATTTACCAGAGCCCTTTTTCTTTATCCCTCTTGGGGAAAAGGCACTTGCCAGGCTGATAAAGGCCAGCAGACGTTCAGGGCCCCAGGCCAGCTTCCCCAAGCCACAGGCCGAGCAGAATGTGGTTCTAAAAGCTCCCTTCTCTAAAGTACGTTCTGGATTGACTTTCAGGTCCTACAGAGGTGGTGGGTCAACAGAGGTGGCCAGATTTTTTCCCCACTGGGTACTGGTTCTGGGAACTCAAGCAAGCATTTTCCTAGTGTGGACTGGCCTCTGCATTTGCTTCAGTGCCTGGGAACCCGTGACTAGTCTCAAATGCCAGTTGGCTAGCAGTGAGCTGAACCGCCTGTTTATAATTGGAGACTGAGAGTTTGGTCAGCTGATTTTGAGATCTCCTCTTCAGGGCTCTTAGAAGTCATACACTCTTCACTGGACTCGTAAGTGCATTCAGAAATGTGGTGGGTGAGAATGGCCTGAAGCAAACTCAGACGGAAGGTTCTGCTCTGTGGGCTCGGGGAAGCTAGGAAGCTCTTCTCTGGAGGAAATGCAGTGCCGCGAGGTGTTCCCTGCTCCGGGCTAAGCCCTACGCTTTCTTTTCAAACAGGTCAGATGAATAGCCAGGCACTTCACAGAGTGGAGCACGTGCACACGGACACACGCCACACACTTGTTCTTTTGTTTATAACAAAGTGGGACAAAGAGGCAAATTTTGTTTTTTTATTTGGTACAGGCTGTCTTGACACAGCCTCAAGCCTCACACCCTCTTTGAGCTTTAGGGTAAAGTGCCACAAGACAGACTAAAGAGAAGTCACTTGTCACTGAAAATTTGATGCCTGATCCAGGGAATCCAACACCTTCTGGCCTCTGCAAGTGCCAGGCGTGTAAGAGGCACACAGATGTACATGCAGATAAAACACCCATACACATAAAATTAAAATAAAATTCTTATAAAAAAAGAACAGGAATGGTGCTACATCCTCAGAATCCCAGGACTTGGGAGGTAGAAGCAGGAAAACCTGGAGTTCAGGGCTACTCTCTGCTACATACTCACTTTAGGCCATCTTGGGCTACCTGAGTTCCTGCCCTAAAAACAACAAGTGGTTGAATAAGAGTGGTTTTCTTTCCCCACAACGCTAAAGTTACTTCTTCACTTTCTTAGAAATAATTTATGTGTTTTCCCTTCTGGAGTGGAATATGTAGTATTCCTTGTAGGTATTTGGTATTTGATGTGTAATGCAGTGACTATGTCCAAAGTTATCTGCCAGAGAAGAAAATTGTTATTGAAGAAATCTCTCATTTCCAGGGGAAATTAGCAACAGCAACAACAACAACAACAACAACAACAAACTTTATCTCTCCTTTCATGTGCCTCTCATGAGACTTCTCATGATTGGCAAGTCTTCCATATCACCATCTGTGAAATAAATACTGATACTTATTATCAGGCATGCTTATACCCTGGCCAGGTCTCTGCATTACAATTGATAAGGCTTTATAATCACTATCAAAACCCATGTGACTATCGGTCACACAGTTTTTCTGCATTAATGTAACACCTGTCCAAGGTTTTCAATTCGTGTCTAAACATCCAACGTCCTATTTGAGGAGTTGGGGAGTGATGGTACAGTGGTTAAGGTCACATAGTGGTCTTCTAGAAGGCTCAGGTTAGGTTCCCAGAACCCGTGTTAGACAGTTTACCATTTCCAGTTAATCCAGACCCCGTGTTATTCAGTTTACCATTTCCAGCTAATCCAGACCCCGTGGTAGACAGCTACCATTTCCAGCCAATCCAGACCCCGTGGTAGACAGCTTACGCTTTCCAGTTAATCCAGACCCCGTGGTAGACAGCTTACGCTTTCCAGTTAATCCAGACCCCGTGGTAGACAGCTACCATTTCCAGCCAATCCAGACCCCATGGTAGACAGCTTATGCTTTCCAGTTAATCCAGCTACAGGGCTGTGATACTCTCTTCTGGTCTCCCTGGTACACATTCACATACATGCAGCCTTAACACAAGCACAATAAAAACCAGAATAAATATTTAAAAACCAAGCAGTATTTGAGAAGTGAACAGGTGACTGTGTATAAATATAATTGTAAGCACATCTGTCAATTATCTGAACAGATGAGACATTAGAAAAAGACTGAACTTAACAGTGGAGAAGGCAGGTTAGCAAACTGACTTATATCAGACATGCCTACATTCAAACTCTAGGCATAAAGTACTTGTTCAGTGTTCTGTGTGTTGTCTGGTTGTATCTGAGGTGCAGTTTTCTTGTTTATCAAATGAATAGCATATTGCCTGATTCTGAAGATTGATAAAAAACAGACAGTGCAGAGAAATGACCCAAAACAGCGAGTCTTTGCAAAATCTCAGTTTTACTCATTTGACACCATCTTTACCACGTAATGGGCAAGCGTCTTCCATGGGGTTACATTCTCTGATGAATACTTCAAGTAGACCGGTTGTCCTAGTAATTACAAAGAAGAGAGAAGGATGGACATGAGCAGGTGGCCCATTGTGGGCTTCAAGAGGCCAGGAAGCAAAATGAATCCCTGTACACAGAACGGTGTGGCCTGAGATGGTCATCAGTTCATTTAAAGAAAAGGGAGGCTGTCTGGTTCCTGATGGTCTAAGGGTGTGGCTGTGCTCAATAACTCTAAGGGCTAAGCGGCTCTTCCTTAGTGGGAGAAAAGGAAGTTGATCAGAGGGAGCAGGCTGTAGAGGGGAGGGTACCCTAGAAGTCTGCGCGTACTTGGGAGACCAACGGTGGTTTTGTGTGGATGGAGAGACGATTCTGACCCCAGAATTATCAGGGGATGAGGCTGGAAGATGATGGGGAAGATGCTGAAAGGCAAAGAGGTGCCATTTTATACCTTACAGCAGGTTCCTCACATCAGTAGCTTTGCGATGTAAAGGAGAGCCCTAGTAGCAAGGCTGATCTTACTTTACCTCTGGCAGGATTTGTGCATTTCCCATAGTTATTTATGTCAGTGGTTCCTGCAAGGACCTCATATAAGCAGGGGGGCTTTACTATTATTCCCCGCTATTCTCTCACTGACATCACTGAGGAATCACAACGAGCACATTGAGATAGACCCGGAACATGGAGGGCTTTGTTTCTAAAGGTATTCACAGTCTAGTGGGCTAGAAGAAGGGCAGGCTCAGAGGTTTAGCATTGGGCACCATCTCTTTACATAGTAAATGGAAGCACTGGGTTGGATGTGTCTTAGTTTCATTTTTGTCGTCATGATAATGCATTCTGACTCCAGACCACTTAGGAAGAAAAGGTTTGCAGTTCTAAATCACAGTCCATCATGGCGGAGTGTCAAGGCAGGAACTCGAAGCATCAACCGCAGAGGAATGCTGCTTGCTGGCTCAACCGGGGTGGGGGGGGAGGCTATGCTTGGTTGGCTTTCTTATTCTGCTTGGGGATACCTGCTAAGGGGAATGGTGGGTCATCCACCGTGGTCTGGACTCTTCTACACCAACTCACAACGAAGACAATCCCCATGGACTGTCCACCTGATCTAGGAGATCTTTCAACTGAGATGCCAATCTCAGGTAACCCTAGGGTGTGTCATGTTGACAATTAAAGCTAGAGAGACAGGTTGTTACCTAGAGAAGAGAAAGTTCTGTCCACTCCTGGCATAGTTGAGGACTCCTGGCTTCTTGACAATCAGCAACATTAGGGCTCATGGACTCCGTAAACACTTCAGTGAGATTTGTGTGCATACTAGACAGGAGAAATGGAGCATGGTTCGACCAGATAGACTGTATGAATCACTGTTTGTCCTTTGAGTCACTGAACAAGCATGCATATAGCAACATGTTCCAGGCACTTTTAGACCCCGAAGTGAAGTTCAGACTTTTGAGTCTTGCCTTGGCACTTGGGCTTGTGTTCAGAGGTTCAGAATGAGAGTGTTCAAGGGGTATTCTTGTAGGTGACGAGGATGTTTCTTCAGATGCCACATTTTAAAACATGAGATCACGTGACAGGTACAGCCTGCACTCATAAAAAGGGACACTTGTCCTTCAAGATGGACAGTTCTTCCACCGGTTTTCCAGGTACAGGCAGCAGATGTTGGTAATGAAGGCCCATAGTGAACAAGTCAAAGGTCTTACCTCATAGGGTTTCCTGACATGGTGTTTGTTGGTTGCTTTCTGCAGTGTTCAAAAACTGAATGAGTTTCTCTTGAGTGATGAGATTGGTGAGGACAGCTGGAGAACCGGGGAGGGCACACTGCCTTTTGAGTCCTGTAAGAAGCACACTGGAGTGGTAAGTGGGTTTTGGTTTCTTTTTCACCACACAGAGGACAGTCCAAACAAATTATATGTTTTCATATGGTGCAGTTAGAAGAAACTGGAAGCTTTGTTCGTTTAAATCTACATGAAGAAAAATGGCTACTTGTGCCTACAAAAATAAATCTTCATACATCTAAAATTGGTATACAGATATAGAAATATTGCCTGTATAAATCAGGGAAGAATGACCCCTGATTGATTTAAAAGGGATTCGAGTGGTTGTTTGCTCTTACCCACTTCTTAGAATGTATTTTAGCTCAAGTACACATTTTAGTTTAAGACATGGATATGCTTAACATAAACAGTGCATCACCTGTTTTTATTTTCATCTCAACACGCTGACTTTGCATGCATCAGCGGCTTGAACAAAGTCATAGGATTAGGAAGGATCTGAGACAGAGTTAAAACCTGAATCTTGTCACCTATAGACCAGCAGGTCCACTCATCCTCACTACAAACATTTGTTCAATAGCTGCAAAGGGTCTGGAAGCAGTCAGTATTGTCTAGACATGTGTCCCACACAATAGAAAGCTGCCACTTGTCAGGGATCCGCCAGGCTTCCAGACGCACTGGCTGCTATGTGTTTGATGCCAAGAGCTAGGCTGTGGCTCTGAACCAGTGTGTGAGCTCTCTCCCAGAATGGTTTGCTTTCTTGCAGCAGGAATCAAATGATGAATTAGTTTGAAATTACAAGACTTTCCTGTGTGAAAAAAATGAAGGAAGGCATGACAAAGTAACGGGGTTACTAAATTAGGGTGACCATCTGCCTGAGGGCACTTCTGAGGAGCCAGCATTTAGGCTGAAACCTCGCTGGTGCGTGTCATTTGGAGGGACACTGGGGACTGGAAAGGCAATTTTCAAAGGACTACCTCATGAAGATCTTGAGTGGTGGGTAGATTTGGTTTATATAAAGAACAAAAGGTCAGTATGTTTAGAGCCTGGTGACAAAGAGAAAAATGAGACACAGTTATAATAATGACTCGGGGGTTTGTAAAACATGGGAAGGGTTTAGATTTTATTGAAGTGTAGTAGAAGGGCTATTGGAAATGTTTACTTTGCTTATTTTGGGTTTGGGAGACAGTGTTTCATGTATCCAAGACTGGCCGGGAACTATGTAGCTGAGAATGACCTTGAATCCCTATTTTTCCTCCTTCCACATCCCAAATGCTGGTATTACAAGCACAGTATAATTTTACTTGTTGTTCAAAAGTTAACTTTGGTTACTGAGTGAGGTCAGCAGGCCAAAGAGGGGAACTGGGAGATAAGTAGAGGTGACTATAGCAACACGTGCAAGAGATGATGCGTAGGGTTAGAATTTTGTTGCAGTTGTAGTGAATATGGTGAAAAACCAATGGAATTCAGTGTAAACTCTCTGTCTCTGCCTGTCTCCGTCTCTGTGTCTCTTTCTGTGTGTGTGTGTGTGTGTTTGTGTGTGTGTTTGTGTGTGGGGGGGTGGGGGGGTGGATGGGTGTATGTGTGTATTGCTTAAAGATTCAAGGATTACCCAGGGCCTCATCCATTTTAAGCACATCTTCAGATCCCTCTGCATCTTTTTTTATGTTCAGTTAATAAAAATGTGTTGAAAGATTACTTGGCAAGAAGGAAGAAAGAAGACTCAAGGATAGCTGCCTTTTGATTGGCTGACTGCTGGGTAGACAGTGGAGTCATTCCCTTAAACGGAGCTGCTTAAGGAGGTGGTTAATGTGAGGGTGACTTCAAGAGGTGTGTATTTTGCAGTTGATGCTTTGACAACACTTATTGTCACCTAAGAAGAAACATCGGCATTAGAGCTGGAAATTTAGGAAACATAGCCTATCAACTTTAAGTCAAGGAGATTGGTTGAACCTACCTTCAGTTTTGGAGGTGGCTCTTTTGGGGAAGTAATTTCCGCATAAGCTTAAGGACCTTCATTTATAGCCCAAAGCATCTACATGTAAATCTGGGTGTGATAGTGTGTGCTTGTAATCCCAGGGCTGGGGAGTCAGAAGTGAAAAATAGTAAGTGGAAAACCATGAAAGACAGTCCCTGATGTTGGTATCTTGTCTCCACATGCACAAATACACAACACATACACTAAGTAAATAAGCAAATGAATATAAACCACTTTCCTGGAAGGTGTGTCTGAAATTTTCTGAAGCAACTCTTTAAAAAGCAATGTATGTACTTCTTAAGAGTAAAGGCAGTCGATGGTATTACAAAATGCTTCCCAGTATTATAATAACTGTTAGTCACTTAGGAAACTGCTTGAAAAAGACATAAATCCACTTTCCACTTACCACTTGGGTGACTCATCAAAAAGTACACAAGCCGCCTTCTCAGTGGAGTTGAGTGAAACTCAGAGAGTCTGCAGGAACTCCATCTACGATAAATTTTTCTTCATAGTGTGGTTAAAACTGCTAAAAACAGTTAAGCCTGCTGCTTCCCTATTTTTAGATATTCTGTGCTTTTGTTTATCTTCCCTCTGGTTGTTTCACTGAACAGGTGTGATTATTGTCATGGAAATAACTCATGTGTGCTTGTCTACATTGTCCTAGCAGGGCCTTCAAAGGATGCTTGAGGTTGTGTGGAGATGTACAGAAGTGCAAACACACATGGTTGGCTAGCTGGCTACTTCAGGTCAGAGCAGAGAGCTATAGTGCTGGGGCCATGGGTTGGATACCTGTGTGAGACACACAGGAAAACTGCTGGGGTTGGAGAGGCAGCTTAGTCAAGAAAAATAGTTGATGTTCTTGCATAGAATTTCAGTTTGATTCCCAGCACCCAAGTGGGACAGTTCACCATCACTTGTAATTCCAGCTCCAGGCTATCTGATGCTTTTTCTCTCTCTCTCTGGCCCCTTCTACCTCTGTGGGCAGGCACATACACACACACACACACACACACACACACACACACACACACCCCTCTGTACACACACATACATGTTGCAAAAGGAAAAATAAATCTTTAGAATTGCATTCAAGTGCATTTTTTTCAGCCCGTTTCTTTTTTTTAATTAGATATTTTCTTTATTTACATGTAAATTTCTCCTTTCCCCTCCAAAGAACAAAGAAACAAACAAAAACAAACCCCTGTTGCCTCCCCCCTCCCCATGCCTGCCACCCCACCCTCTCCCACTTTCTGGCTCTGGCATTCCCCTACACTGGGTCACAGAACTTTTACAGGGCCGAGGTCCTCTCCTCCTATTGATGATCGAATTTGCAATCCTCTACTATACACATGCTGCAAGAACCATCAGACCCCTCCATGTGCAGTCCTTATTTTTAAAGAAAAAGAAACTCAACTCTTTGATTATAAGCAGCCCCTCATACTTTTGATGATCTTCCATCTCCCAAATAACACGTTAGACCATCTTGCAGGGAAGCAGAGTGAACAGAGCAAGATGACCTCAATTGAAAGCGCAGGTCAAGTTCATGCAGTTGGAGGTGTCTGAAGAATTATTTTCTGTATGAGATGAGGTAGAATAGTAAAATTATGCTGCAAAAAGATTTTTGGAAGAAAAATGGAATCTTCTTCAGCTGTGTCCAATATCTTGAGTTATTGAATCCAGTCTGGACTGCTGGTATCTTCCAGGGTCATTCGTCAGTGTGGACAGCCCAAACCACAAATGACAAGCTTTTTAAAATGCCATGTGTTTGAAACAATACTAGTGGAAACTCCTCCTTGAGAGAACTTGGGATGCTCTATATCCTGTGAGAGCTTAGAGTTGAGTGGTTTTGGCTGTAGAACTGCCACAGAGAATTGGTTACGTTCTAGAGCCAACGCGTCTTCAAATTACATTGCTGGAGCTGCGACTCAAGTCTCTGTCAACACACGCGTCTCCCAACCTCACCCTGGCTTCATCATGAGCATGAAGTCATTCTTCTGAGCCTGTGGGGTGACACGAGTACAGTAGTCAGGACCCCAGAAGACAAGGATGCTAGAATATAGGTGCAAGATAGATCCACCCTAAAGACTTGTGGTAATTTGAGAATGTTCCATGCTCTGTTTCCAGGATTATCTGTGAGGGCTGTGGGGAGGACAGACAACAGACATAATATCTCATTATCACGCACACAGCTCCTCATCCTTTAATGCAAGCTATGTGTGCACAGTGTTTCCTAGCTGGACTAGCGTCAGCTAGCTCTTTGCTGTCAGCTTGCTTACTGAGGTTCTGGGTTGTATTTCTTGCATGAAGCCTTGGCAGTGTTGTGTCTGATGGTTGATGTTTTGGGGGACATCAGTTAAGGGGAGTTGGAAAGGCAAGACCTCATTTGGATTATTTTCAAACATTGCTAGTTCTTACAGAAGTGACATTTTTAAAGATGTTAAGCCTGAAATTGTAGACAAAAATATTTTTAACAGTTTCATACTTCTAGAATTCATGCTTTTCTAGGTAAATCGATAGTTTTAAACAGTTACAATTTAACCTTAACTTCCTCTACAGGGTGTTTAAATGAGACAGATCATTATGTATAAGGAAGTAATTTATTGCTAAGTTTTTTGAGGTTTTCTATTTTAAATTTTTTTTTAATTTTTTTATGTGTATGCGTGTTTTGCTTGCACACATGTCTGTGCAGTACATATGTGCAGTACTCACATAGGCCAGAAGAGGGCTGCGGTTACAACCACTTGTAACGTCCATGTGGGTGCTAGGAACCCAGGGCCTCTAGGAGAGTTCTTAACTATTGAGCATCTCTCCAGTCCTTGTGTGTGTATATAGGCACATATGTATGAAGGCATGTGCATAGCTACCCCCCCCCGTGTGTGTGTGTGTTTGCGTTGTGTATAGGCACATATGTATGAAGGGATGTGCATATCGCCCCTCCCTGTGTGTGTGTGTGTGTGTGTGTGTGTGTGTGTGTGTGTGTGTGTGTGTGTGTGTGGTGAAGCTGGTGCACAAGCCTGTGTCTACAGAGAAGCTTGGTGAGGGCATTTGTGTCCTCTCTTACTTTATCCCTATTCTTTGAGGTAGGGTCTTTCACTGAGCCAGCGGCTCAGGTTTTCTGGGCTGGACTGAAGCCAGCAAGCACCAGAAATCAGCACTTTCCATCACTTGCAAGTTCTATGTCTTCATCTTTTCATTTCCCCAAGAGGTCCATTAATTAGCTTTACATTTTCAGCTCAGTATCTTTCACTACTTGCTCCCGTGGAGAAGCCTAGAACAGAATAAAATTTGACATTTTCTTTGTTTGTTATTCTTGGACTTGAAGTGAAATAGCAATACAAGCGAACGTTTGGTAAAATGTCAATGTTTTTATAACGGCTCAACTTCTGTCCTCTTCTATTTGGAATGCAGCAATCAAAACCGATAAACAGGAAGCAGCCTGGTAGATACCACCTGGACAGCTACGAGCAAGCGAGGCGCCTCCGGCCTGCTGAGACAGAAGACGTCGCCATAAAGGTTAGCTCGTCTCTCAGCTTCTTACTTGAGTTGGAGGGTTTATGTTACTCTGTGGCTGAGGCCTGCAGAAGTGTCCAAATGTGGATCTCGAGTCTCTTTGTTGTGATCACAGCCTTGACAATCTTTAAAGTGCACGCCCCTGAGTTTATCATCCTTTTGTTTGTTTTTGTTTTTGTTTTGTTTTGTTTTGTTTTCGTTGAGACAAAGTTTCTCTGGCTGTCCTGAAACTCATTCTGTATACCATGGTGGCCTCAAACTCACAGATCCCCCTGCCTCTGCCTCCCGAGTGCTGGGATTAAACCATGCACCACCACCGCCTAGCTGAGTTTATCATTCTTTTCTTCACTTCTTGAACATGGGTTCTGTTTCAACCTTATATTTGGTACCCAGAAAAGAGCATTTCATTCTACCAGAAATCCACCAGACACTACCACTCAATACACTCCTCTACTTCTCACACGTAAACCAATCCACAGAAAATACCAGTATTAGAAATCTATTTCTAAGAGGAAAATAGTTGTTCCATGATGCTATTCCTAGCAGGGCATGAACAAATGCGTGCTTCCCACAGGTAGGAAACAAACATAACGAGACTACTAAAGCAGAGCCTGGTGAACCAATGAGTCTACGGAGGCTACTTACAGGAATGTGGATGAGGGGTTCTCTATAGGAGTGTGGATGACTCAAAACAGCTACACCCATCTCAGAATGGGTGATGGCTCAGGAGAGCTGGAACCCAGGATCTCCCTCTGCACAAATTATAGGGAGCTTGACAGGCAGGTCAGAGAGTTCCCTCCCCCGCCTTTACTGGTTATACACTGTGAGGGCTGGATAGGCATTGTGAATCTTGTACATTTCAGATACTTCTTTATATTTGTGTGTTGCTTATTGATTAACCCTTAAGGGGGTCTCCATTTTGGAGTTCTTGAGTCTTAACAAACTTCCTGCAGGACAGAAGGTTTCATCTGGGAGGAAATTGGTATCAATATGAATACGGGTACTGTATGGCTCCATCAGCTTCTCCTGGTCCCTTTTGAACTTCATATAATTTCAGTTTGCTTTTATACTTTCTGCAGCCTCTTTGGTTAAGTAGAACTCAAGTAGAAGTGGCAGCTTTGGGAGCACAGCTGGGGACTGATGGCTGGGACAAATCCCAGGGAGAAGCCAATGGCAAGGAGGCTCTGGAACAGAACTGGTCATCAGAGGACCAGGGTCCTAGAACATTCCCCTTTTGGAAGTCTCCTTATTCATTTCCCCTAAACTTTGCAGGCCAGTCCAAGGCGGTGGGGTTCAATGCCTGGCCTGTGCGAAGTGTGCAGTTACTCGTTTAGGGGCGACTCTACGCACTCCAGGCACTTGTCTGGAGGTTTCAGACCACATTTTTTCCTTTCACCCTTGGATGAAGCTGTGGCATCTTCAATCATTTCCCGTAGCTGTCACCAGAGACCTCATAGTTCTGCCCTCACTTTCAGGGGTGACATCAGCACTGGCTTCCTTTTCTAGCACATGAGAAGTAAATATGATTCCTTTTTTTTTTAATTAAGAAAGATGTATGCTGTATGTATTTACTTGGTGTTTTTATGTGTTTGTGCCTGTGTGTGTGTGAGTGTGTGTGTGTGTGTGTGTGTGTGTGTGTGTGTGTGTGTGTGTGTGTGTGTGTGTGTTGGCGGAAGCTAGAAGAGGGCATTGGATCCCCTGGGCTGAGCTTACAGCTGGTTGGGGCCACCTGATGTGGATGCTGGGAACTGAACGCAGGAGCTGTCAGAGAGAAGAAGAGCAGCCAACACTGTGGACCGCGAGCTGTCTCTCCAGCCTTGCATCCACTGCTCTCAGCTACACCACCAAACACGTAGAACTTAGATTAGGCTCTGCCACTGGGCTATATCCTGTGTTCCAGTTTTAAACTTCTGAAAGGAGCTGCCCTCTGATTATTCACTGGTACCACGTGTCTAACTGAGTTCCTGTGTTCATACTTTCTAGGTGACAAACGGATACTTTTCATGGGGCAGCGGTTTAGCTACGTTATCCAATATCGACATTCGAATTCCAACAGGTAAGGCTCAAGGCTTAAGCATTGCTGTTTTTTTACCAAGATAATTCAGTATAACAAACAGTGAGAAAAGCTTTATTTATGTTTATTTAGTGTCCATTTCTTGTTTGTATGTGCGTGTGTGTGTGTGTGCATGTGTGTGTGTATGTGCATGTGTGTGTATGTGCATGTGTGTGTGTGTGTATGTGTGTGTGTGTGCGTGCAATGATGCATGCATCATTGCATGTTTGTGTGTTTGTGTCTGTGTGTCATGGGCGGGGCATTGTATGTCTGTGGAGACCTGATGCTGAGGCCTGGAATCTTTCTCAGTCCTCCACCTTATTCAGTGAACCAGGATCTCAGTTAAAGTCAGAGCTCTGAGATATGGCTAGTCTGGCTTGCCATCTTGCTTCGGGAATGCCCCGTCTCCATCTTCTAGGGCTGACTACAGGCCCATCTGGCACTTACTTAGGCTCTGCTGTTCTCAACTCTGGTTAATCTTAGCCCCTGACCTATTTCCCATCTCTCTTGCCCCATTACAGGAGTTTTTAAGATATAACCCTAAGTTTTTATTACTGATATGTGCCAGGTTCCTCATAAGGCAACTGTATCACTGGAAACTAGAAATTATAAAATGGGGCTGCCATTGAAAATGTGTGTCTTTGGACAAGGTATTTCCCATTTACTGGGTGATTTGTGACACTTAAGAAATTGGGGTTGTTGGTTTCTCATTGTGTTTAAGAGCAGCCTTGACGAAAGGCTATTTATGCAAACATCCAAGGCCCTGAGGACTGCTCATCGGTATTGAAGGCACTCCAGGACCACTCATCTGATTATTTTACTTGCCTATTAATTTTCTTACCTTTCAGTTTTACTGAGATGCACCTAGTCTACAGTAACCGTATCTATTTAGTATTTCAGTTTGAGTTTCTTTACAATGATAATTTTATTAATTCGTTTCAGGATTTTATACTTTGACCATTTTCGCCTCCATTTCTCAACTCCATCCCCATGCCCTTATTCTCCTAACTGAGCTAGGAGAATAATTTCTATTTTTAAATTCAGCAAACACAGTGTTGTCTGGTGTTCTGCTACTCTTGTGAGAGGGACCTGCCCAGGAGTGTGGCTGATCTACCTGGGGTCGCACCAGTAAATAAATCTGACTCCTCCTCTCCCAGCAGCTCTCAAATGCCAACAGCTCCTCAGTAACTCGTGCAATTACATGCCCACTTCCCCACCCCATGTGTGGACTTTTGTCTAGCTTGAATTTTGTGCAGATCTTGTGCATGCTGTTATAACCTCTGTGGGTTCATATAGAACACTGCTTCCCTCTGTGGGTTCATATAGAACACTGCCTCCCTCTGTGGGTTCGTATAGAACACTGCCTCCCTCTGTGGGTTCGTATAGAACACTGCCTCCCTCTGTGGGTTCCTATAGAACACTGCCTCCCTCTGTGGGTTCGTATAGAACACTGCCCCATTGTACCCAGAAGACAGATTGCTTGAAGATGTCCAGCACTTAGGATTCTTATAGTCTTCCTGTCTCCTTCAAGAGGTTGGGTCCAGCATAGCAGTAGATTTTAAGATGCAGCCATTTCCAAAAGTTTGTTTGTTTGTTTGCTTGTTTGTTTGTTTGTTTCTTTCTTTCTTTCCTTATTTATTTTTTAGTTTATAACTTTTGGTGGGAAGTACATCCCGTGAGCTATCCTGCCAGATACTGAAAGTGATATACAAATTCTGTTAAGCAGGCATCGAAGCATCTTGGAAATGTTTTATCCACTAAGCAGCAATCCCCCCTCCCTGCCCCACACACATCCTCCATCCACAGCAACCACCTTCCCTGTTTCTGTTTCTATGAGTTTGAGTATTGTAAACCGCCAACATGCACTCGTGCAGCCTTTTTTCTTCTTGTCTGGCCCTCTTTACTTATCGTAATCCCTCAAGGTACATCTCTACTGAAAACAGTAGGATTTCTTTCTTTTATACATGAGCCTTACATGTAGGCAGCATGTTCTCTAACCATCAGTGGACATTGGATTTTTCCTATCAGCTTGGATGTTTGAAAGTGCTTCAGTGAGTATGGGAGCAGAGATATCTCTTAGTATCTAAATCTTAGTTGTTTTGTGCAGACACTCAGATGATTTTCATGGGCCATGTGGTAGTGCTGGTTGTACTATTTGAGTCACCTTCATACGGATTTCCTATGAAATGTCCACGTTCTGTTTACCTGCTGCTGAGTTCTTTAGAATTCCTGTATATTTGGAGGATTAGTAGTTTACCAGATAGAAGCTTTGTGAGTGTTTTCTGTCCTTTCCCCTCTGTTCGTCATTTTCTTTGCTGTGCAGTTTATATGTTGAGGTATTCATATTTTGCCGTTTTTTTTTTTTTTGTTGTTGAATTTTGTTTCCATTCAAAATCCAAAAATTCATTGCCAAGATCCATATGAAGAATGTCTTCTCCTGTGCTATCTTCAACGGTTTTGAAGTTTCCCATCTGTTAGGATTTTATGTCATTGTGAGATGACTTTGGGGTGCTGTGGACTCTAACAGTGGAAAGAATCTCACTCTTTTGCAAGTGATGTTCAGTTTGTGAATTGCCACCTGTTCCTTGCCCACAATGTGGTCTTAAACTCTTATGGCAGTTTAGGTGACTATACATGAGGGTTAGCTCTGGGCTTTCTGTTTCATTCTGTCATCGCCTCAGTCGTCGTTACCATAGGGATCACTGAGAGTCTGTAATGTGTTCTTTGTAACAGATTTTGTCATAAGATGTTGCGGAAGGTTACATTCAATCTATAGATTGTGTTGAGAAGTGTTGACATTTAATAATGTTAGTTTGCCAAACACATTTCCTAAAACACCCTAACGTGCATTTCCATTTATCACTCTGATCCCTGGCATACATCTTAGCCCTGTTCTGGAGTTCTTAGTGTGAAATTGTTCTCCCTTAGTTAAGTCTTATTTCTGTATTTTGATGTACTAACAACAAAGGAACCAAGAAGGAAATCAAGAAAACAATAGCATTTATAACAGCATCAAAAAGAACAAGATATATAGGGATGGTCCCAATAATTTTCTTTAACTGAATAGAAATGTTCACTCAGCCTGGTGTAATGGTCAGTAGCTTGAGTATTTTCTATCACACCTGGAGGTCAATGTGGGAAATTAGAGTCCTAATGACTTCTAAATCACTTTCATCCCAACTTCCAGTTTTTGTCATAATTGGCCTTTTATTGTGTAAATTTAATGGTGAAAGTTAAAACTAATGCTGATGGTTTAAGAAGTTACTTCTTTTATTCTTTAGCCAGATGAACAATTTACCATTTACAAAATAATATAGCAAGGGTCTGCAGTGCGGCCCAGTTGATCAGAAATTTATAGCTAGTCTGAGAACAACCGAGGTCACACAAGATCTTCTTTCAAGAAAAGTTAAAATAATAATCAAGACCTATATGTTTTAATTTTTCTTTTCTTTTGTAAAAAGACAGAGGTTGGTATATTTACTTTATAGCTTGAAATCAAACAGGTCTAGGGATCAAAACATTAGACCTGTCTAAATGTGTAGGAATTGCATTTAGTTTCTCTTTTAAACTTATGCTGTTATTTATTTTGGTGATTTTTTTTTCTATTTTTTGTTTTGCTTTTAGAGTTTGAGACAGCACTTTGCTATGTGGTTCTTGATGCCCCAGAACATTCAATGTAGACCAGGCTGGCCCTGAGCTTGCACCAATCTTCCCAGCTGTATGTCCCTAGTGCTGAGAATCCTAGCATGCCCCCAGAGCTGAGTTTTAGTTTCCTGTATCTAAGTGAAGTCTCCCTGCCCTCTGTTTTGTTTCTCTAGGTCAGTTGACCATGATTGTGGGCCAAGTGGGTTGTGGGAAATCATCTCTTCTCCTTGCCATCCTTGGTGAGATGCAGACCCTGGAAGGAAAAGTTTACTGGAACAAGTAAGTGTGTGTGTGTTGCTTGCCTCTCCTGTTGGGCTGAATGCTCAGCAAGAGCAACTAGGGGAGGGGAGGGCTTGTTTGGCACACGCGTCTGAGTCTCTGTCCATCACCGAGGGAAGTCAGAGAGGAAACCAAGGAGGAACTGGTCACAGAAACCACAGAGGAATGCTGCTTGCTGGTTCACCTAGCTCACACTTAGCTACCACCTCTCCTACACAGCTCAGAGCTATGTGCTCAGGGGATGGTGCCGCCCACAGTAGGCTGGGTCTACCTCTATTAATTAACAAGGAAGACAGTCTTCCACAGACATGCCCATAGATCAGTCTGATCTAGATGAGCTTCTGACTGAGAGAATTCCTTTCTCGGGTGACTCTAGGTAAGTTGAAGGTACTATCTAGGACAGGGCTTTAAACTGGCTTCTTCACACAGTTAAAAACTCTTAGAAGACTACCACAATAATCCTTCATGTCATGAACCAAGAATCTCTGAAATGTGCAAAGAAATAAAACACAACATAAGTCACAGAAATATCAAAACCCAACAGAAAACTCAAATATAATAAAATTATAAAATAATTCAGTGTGACGGTTTATGACCGTATAAACGAGTGCATGCTAAGATGACAAGTGGGGTGGTGAAGACACAGTTTCAAGTATAAATAGGGAGCACTCAAAATTCATTCTGTCATAAAATAAATTATGGAAGATTCACATTATTTATAAAGCTTAAATGTAAACAGATCAGCAAGGGTTCAGTGTTCGGGGAACCCATATCAAACGATGTGCCTAACGTCTTTGTAAGGGGCTGAAAAGCAACAGTTTCTCTCCACATTGAATGTAAAGCATCCACTAGAGGTCTCAAGCAAACACACAAGTAGGGTGGGTAGCCTCAGGTGCTGCTTGGAAGACGTGAAGAGGAAGGCGCCTAGCCCAGTGCTCCTTAAGTGCTGGGACATGAAATGAAGGGCTTGTAAGGAGCAAACACCTCAGCTGACACTAAGAGAGGTCACTCGTTCAGGGAAGAGAGGCAGGTTGTGTAATGAAGTGACGTGGGGCTATACTAATATAGAACTGAGTACTGAAGGTCAAACTGATTTATTTAGTTTGACCTACCTAGTTGAGTCCTCCCTAGGCAGTATATGAAAGGATATAACTTTTGTCAAAAAAAAGTGAATAAATGAGAGTGCTGTCTAGGAGTTCATGTCGAGATGTGATTCTTCTCTGGTGAACATAGCAATGGCAGGAGACATGCTTGGGAGATGGGCTACTGTCAGGAGACACTCTTGGGAGCTGGGCTACTGTCAGGAGACACGCTTGGGAGATGGGCTACTGTCAGGAGACACTCTTGGGAGCTGGGCTACTGTTAGGAGACACTCTTGGGAGCTGGGCTACTGTCAGGAGACACTCTTGGGAGATGGGCTACTGTCAGGAGACACTCTTGGGAGATGGGCTACTGTCAGGAGACACGCTTGGGAGATGGGCTACTGTTAGGAGACACTCTTGGGAGCTGGGCTACTGTCAGGAGACACTCTTGGGAGATGGGCTACTGTCAGGAGACATGCTTGGGAGATGGGCTACTGTCAGGAGACACTCTTGGGAGATGGGCTACTGCCAGGAGACATGCTTGGGAGATGGGCTACTGTTTTTCTAGTTGCTAGAGGCCAGAGGTGTCTGCTAAGCAATCTGAGATGCATTGTGAAGCCCCACAACCAAGATCCTCCTGCTGCATGCGTCAGTGGCATCAAAGTTGAGAAGTCTTGCTGCCAAGGGCCCAGTTTTGAACATGTTCTATGTAGTGCAGTGAGCTGTTCATGTACCCAGGTTTCTCTGGAGAAATATTGTTTCTGGGCCCTTTAGAAATATTGTTTCTGTGCTTGAAATACACATTATGAGAAAGGTTTGGCTGCAAAATTTGACATAGAACTCTTGCTTGCATTATCACTGGCAAGAGAAGGAAGCTGAGAAAAGTTTAGCATGCGTTTCATCCGCCTTGGGTAAATCAGAAGGCAGTGGCCATGTTCACTCACACTCAGAGGCTAGCTCAGAGAGTAAGCGGTACTTTCCCTCCACCTCCATCCTCTCTTCTGGATCTTCCGAAGGAGTAGCCTGGACTAAGATACATGATGTGACAGTGCCACCATAGTCAAATTACTTGGCTTTCATTTAACATTGTTTTATCAAAAATGGGAAGAATGTGAGGTGGTAAGGGAAATCCCGAGGTTGCTTCCTCACACCTCCACAGAGTTCTAATCTGCTCTTCTCTGGGTGCTGAGGGAAATCCCGAGTTCTCCTCCTCACACCTCCACAGAGTTCTAATCTGCTCTTCTCTGGGTGCTGAGGGAAATCCCGAGTTCTCTTCCTCACACTTCCACAGAGCTCTAATCTGCTCTTCTCTGGGTGCTGAGGGAAATCCCGAGTTCACCTCCTCACACCTCCACAGAGTGCTGATCTTCTCTGGGCCTGCACTCTAGTTGAGTTGATCTGACTTGGGCATCACCATTCATGATTATTATAATTTGTTTGATAAATTAACAACATGACAATGTGGAAACACATTGTGTTGTTTCGTTGCATTCCAAAGCATATAGACCATGCATGTTCTTATTCTGTAAGAAGAATGTATATTGATGGAAAATGGTGATAAAGAAGTCAAGAATGAATTTAAAGTTTAGACAATAACCCTTGGATATATTTTTACATAGTTTAGACCACAGCATGCATATGTGCACACACAAATACATAAGGTATATAGATTTAAAGCATGACATCCTTAAAGGCATTGGGCCTTCTTTAGGCATTACCTCACTCTGCCTCCTGGTCACTTGATACTGAACTAATATTTTCCATATTCAGATGACCTCCTTGTTTAGTTTCTAGTAAAACTTGCAGTCTGGCCCTCCTCTTAAGAATGTATAGTAAGTCACAGTAGCACATGTCAGTGACCCCATGTCCCAGGATGATGAGGAAGGAGCATGACTTTGTGGCTCGCTTGGGCTATATAATAAGACCTCATCTAAGAAGCAGCCCAGCCCAACCAAGCAACCAAGCAACCAAGCAACCAAGCAGCCAGGCAACCAGACAACCAAGCAACCAGGCAACCAGGCAACCAAGCAACCAAGCAACCAGGCAACCAAGCAACCAGGCAACCAGACAACCAGGCAACCAGGCAACCAGGCAACCAGGCAACCAAGCAAC
>NW_022196903.1:136594972-136598066 GCF_008632895.1 Mastomys coucha | reverse complement strand
CCAGGCAACCAAGCAACCAGGCAACCAGGCAACCAAGCAACCAGGCAACCAAGCAGCCAGGCAACCAAGCAGCCAGGCAACCAAGCAACCAGCCGTAGATTTCTTTTCCTTAGTCAATCAGTTCTGTGGTATTCTTCAGCATTCTTCTTTCTCTTACCTGCTTCTGTACTTAGAGAAGCACCCATCTCAGCATCCATCTTCCCAATACTTCAGCTTCCACTCTCTGCTCCTGGTCTTTTGTCCACTTGTAGACAAATGAGGATTGTTGAAATCACTTACTGATTTTCTTTTCTTTTTGTAAGTAATAAGGGAATGGAAACTGGGATTTTGTTATCTAACACATCGGTCAGGACAGGAAATCATTCTAACTCCTTATTTGCTTCCTGGATTTCCCTTGGGCTTTCAATTCTGCTTCATGGCCAAGGTCATTTGGAAATTCCCTAGGCACCTCAAACTGAAGGCATTCGATGCTAAAATCTCTGTTGTCCCCCGTCACAGGCCTTTCCCTCCTGTGCCCATTGTCTCTACCTCATCCATCTGTCCTTCTACCACATGGCTCTCAGAACTTAAAGTCAGGTCTGTCAGGCTTGGTTACCAGGACTTAATGAGTTATCGCCCCAGCTCCAATAAGTACTTTGATTGATATTGAACCTTATGGGGATTGACTCAGTCATTATTTGGATAAGTTGATGGTTTCCAAAGTCTCTGTGTGGGCTGACACAATCAGTAGTGTGATGAACAGTTCCATGCGGATTTATACAAACGAGTCCATTAACTTCCAACACATCTGCTTTTTCTTCCACAGATGACTAAATGCTACAACTAAAACATTAAATTCAGATGACTTGGTATCTAAAACCGTAAAATGAGGTGTTTATGGGTTACTTAAATCAGGGGATAATTATGGAGGGAGTTTTAGTTTGGTATTTTATTAGTCTGGTATTTAGTGGTGTTATGGCTCTCTGCTTCCATTAAACATGCTAACATGTCTTTAGCAATGTGTAATAGTGGAACTTACTCAACAGTTCTCAGACAAATGTGTTACTAGAGGATGCAGTTACATACATTTTCTCATAGGAAAGTAGAGGTCACTGTCTCTAGTAAAATAGTGCCCATTTTTGGATTAGATCAATTGTGTAAAGTTACTGAATATAGAGCTTTCAAAATAATATAATTCAGGTGAGCCTAAAGGCTTCAAAATTCAAAAACAAAATATTGATCTTCAGTGGTTTTTTCCCATCATAATGGAGGTATAACTACATGTAATGAGTCCAGTCCCACTTTTCCATGAATCCCACCCCTCCATTGTTGTGTCGAGATGTTGTAGTTTGAGCCTGCTGCTTGTCTAGCTTTCTTCCATGATCCTCAGAGCAAGACACCTGGGCTTTGGGTGCCTTCCATGTTTACATTCTCAATGTATTTCTTTTGACCCATTCTCAGGGTAGTGAACAAGAAATTTAAATACATTAAAAGTAAAATTTAATGATATGGAGAGGTAGGAAATACAGAACTGCAGGCAACTGTGTTTTAGAGAAATGATTCAAGTTTCCAGAGCTAATGGAGCAGAACGGGACATAGCGTACAAGCTGTGGCATGAGGCAGAAGCTTGTGAAGGAGATAGCAAGGCTGGCTATCATCAGGAAGATTAGTGATGGCATATTTCCTGCCCAAGGAAGACAGAAAAGAAGAAAATTATTTATGTGATTTGTCTTTGAAATAAATTGAAAGAGTATTTCTGGTGCTTGTTTATCGCATACCTGGTTTGCACACACGTCCACTCATGACTTTCTGTCATCATTAATGAACATTGTTTGCCGTACTTACAGTGTAAACGAATCTGAGCCTTCTTTCGAAGCAACCCGAAGGTATTATTTCTATTTTCACCCGAGTTTAAGAATAATATCCTCCCTCGGTCTTTAATATCTCGCTCCAGTTGTGATGGTGTACAGTCATTTTTAATAGGTCTACAATATTTCCAACAGCAGTGGCTCACAAAAGGATTAATTTGTCAAGCTTATGCCTGTAGTTCCAGTACTGTAAACTCCGAGGCAGGGGAATAGGCTTACTTTCTAAGCCATTCTGCATTCTACACTGAGCTCCAGATGAGCCCAGGCTGCAACGATAGTCTGTCTGAGCAAAGACAGAAGAAAAAGAGAGAAAAAAAATTTAATTTGGCAAACAAATTGTGTCAACTGTTTCTGTTTTAATGGATTTCATGCCTTTCAAGTTTGGCTGAAAATCAAACCATCTCTAGTAAAGGAGTTTGAGAGCTCATTAAATAAAAACACAAAGAATTAATACATGTGTTAATTGTGCCTCCAACAATATTTGAGTATAATCCTGAGATGTAGAGCCCTGTGCTTTAACTACTCAAAACAAAAGAAAACAAAGCCAAACTAAACTCAAACCCAAATCTCAATGAAGTTCTGGGTTTGATCCCCAGCATCAACAGATAGTCCCCAGAGTAAGGGGAGAGGCAGGCAGGCATACCAGAGTTGGGGACCACTGCTTTCCTGTGTCTGTAGTTATCTAAAAGATGACTGTCACACTAGACTCTAATGTCCTCTGAAGCCCCAACATGCCTTGCTTCCCAGTGACCATTTAGCTTTTCTCAGTTCTTCCCTCTAACCTTCCTTTTCTGTTAACTGCAATCCCATCATCATAACTGACATGCCATGGACTAACTGTGAAAATCTGACTTTGAAGCTCACCCACTCCCTTCCCCAGCCACTCCCATCACCTCCTGGTTCTTCAGCTCACATGTATTCTGAAATGACTGCCAGTTAAAGTCTAATGTACAAACGTCCAGTAAAATCCTTAAGCTCAAGAAATAGAAAAAGAGAGGAGGAATTTATCAATTTATTTTTATCTTGTGTCTTTCTCTTAAAGACGTTTATTAGTTCTTTGAGAATTTTATACAATGTATTGTGAACATGGTCACCTGTCCCCCAACTCCTCTCCTTAAAAATATTTTATATGTTTGAAATATGGAACTTAAATGTTATTTCAACATTGAAACAGACTCCTTTAGATATCATTCTTCATTTTTAAATATTTATACATTACCTATGAGATATATATATATATATATATA
>NW_022196903.1:136579055-136594962 GCF_008632895.1 Mastomys coucha | reverse complement strand
ATATATATATATATATATGTAACTAAGCCACAAACAGATGCTCTAATTCTGGTTTCAATTCATATTTCTTAAAAGTCACCATAAAAAAATCCACTATTACATAAAGTGAGTTTAATACAAACCAACACATCTGTGGCTACTAAAGAGAGTGAATTATTAATAACCCTTTAATCTTAATTTGGAAAAGAAATTTTCTCTTAGCAGTTTATAGCATTGAACACTTCAGCACAGGAGAATCAAATTTTCCTTATCACGTGACATTTTAATTAGATCCAGATCCCTGTAATTGAAGTGGCTTATTTAGGGATCACGATCTAAGGTTGGTGGCCTGTGCCTTCTCTTCTGCTTGTCTACTCGGTGTCTGTCGTCTCCGTTCTCATCTCCCTTAGTTACACACACATGCTCAGCACAGCTCTGTGTGTAATGTGGGTGTGTCCTCTTCGCAGCAGAAGCAGGTATTCTGTGGCTTATGCTGCCCAGAAGCCTTGGCTCCTAAATGCTACAGTCGAAGAAAATATCACTTTTGGAAGTCCTTTCAACAGACAGAGGTAACTTTGCATGTACAGATTTTACAACCAAAACAACCACTTGTGAGCCATGAGCTTGGACCAAGTCACTTATTGAGAAGTTGTGCCCCAAAACTAAAGGGGTGAAAGAGAGGGTGAGAAGGGGGAGGAAGGGAAGGGAAGGGAGACAAGGGAAAGGAATGGAGGGAGGAAGGGAAAGGGAAAAGGACGCAGAGGAGGGGAGGGGGCAGAGAGCCGGGAAGGGGGTGATTATCTTCAGAGTGTGTAACACACTTGGGGGAACATCTGTGTTCTAACACACACTGCATCTCATTTCCCCAAAGGTACAAGGCCGTCACCGATGCCTGTTCTCTTCAGCCAGACATTGATTTGCTACCATTTGGAGACCAAACTGAAATCGGAGAGAGGGTGAGCTGTGTGTAGCTGAACTAAGCACCGCACACAAATGGAGAGAAGTCTTCTGCTTGCCTTTAATCCTCAGAAGAGCATAATGAGACGTCTCAGGGCTTAGGGGTTCCATGTTGTCCCAGTGGCAAGTGCTAAATGTAAGGGCAGGCATCCTTTGACACCACCGTTCCTTACTGAGATACTACTAGGCATGCACTGTCCCTTACGTACCCACTGAGATATTACTGTGCAGGTCACACTGTGCTAGCCACTCAGGGCTCGTGGCAGTGGGTAGGGGTTGGGAAGAGTGAACCACCACTGCTGGCTTTGACCAAGCATACCTTTGCCTATGTTGGTCCTGCTGACTTGAATTACTTTGGGAACTCAGATTGCTTCTGACAATTTCTTTCAGTCTCATCAACATCTCCATATTTTGTTAACATATAGTTTATCTTTACACACCCTTATTTTATGCTGACATCACGCTATAGCTATCCGGAACAGCTGAAAGCATTTAGACCTGCCGTCTTTACCACAGTGATGACTAACAAACATTGTAACCGTTACAGGTCCAAAGCTGTGCTAGGCAAAAAGCTAATGCGTGTTACCTACTGTGATAACAAATTTGAGTCAAGGGTAATTTTGTCCTCTGCACAGAATGTCTGAGGATACAATGGCTGAAGAACTGAGAAAATTTCCCAAACTCAAGTCAGTTTCAGTTTTTCATGATCAGCTACTTTCTCACCAACCATTTTCTGACGCAGGATCATGCCTTATTCAAGGCATGCTTCATGTCTCTGAGGCTTAGCTCTAGCTTCCACATGTGTAAAATGAGAACAATCATGATCTATTGAGCCTGCTACGAGGAACAAAGCACAGAAAGCTATAAAGCCACATACACAAGCTTGATACATACTAAGTGCTAAGTTAATGTCAATTATTAATTATCATTAATATTTGATCATGAAAGAATATTATCATGGCATGTATTTGGCATAACTTATAATATCAAATTACAGAGGTATGTGTTGAGAACTGGAGATATGGCTCAGCAGATAAGGACATTTGCTACTCTTACAGAAGACCCACGTTACGTCTGACCACCCATCTAATATAGCTTACAACCTCCTGTAATTCCAACTCCAAGACATCTGATTCCCTCTTCAGACCACAGACATCTTACACTCATGTGTACATATGCACACACAGAAACACACATGCACACATGCAAAAATAAAATTTAAATGAGGTATACATACCAAAGGACAGACAAAGCAAAAAGGAAAAAAAGTAAAATAAATTGAAATTGCTTGTCTTTGGCACTCACTAAGAATGTTGAGTTTGGCATCCACTACTAATGTTATTAGTGCTCATGTATGGCAAAGCTCTTAGTCAGTGTGAAAGGAAGAGTCATGCGAATGGTCAAAAATTATTGACACACATCCAGCATTGAGAGAGTCACTTTTTTTGGTGACTTAAAAAGTTTAGAGATGCTTGTATTTTAGAGGTAATCTCTACTACCAGGTCCCTTCTTAGTGATGAAAATGGGTGTTTCTGCTTTCCAGGGCATCAACCTGAGTGGGGGTCAGAGGCAGAGAATCTGTGTGGCACGGGCACTCTACCAAAACACCAACATTGTCTTCTTGGTAAGAATATGAACTTTGATTTTATTTATAATTTATTCTTTTTCCCCCTCTGGAAAATGGGTCTTTACAATGCCACGTTAAATGACTGAAGGAAAGCTGGCTTAATTTGTGAACTTACAGAGTCCAGAGTCATGTACTATGAGCAATACATGCTCATAGACTGAAAGTTGGTGGATGCACGTTGCTCTTGAGGAAATTACAATAAAACTGGTATGGGAGGGCTCAGCCTACAATGGGCGCCACCATCCCCTATGTTAATCTTAGCAGGATTAACCTGAAAGAATTCCAGTATATCTCTATTCTGCTTCTATCTCAAATGCATTCAAACTCAGTAGGAAACTCTAAAATCAACTTGTATTTTGAAGTTTCAAGGGGAGTGAATGTTTAGAGCATATTTACAAATGAAGATTAAAAATGTCACAAGAGATGGACACGTTTATATTCTCCGCTGGACTCTAAAATTCCCATGCTGCTATTTTGGCATTGAGATGCTTTGAGCATATCATTTTAAATTTGATTGCCTTTATTTATTCATTTTGTGTAGGAAGGGTAGGAAGTGCTTGCTTTGCCGTGGTTTACTGTGAGGGTCAGAGGGGAAATTACCAAGTTGGTTCTCTCCTTTTCAACATCTGGGTCCCATGGATCCAACTCAGGTTGTCAAGCTTGGTGGCAATCACCTTTTGCTTCCAAAACCATGTTCCAGCCCCTGGAGGTAATGGTTTATCTGGTTTCCTGACCAGGAGTATCATGGAAGGAATATGGATGGTGATGGATAATTAGGCAGGATTTTCTTCTCTGTAGTTCATGGCAAAGTGATAAGGATTGGAGAATAAATTGTTGGTGGGCATGGGGTCATTTAAATAGATATGCCATTCCATGGTGTACAGCTCAGGCTGTAGATCAGAGTTAACCTCAATGATTCCTAAAATGGTAGCAATCTTTGCTCAACATGAATAGAACCTGTGTCTTGAAGAGGCTTCATGTGGTTTTCATGTATTCACAAAATTTGTGGATTGCATTGGTTGTGATTTTTATCTGGTTCAGTTTCTACAGGAGATAGGAACCAAAATAGCAGCATATATAAAGAATGGAAATATGTTCTAGTTCATTTAATCCACACACTAAGTACTTAATTTTTAATTACTGCTATTACTGACTTTTGTTGATGAGAACACCATGTCTTTGGAGGAGGGGCCTATCCAAGCTCATACACAAGTTGCTAAAGCAGGAGTCTAGATCCAGGGGACTTGATTTCATAGCTTGTGTTTTTCCTAGTCCTGGGACTGAACCCATGACTTTGCATGATAAGCAAGTGTTCTACCACTCGGCTATACCCTCCATCTTCTGTTTATTTTGATTCAACTATTGCAAAGTTACTCAAGTTGGCTTTGTATTTATTCTGTGGGCCAAACAAGTCTTAGATTTCCTGTTAAATAGCTGGGATGGCTTGCCTGAAGTTCTGGCTGACAAGAGCTGGAAGTTTGAATCATTGTGATCTCCTGTGAGTCCTGGGAGACATGACACTGTCGCTGTGGCACTTTAGAGAGAGACACAGGGACAGTCTATCACTGCTGTACTTATAAGACAGTAACAGTAAAACAGCACTTTAATGTGATGAAGGAAACACCACATTATGTTATTGGGTCTTCACATCAGTCTGATGAAATTTTTGACCGCCCTCTTTAGCAGCCTCCTCATTTTACAAATGAGGTGACAGTCTAGACATTGCCCCAAAGAGAGAGAGGTGGCTATAAATGCATCTCATCTCTCTCATTTACAGCACTCCACTTACTGTCTTATGGCCTTACAATTCAGAACTGTGTGAAAAATTTACCTGAGTTATTATAAAATATCATTTCCAACTTGTATCTTTTTCCATATGAAAAATTTCCTGTACAAATGACTAGGGATGTTTGGTCTGTAAAACAGCTGCAGCAGCAGCAGCACCACCACCACCAACAACAACAACAACAACAGGAGCAACAGCAGCAACAACAACAAAATGCCTTGGTTTTATAAGACCCACAAGCAGAATTTGTGTCAAAAGTAACCAATTTATCCCATGTAATAATTATCTGAATTCTCAAAGCCAGTGATTGGTTAGTAAATACTGTAATTAAACTCTTGCTGCATTGGTGCTGGGAAGAGAAGGTGACCCTGCCAGTGGTGTCCTGAAGGACGGTGTAAGTCCTTCTTCCCGCCACCAGCATTGGGACAGTGTGTCTTGGAATGATTTATATCACTCACACATACTTTCATTTTAAAGTAATCTATCCTCTGGAGAAGCAGCCAGGGTTCTTAACCCCTGAGCCATCTTTCCACATCCATCTGTGACAATTTTTAAGTGCAAGTTTTTGGGCAGTGGAAAGACAGATTAATCTCTTAGATGTCCTATTTTATAGAATGTCTTAGGAATAGCTGGTGTTCATAAAAATGACCCAAAGTTTCAGAAAACTTTTGAAACATTTCAATATTATAAAATTTTGGGGAGAAAATTCTATCAGTAATCAATTTCATTTCACTACTTTCTAAAATACATTCATAAACTCAGATAACATACATTTATATCTATATTTGTTAGATATTTGTATACACACATATAAATACATAATGACAATTGTTAAACATTCTTGTTATCCAGAATATCTATGTATTTAAATGGTTTAAGTAAGCTACTGCATTCTTATCTCTCCTACTAAATGTATTTATAGAAAAGGCATTTAAGGAAATTTATTAATTTATCCATTTATCTGTAACTATGATATCTAAACAAAGTAACTGTTTAATTACAAATTTTTATTTTTCATAAGTTTGCTCTTAAATACTTTAATAAAACCATTGCTATTGTTTCTGTTTATTGAGCAGAGAGTAACTGAATGCTGAATAAATATCGAGCTGATTATATTATTCTCTGTGATGGCCATTCACACAAACTGACTCCAACTTCTAAACATAATTGCTTTACTTCACTGTCTACATAATCAGTTCATTTTATCTGTGTAGAGAATAAGACTGTGCTAAATTTTCTCAGAGTTATCATTTCTGCTTGTGTGAATATGTACTGCCGTGTGTAGACCTGATGGAATGAGAATCCAGTCACTCCTTCCTCAGGTCCATGTGTAGACATCTGTTTGCATATTAAAGAAGCAGGAGAACAACACAGAAATCAATACAGCAAAGCAGACACGTCCAGGGGACCCTCAGTTCTTCACAACAGCTCCGGTGGTGTTTCTTTTTCCCATTTTTCAGTTGGTTCTCCCTCATCTCCCTTCCAATCCCTCCCTGCTGCAGGACGACCCATTCTCTGCCCTGGACATCCACCTGAGCGATCACTTGATGCAGGAAGGAATCCTGAAGTTTCTCCAGGATGACAAGAGGACAGTTGTTCTTGTAACTCACAAACTGCAGTACCTGACACACGCTGACTGGGTGAGACTTCCTGTGTCCGTGCCACTGCCGTACCTTACAAACGAGGAGTATGAAATACCTCCCGAGATAAGGTTTAAGCGTTGTCTGCTTCCAGATTTTGCTATGTCTCTGTTCCTGTGCTCTTTCCTTAGATCATAGCCATGAAGGACGGGAGTGTGTTAAGGGAAGGGACTTTGAAAGACATTCAGACCAAAGACGTGGAGCTTTATGAACACTGGAAAACCCTCATGAATCGACAAGATCAAGAACTAGAAAAGGTAAGTGTCCGAGTGTTCTGTATAATTACTAGGGATGCTTTTAAGGAAGAGCTGTGCCTCCAAACATGCATGATGCTCTATTGCAGCCCTCATTGGAAGCCCACAGTGATGGCATCCCTGCATATGGTTATTGAGCAGGCCATTTTGAACCTACTACATCTTGTTTGTTTATTTATTTATTTGCTAGTTTGTTTACTTATTGTGTGTCTGTTGTATATGTGTCTTAGTTAGAGTTTTACTGCTGTGAACAAACACTGTGACTAAGGCAACTCTTATAAAGAACAACATTTACTTGGGGCTGGCTTATAGGTTCAGAGGTTCAGTTCATCATCACCAAGGCAGGAACATGGCAGCATCCAGGCAGGCATGGTGCAGGAGGAGCTGAGAGTTCTCTATCTTCATCTGAAGGCTGCTAGCAGAAGACTGACTTCCAGGCAGCTAAGAGGAGGGTCTTAAAGCCCACACTTACAGGGACATACCTACTCCAACAAGGTCACACCTAATAGTGCCACTTCCTGGTCCGACCATATACAAACCATCACAGTATATATGGTGTGTGTGTGTGTGTGTGTGTGTGTAGTAGGCACGCACACCCATGGACATGTGTAGAGGCTGGAGGAGCATACTGGGTGACTCTCTGCTTTATTCACTAGCCTGGATCCAGGCTGCTGACCACAGGCATCATGTCATCTCCATGTCTTCCCTACAGTTCAGGGGTCATGGGTGTGAATGTACACTCCTGGCTTCCTATGTGGGTGCTGAGACTCAGGCCCCCATGTCTGACAGCAAATGGTCTTCCCCGTGGAGCTGTCTAGCCAGGTCCCCCCTGGGCTATCTCTTGCTGTCCTTTGGTCTTCCCCGTGGAGCTGTCTAGCCAGGTCCCCCTGGGCCATCTCTTGCTGTCCTTTGGTCTTCCCCGTGGAGCTGTCTAGCCAGGCCCCCCTGGGCTATCTCTTGCTGTCCTCTGTCCGTTTGGCTCTGATCCATTTGGAAGTACATTTGTATTTAAGAGTAGAATAAATTGTCATCGAGGCTTGAGGCTTCCTTAGTGTGTACCATTTTCTCGATTCATGTCTCTTCCTTTCTCACACGGTGTAAGATCATTTTCATGCGTTTCCTACAATCAGGCAGCTGCCATGAACGCCAAAGCCAAGGTGGCTTTGAGAACTCTGGCTGAAGTCAGCAGGTGTGTCTGGAATAGCCTGAGGGTGACTGAAGCTTAACAGAAAGAGAAAAGAAAGTAATAGTTTTATCCTTCTTAGACCCCGCAAAGCTGGTCTTACTCTTGCTGAGTTCTCAGAAACGGTCCCGAGGAGGCAGCACGGAAAGTCTTTTCTCACTTTTACAGATAAGAACATTGGGGTCCAGAGAAGTCAAGTAATTTTCCTGAGCTGCACAGCATGTATGAATGGTACTGACAGTGTTACAAAGCGGGTCCACATTCAGTGTAGCTGAGCACACTGCAGCCATATTAACTGGAGCAATAGTAGGGTTGGAAACCAGACTGAGTTCAATTCATGATTGGGAAAAGAAATAGGAAACTGAGTTTTCAAATCTTTGAGAACTTTTGCTTTGGGTTTTGGGCTGGGAGGTATCCAGAATTTAGTGCAGTGGCCAGCAATGAACTTTAAAATATGAAGCAGTTATATCAGCTAGCTTTTTTTTTTAATTGGAAAATTAAATTGTAGTGTTTTAAGAAATAAAAATAGATGGTACATTTCCATAGAAAAAAGACCTAAAATCTACACAGGTATCAATGTTTTTCTGTCCTGTGACTTTCTGAAGATCTCAATAGCAAATTCACCATGGAAGGAAAACAAACTGAAAATCTATGCAGAGAATGAGAGAGATCACAGAATCCTCCCAATGAAGATGTCGAGGGATGTGTTACAATGTGCAATGCCGTGCCCAGGGAAGCAGCCAGGGAGAGACGCTGAGATGCCGCCTGGAGGTGGCTCCAAGTAACATTGTTTTTAGTGATCTAAGTGCCAGGAGTAAAATAATACAATGTTACTTTCAGGAGCAGGACAATTTATTGTTTATTTTAGAAAGAAGGATCTGGAAACAAAACACAGAGAGAAAATGCAGTCAGCTGAGCGGACAGTGATGCCCTCTAAGCAAGCCAGGAAGAAAGTCTCTTCAGTTGTATTTAGACATGAAGTAATCACTTTAGATAGCTTTGGCTTCCTAATCAAAGGCAGATACAGTGTTTCCATCAAGCACGGACAGGAACCAGCCCGCGCAGGGCCACAATGAAGCCAGCTGGGAAGAGGGATGGAGGCCAAGAGGTGCCAGACTGAATCTAGCACCTGCCTGCAAAGGGCAAGGTGCCCACAGGGCTGGGTAGGAGATAAAGTGCTGGCTTTTCAAGTATGAGAATCTGAGCTAGACTCCTAGGACGCTGGTGAAAGCAAGGAATGGCAGTGCGCCTCTCTAATCCCAGAGCTGGGACTGAGACAGGCGGATCCTTGGGGCTTACTGCCCAGCCAGTCCTAACCAAACTGGTGAGCTCTAAGCTCAGTGAAAGGCCCTGTCTCAAAAAATAAAGGAGAGAGTGAAGCACTTGATGACCTCTGGCCTGCACATGAATGCATGGAAATGTACACAGACACACATACACACACCCCTGCATACATACACACCCACAGACAGACATACCTGTACACATACCTGCATACATAAACACCTGTGCACACACATTTCTGCACGTGCACATACATTCCTGCACATACACACACCTGCATACATATACAGCTGCACAATATACATCTGTATACATACACAACTGTGCACACATATACCTGCACACACACCTACATACATACACACCTGCACATGCATACATATACCTCTACACACATTTACACAAATGTCCACATACACACACATCTGCACACTCACATATACATACACCTGAACATACACACCTGCACACACATACACTCATACCTGCACACATACACTTCAGTACACATGCCTGCAAGCATACATATCTACACTCAAACGCACACACACACACACAGACCTACATACATATACATCTGGACACACACACAGGCCTACATACATATACATCTGGACAAACACACATGCCTACATACAAACACACATCTGCATAGAAACACCTGCATACATACACACTAACCTGCCTACATGCACATCTGTGCACACACACCTGCACACACACACACACACACACCTACACCTACACACACATACACACACACATCTACACCCCCCCCCACATACACAGACACACCTGCACACTTGGAATAACTTGACTCTGCAGTAACAGCAGACTCAAACACTTTGAGTGTTTTATGTCAGGAGGGAATGTTACCTCTCCCAGGGCCAGTTCTGCTTCTTAGGAGATATTTGGCCACACCAGGAGATATTTGTGTTTATCACAGCTGAGGCAAAGGGGTGGCCCACGGATGCTGTGTGTAAAAGATGGAGATGCTACTCTGGCTGCTGTGTGTGTGCCCACCCCAACCCCCTGAAGCAGCCATTCAACCCAAGCTCAGCAGTGCCAAGGCTGAGAAAGCCTAGCCCATGTATACAGAGCAGATAAAATGAATGCAGAAGGATGTGGGACAACACGCCAATCAAAGCCTGGCACTGGGCTTCAGAAAGAGCTGCTGGTGTGAATTAAGGGGAAAGAATGAAGGAGTCTGTCAAGTGATAGCAACGGAAGCTGCAGTGGAGGAAGAGATTGCATGTTTGTCTGGAAACTCTGACTGGGGTGGCAACAGTTCTCCTCTGCACCATGTTATCATGCAATTGCCTGGATATGTGACGATCATTTGACACTCCCTTCTCTCCCTGTGGTAGGCCTGGTAAATCCTCACCAAGTAAGTGGAACTGAATTTCTGTTTACCTAACCCCAATGCTAACACAATTCCAAATACTTAGCTAGCGATTAGTTCTTTTGTGAGCACTTTCAAGAACATTTGCTTTAAGTTTTGTGTGTGGCGGGGTATGGGAAGGGAGTCTTTTTTGTTTTTTGTTTTTTAAATAAAGCAAAGTAAGTGTTGGGCTCATGCATACTATTATAGGAGCCTGGACAGAACTAAATTCACTTCTCTCTTTGGGTTTATCCCATTGCGTTCTACCATTCACGAAGGAGAGAGACTGCTCTTCCTTTGATCTTGATCTAGTCCACTGACATGCTGATCTTCACATCATCAGGCAACTCTGTGGCTCGTGTCTTTGTAGACTGACTATTCCTGATATGCTGCGGATTGCTGCCACTTTCTTAGTGATGAGTTCAGAAATAGTGGAACCTTCTAGAATGGTGAGCCTTCCAAAACACATATTACATGAGGAAAAATTAAAAGGCAGTACTTAAGGACTGATTCTCAAAAGTTCACTGGCTTCATGATGTCACTACCAAACTGTGTTCTGTTGACGCTGGGATCTGCTTGCTTGGTTTTGGGTTTTAGTGTATTGGGCAGCACTAGGGGCCACTCATGGCCAGTGTCGCTGACAATGATCCTGGCCTAGATGTTTGAGATTGGCTTCCCTTCTAGAGGCAGGTGAGTGTCCCCCAGCACCATGCCATGAAACTTAGCTGGTCTTGCTGTCCTTCTTCTTTGGGCAGATGACAGGTCCACACAACTCTGACACATGGCAATTTGACTTTGTACGTTTCCTTCTTCTTCTTCTTCTTCTTCTTCTTCTTCTTCTTCTTCTTCTTCTTCTTCTTCTTCTTCTTCTTCTTCTTCTTCTTCTTCTTCTTCTTCTTTTGTATATCTCTTTCCTGCAGTGTTCTGAGTCTCCTAGGCATGGAAAGACCCCATTGCCTATTTTCTTCGAAATTACCTGTTTCCTCATGATGCCACTAAAATCCCTTGCACAGTTCCCACAGTGATAGTTAAAAGAATCCATTCAGTTTACCCATTTATAGTCACAATGGATGTATGACAGCATATTAGCCAGCCCAGAACTACACACAATTTTTGTTTGTCTGTTTCTTAAAGAGGGAGTTCCATATGTGGTTCTGGCTAACTTGGAATTTCTAGTAATTCCCTTGCCTAAGTCCTTCAAGGGCTGAGATGACACGCATTTGTCATCATGCCTAGCTTGAATATTTTTTAAAAAGATATTTAACATAAATGAATCCTTAGGTTAAAATAATTATTTGAAATTGATGTAAAGACAAGCGGTGTCTCGCTGGTGGAGCTGTGTTTCAAGGTTTAGGTCCCTGATGTTGTAACTCTTTCTGGTTTCCCATTGTCCTACACATCTGAGTACAGAAACCTTGTCCGCAAATGTCCAGCATTATTTCCCTAACAGCTCCTATTTCAGAAGTCCTGTGTGTCCAGAGTGAATAGAGAGCCTGGGACCGGTATAAAATCACTCAATGTGTCATTCAGAGGTAAGTCAAACCCTTCTTCAGACAGAGGCTCCTTCAATAAGAGCATATCGTTCTCCACAGGACATGGAAGCAGACCAAACAACACTGGAGAGGAAGACTCTCCGAAGAGCCATGTATTCACGGGAGGCCAAAGCACAGATGGAGGATGAAGATGAAGGCTAGTATTTTTTTAATCTGAAACATTCATATAGACTAGTATATTATGAGGAGTTTGTCTCAGAAACTTATGTGAGCGTGTCACACAGATATGACTAGCTACTTTGTATAAGACACAGAGCCAAAGTAAATGAGTAATATTGAATATGATAGAGTCAAGGTAAGGCTTATGTTCCGCAATGGCACACCTCTGTGGGAAACACACTCAGTGTGTGTCTGCGTCTTCATAGTATTAGTCACAGAGGATGGAAAGCAAGGGTCTGGAAACAGAATAACTAGAAATGTCTAATATAGTGCCTGGGTCTGGTTATTACTAAAATACTGACTCTTTAAGCATCGATAATCAATGAACAATGAAAATATATGAATGTATGTATCTACACTTGATTCAGCCGCTCTGCATATGGTTTCCATAACAACACAGTGACGAAGAATGATGATGGTAGAGAAGTCGAGGTATCACAATATGTAGATGATATGACAGCATGCATAAGTGACCCCTAAAATTCCACCAGAGAACTCCTACAGCTGATAAACAACTTCAGGAAAGTGGCTGGATATAAAGGTAACTCAGAGAAATCAGTAGCCCTCCTTTACACAAATGATAAAAGAAATTGGGGAAACAACACCTTTCATAATACCCACAAATAATACAAAATACCATTGTGTAACTTTAATCAAGCAAGTAAAATATCTGTATGACAAGAACTGAAAAAAATCAAAGAAGACCTCAGAAGATGGAAAGAGCTTCCATTCTCATGGTAGGATTAACATAGTGAAAATGGTCAGCTTACCAAAAGCAATCAACAGATTCAACACAATCCCCATCAAAATTTCAACACAATTTTCTACAGACATTGAAAGAGCAAGAGCAGGAGAGGGTAGGGTGGTGAGCAGGGGGAGGGGGAAGGGTTGTTGTTGTTTTTTGGGGATTTTTTTTGGAGGGGAAACTGGGAAAGGAGATATCATATGACATGTAAATAAAGAAAATATCTAATAAAAAAGTTTAATACAATTTTAAAAAAAGAAAGAGCAATTCTCAACTTCACATGGAAAAATGCAAATCTCACGATAGTCAAACAATTCTGAACAATAAAAGAACTTTGGGAGGAACCACTGCCCCTGACCTCTAACTATACTACAGAGCAATGGTAATAAAAACTGCACGGTATTGGTACAGAGGCAGACAGGTATATCAGTTGAATTGAATTGAAGGCCCAGAAATAAACCCATTCACCTACAGATGCTTGATTTTTGACAAAGAAGCCAAAGCCATACAGTGGAAAAAAGAAAGCAGCTTCAACAAATGGTGCTTGTCTCTCAGTCCTCATGTAGAAGAAAGCAAATTGATCCATATTTATCACCCTGAACAAAGCTCAAGTCCAAGTGGATCAAGGACTTCAATATAAAGCCGGATGCACTGAATCTAATAGAGAAGAAAGTAGAAAATAGCCTTGAACACATTGGCACTGGAGAAAATTTCCTAAATGAAAAATGACTCGGGCTCAAAGATCAACAATTGATAAATGGAACCTCATCAAACTGAAACGCTCTAAGGGAAAGCACATTGTTACCAGGACAAAACAAAAGCTTACAGATTGGGAAAAGATCTTTACCACCCCTACATCTGACAGAGGAATAATATACAAAATATATAAAGAACTCAAGAAGTTAGACTCTAAAAAACCCAAATAACCCAATTGAAACATGGAATACAGAGCTGAACAGAGAATTCTCAACAGAGCAATCTCAAACGACCGAGAAGCACTTAAAGAAAAGTTCAACATCTTTAGTCATCAGGGAAATGCAAATCAAAACTACCCTGAGATTCTACCTTACACCCGTCAGAATGACTAAGATCAAAACTCAGGTCACAGCAGATGCTGGTGAGGATGTGAAGAAAGAGAAACACTCCTCCATTGTTGGTTGGATTGCAAGCTAGTACAACCACTCTGGAAATCAATCTGGGGGTTCCTCAGAAAATTGGAAATTGAAGAGCCAGTTATGACCACTCCTGGGCATATACCCAAAAGATGCTGTACCATATCACAAGGACACATGCTCCACTATGTTCATAGCAGCCTTATTCATAATAGCCAGAAACTAAACACAACCCAGATGTCTCTCAACTAAAGAATGGATGCAGAAAATGTGGTACACTTATACAATTCAGCTATTAAAAATATGAACATCATGAATTTTGCAGGTAAGTGGATGGAACTAGAAAATATCATTCTGAGTGAGGTAACTCAGACCCAAAAGGACATGCATTTTATGTACTCATCAATAAGTGGATATTAGCCAATAAGTACAGAGAGCCAAGTTTTCATTTCATTTTTTCACATCTAATGCTGTGTTCTGAGGAAGAAGAAGAAAAAAAATACTGGAAGTTTGATAAAACTCACTTAAATACATTATATTGTCTTGACATGAGACTTTAAGAAAGTTTTAAAATGAACCGTTTAAGGACATGGGGTAAATACATTCCTAATGCTTCATTTCCTATGTATTTTTCACTTGCCATTTCCTCCTTTCTATTGACCAACTAAGAATCAGGGAACCTTGGAATGGGGAGGTAGTGAGCACCAAACCCCTGAGATTTCAGAAATCTCAGTGCATGTTGTTGAAGGAAAATAACAACCAAGAACAACAATGAGTAATGGATAGATTCTTTCATTTGAATTCGTTGAGGGTGTTTGTTCTGGAAGCAGACACAGATTTCTGGCATTCTAAACGGATTATTTCATTACGTCTATTGTTTTAATGTAGAGTCATGCTTAGCTATCTTAAGACTACTCATTGCAGCAGAAAGCTGATGACTACAGAAACTGATCCTGCCCTGGCCTTGCTGGGTTAAAATCCCTCTTAGGTGTGAATTAACAGTACTTACCGTATGGGGTGGGGGATGGTTGGGAGTTAATGTGACTTAATTGTGAATGCACTACCATCTATGATGGTTGTTGTCTCTGATCCTAGCATTCTGATGCCACCATGTAGGGCAGACGGGAGAAAGAGAAATTTTCCTTTCGCTTAGGGACCATAAAGCAGCATGCATATGTCTACTGACTGTTGACCAGCTCATTGCACGGACGGATTAGGTACCAAGAAAGTGAACATACATTGTGTTTAGCTGGGTGGTGGGAGTGGCCGAGCTTTCACCTGGTATAGAAGTGGAGGGTGCATCCTGGGGAGACAGCTTGCTGTCTTTAAGGATCTACCACTTTCATTATGCACATTTCTGTTTCCATACTTAAGGTACTTAGGAGACAGAGAGCATAGCCCATCTAACCGAAGCTTTAATAACCAGAGAAGCTCCTTCAGGTCTCAGTCCGTTTCAGGATCCGGTTGAAACTGAAATGCTGGTGATGGTCTCTCTTGCCCTCACATCTACCTTGGGTCCCTTTGGTCTGATGATTTGTAGACAAAAACCATTTTGTTCATCCTTCAACAAAGGGCTTGTACCTGTAGCTATGGGAGAACACACTGCTCATGTGTAGTACAAACTGCCTCTGGAGAAGGAGCAGACAGGAGGTCCCACAGTCACCAGACCATGCAAATAACCACATTCTGCCAAAAAGAAAATCAAAAGCCTTCTTGTCATAGCTGTGGAAAATATGCCCAGGGCAATTGGCCTTGGAGTTTCTAAAGGGCATTTGAGAGGATCACCTGCCCGTTGTCTTGTGTGACCTCTGTCATTGCCCTCTGGAATGTTCCATCTTGACAACTCTCCTCCATGACTGAAGCAAAACAGGAATGTGATGGATGGGTGTTTCTAAAGTAGACACAAATTCCACAGCTGCTTTCCTCCTGGTCCCGACTTCCAAATTCAGAAAGACATAGATTTAAAAAAAAAAAAAAGATGTTTGCAAGCCAGGAGCATGTTTTTATTGGCAACACAATCCCATCACTAACTTCACTGTCTGGTCTATGTGTTCAATCTAGAAATCAGCAGTCTGGTCTATATGTGGATTTTTATATTTGTTTGTTCATTCACCCTTTACTTCTCCTCTTTTTCACCCTCTCTCCTTTGTTCCCTACCTCTCTTCTTCCTTCCTTCTCCCATTCCTTTCCCTTCCTTCTCCCCTCCCCTCCTCTTCCCTTCCCTCCCCTCCCCTTCCCTTCCTTTCC
>NW_022196903.1:136574473-136578753 GCF_008632895.1 Mastomys coucha | reverse complement strand
CACTCCCCTCCCGTTCCCTCCCCTCCCCTTCCCTTCCCTTCCCTTTCATTCTTTGGACAGAATCTCATGTTGCCCAGGCTAGACTTGAACTCCTCGTGTAGCCTACAGCTAAGACTGGCTTTGAGCACCTGATTATTCACTTCTGCCTCCCAAGTGCTGGGTTTATGGGAGGATGTCACCGTGTCTGACAGTTTCAACCCATTTTTGAATAGTTGAAGTCGACACTACTTAAAGTTCTTAAGATGTACAAGGCTCACACCTTTGCTTCTCTAAAGTTAAATGAGGTGACCTGTATTCCTGCTAGAAATAAGAATTATTTCTGGCACTCATTTGAAGCTTACATGGGTTGCGTTGTGTGTGTGACTATGCAGAGGAAGAAGAGGAGGAAGATGAGGATGATAACATGTCCACGGTAATGAGGCTCAGGACGAAGATGCCCTGGAAGACCTGTTGGTGGTACCTCACTTCAGGAGGGTTTTTTCTGCTCTTCCTCATGATCTTCTCCAAGCTTTTGAAGCACTCGGTGATTGTGGCTATAGACTACTGGCTAGCTACTTGGACATCTGAGTACAGTATAAACCACCCTGGGAAAGCTGACCAGGTATGAAGGCATTCAGAAATGGTGGCCAGGGAGGCCTCTGCTCACCTCACTTACAGCCAGCATTCCAGAGGAATCTGGCGCAAGTTCCGTGTGTTAGGAAGAAGGGCAGAGCCTAAAACCGGCTAAACTGCCAACAGCGTTAAACGTGATGTCTTACTGTTTTTATCATTCCATATTCGATTACATTATTTTAATTTGTTACATATATTTTATATGTCTGTGTTGTAGGTATGCGCATGTGAATGCAGTGCCCATAGAGGACAGAACAGGCAGTCATAAACTACCCAGTGTGGGTTCTGGGAACTCAATACAGGTCCTCTGGAAGAGCAGCAAGCACTCTTAATTGATTAGCCATTTCTCAGTCCTGTTTTTATAGTTCTTGTCATAGAAAGATTTAGATCCATATTTCAGGAGTTCACTACCTCTGTCTTATCTGCACTGCATGCTATTATTACATAATATGTCAAACACATACAAAGGAAATGTTTGTCACCCTGATCGTTTTCATCTGGGATCGGTACACTGAGATGTCATTCTGTAATAAAGGTCCAAGCGTGAGTTTGACCAGGTAGAAAACCAAGAGTCTGCCCCCAGCTAGGAAGATAAACTAATTCTGCAGTTCTGAGGCCAAACTTTGGTGGCCGGGCCTGCAGGACTAACCCAATGGGAGATCCTGTCCTGGGTACCCACCATGCTTCAGCTTTCTAATAAATGCAAGCCAGACAAGGATGCCAACAGTGTTTCTGACTTCAGTGCTTCATTTCCCAGTTAGGAGAAGCCCGGGTGATTGTCTCATGCCATCCCCCTGTGCTGGTTCTTCCTAGACCTTCTACGTGGCTGGGTTCAGCATCCTCTGTGGAGCAGGCATTTTCCTTTGCCTCGTCACCTCCCTCACTGTGGAATGGATGGGCCTCACAGCTGCCAAGAACCTCCACCACAATCTCCTCAATAAGATAATTCTTGGGCCAATAAGGTAAAAATGGGACGCAGAGAGGTACTTCTTGCCTTTATGCATTTGTAATTAAAAAATATGCATTTTAAAATTGAAACAAAATGTGAAAGTTTGAAGGAAAATATTTAATCATTGATGTGATGAATGTGGAAACCTCATCTTCAAGACCTCAGTTGTCCCCCAGCATGCTTCCTTCCACACCACATACTCTTTGGTCTGTTCCCTGCCTAGGTTCTTTGATACCACACCACTGGGTCTGATCCTCAATCGGTTTTCTGCTGATACTAACATCATCGACCAGGTGAGTATCTGAGTCACTTGTAAGTTCTAACACAAATTCCTCAGTGTAAACCAAGCAGAGTGTCAAACACAGATGACTCTTAACGGTAGAGAATTGCTAAATTTAAATTGGAGCCCATTTGACCTCATATCGTAGTAAAAATAATTTCTAGGATAAAATCTCTATCTACGTGTTTATGTGTGTTGTATGTACATGCTTGTGCGAGTGTATACACTTGTACATACAAGTGCCCATGCACACTCTCGTGTGTGTGTGCATGTGTGTGTGTACTCGTGTGCGTGCACGTGTGTGTGTGCGTGTGTGTTAGCTAGAGGTTAACATTAGAATCGTCTTCAATTGTTCTCCAATTGCTCTTAAATCTGCTAGAATCATTGATTTTAAAGTAAAAGATGTTGAGACAATTATCCATAAAATATGAAACAGATGCCCATCAAATAAAGATGTCCATAAAAAGCCATAACGTGGTAAAATAAAAGAAGGCTGGGCAGTTTTGGAACCATGAACTGCAAAAGGTCTTTTGAAGTAAGATGACCTTAGGAACAATTAGAAAAGGACAAACAGAAATAACTATACAAAGATTTAAACTTTGATTGAGCTGGAAGCACCAAAGGGGAATTTAAATTGTAAAAAAAATCAGGTAAACACTCTAATATATAAAGAGCATCTAAATTCAACAAGGAAAATTATAATCAGCAAGTAATCCAATCAAAGATACTCAAAGGACATGAACAACTACTGAAAAAAAATAGTCTACACATATTACAGTGGAAGAATAAATGAGTTTTCAACAGTGTATATCCATTCAAAAGGAATGTTTGAAAACACTGATGTGGAAATACCTATATTTGATCACAGCAAAGCAAAACAAACACAGGGATGGCCAAACTTCTAGTATAAGCATTTATCTACAGTGTCCGAGGCAAGCAGGTGGACACCATGTCAATGATGTCAATACTGAGCTTGCTTCGCTGGTGGCTCCCATTACTTAACATCAATATAAACATGAATGTTATTGCTATATTGCACATGAGCTAAATGCATTGTCCTTCGAACTCTCTCCCCATAGCATATCCCTCCGACCTTGGAGTCTCTGACCCGCTCCACCCTGCTCTGCCTGTCTGCTATTGGGATGATCTCCTATGCTACACCCGTGTTTCTCGTCGCCCTTGCGCCCCTGGGTGTCGCCTTTTATTTCATTCAGAAATACTTCCGGGTTGCCTCTAAGTAAGTGAGACTATTCTGTATATTTGACTGATTGGGAACTGTTTTTGCTCTAGTGTTTAAGGTGGGGAGTTCAGTGGAGAAGGCAACTGGCTTTGCTCTCCTCATGTTTCCATGTGAGTCCTACCGCTACCCTTCCTTAAAGGGACTGCGTCTTCCTTGTCCTTGATACGTGTGAACATGCTGTTGATACATGTTAACATGCCATTTTGCTTGTCAAGAATTTGTCTATTGAGTTGTGAGCCCATAAGTGTGCCGGCTCTTGCATTCTTTGGTTCTTTTGCTGAATCTAACATTGGCAAGAAACTCACATTGTCCTGAAAAGTGAGCAATTAGAGGCAGCATATCCCAAAGAAGGAAAAGGGGTTAAAATTGCAAAATCCTTCAAACACATGGTATGAAATAGGAGAAAGTGACAGACGAGGAGATGAATTATCTATGACTACGTAGTTGGATAATCTTGAGTGTCTGAGAGACACACCATCACTTTAAGAGACTGGAGACACTCGGCTCACAGAATTTTCCATGTACCTGATAATGCAGTCAAATAAACAAAGGGTCATCATGAATTTTAGATTTTCTGTTACTGTAGGACTTATTGTTCCTCAAGAATTTAAATGATTAATGGTCAGTACAGTGTCAGCATTTGTAAACTTGAAAGTTTACGTTCGGTGCTTTCTTAAAGAATATGCTGAGCTTTATTTTTGTGGGGGTCTCTGTGTCAGCACTCAACAAACACTACCTGTGCCACTGATAGTTGTGCTGCTACGTAGCAGATGGTACAAACCTGTTCTCAACGAAACTCATCTGTTATTAAGATAAAGCCATATCTACGGTAACCTTAATGCTCAGGTCAGGCTCGAACAGAGGAAAGCTGGTGTGTTTACCTAGCACGCTGAGCATATTCCACACTGCAGGAGTGTGAGAGAAGATGAACTTACACAGAGGGGAGAAGAAAGGGGAGAGGTACTAGAGAGGTCCTCGGGGCATGCAGAACGTCACATCACTTCATACTATCTCTCCCCTAGGGCTGTCAGTGCTTCACATACTGGAGATATCGTTTTGTTTGAGTGGTTTTTCTTCCCCAGAATCTATCTGGCCAGCCTTCCTCCCTCCCTCCCTCCCTTCCTCCCTCCATTCCTTTTTTCCTTCCTTCCTTCATTCTTTCCTCCCTCCCTCCCTCCCTCCCTTCCATCCCTCCCTCT
>NW_022196903.1:136543193-136574142 GCF_008632895.1 Mastomys coucha | reverse complement strand
CTTCCCTCCTTCCTTCCCTCCCTCCTTCCTTCCCTCCCTCCCTCCCTCCCTCCTTCCCTCCCTCCTTCCTTCCCTCCCTCCCTTCCTTCCTTTCTTCCTCCTTTTTTCCTTCCTCCCTTCCTTCCTCCTTTTTTTCCTCCCTTCTTTCTTCCCTTTTTTCCTTCCTTCCCTCCCTCCCTCCTTCCCTCCCTTCCCTCCATACCAATGCAAGATTAACACTCCCATTTCCTCTTGTGTTTGCACCAACACTCTGTGCTGCAGAGCAAAGAGGTTCTGACTTGGTTGGTGAGCACTGGCTGACTTGTAACCAGCCCTTGCCTCTCGACACTTATACCAAACTTCTGTATCTTACTGCCACCATAAACTCATTTGAATGTCTTTTTGCCATTACTGAGATAAACTGGGTGGCAAGAGTTAGGCAAATATTTCTAAGCCAGTACAAACGTGAACTGTGAGCTTTGCTCCTGAAACGGTCAGACTCAGCAGTCCACACGAGTAGTGACTGCAACAGAGTATGGTCTTTTAAAAACGTTATAGAAAGAAATATTACTTTTAGTGCTAGTGAAGAGAAAGGGGCACAAAATAGGATTTTTTTAAAAAAGAGCCAACTGCAGTATGACAACTATTATTTTAAAGGAACTAGGGTTAATAAGAGATTTCACAGCTATTCAGCCTACTGGTTCTCATCTGAGAGTCCGGAGGATGACCCAGTGATGAGAAGTTAGACAGGCACAAGGATCCTGCTCCCGCTGCTCAACAGACTTTTTTTTTTAATATCTTGAGGAGAATTGAAGTGGGGGCTTCTGGCAGGCAGTAACGTGACCTTTTGAATGTCTAAGTCACAGGTCTAATGAGTGTTTAGCTGTATGCTTTCTTCCTACAAGAATGCAGATCTGGCTGCTTCGTCACCTTCCGGGCTCATGCAGGACAGTTCTGTAAACAGAGAGGCTCCTTAGTGACATTTTCTTCAGCTCTGACCTCAGTGAGCAGCCATCTGTTGTTGCTGTCAGCTGTGCCAATAGCCACCTATTTACGTTTAAAGTTTACACTGAGGAAGTGCCTCACATCCTTTCACTGTGCTCACCACCTTCCTCTGTGCCTCCTCCCCACATCTGCCCTCTGTGAAGTGAGCCAAGTCCATCTCAGAAACGCAGAATGAAAAGATGTCACACTTGTTTGTGGGACGACAGAGCCGGTCAAGGTTGGCCGCCATGGTTTGTGGTGTGTAAGAGCATTTATCCGTTTGCTTGATGCTTGCAGGCCAGTGGAAGGGCCACCTCTCTATCCTCCCACCCTCCATGACCTCACAAAGGGCAGAAAGGGGAAGGAAAGGGAGATGCTTTCAAACAACTGGTTTATCTGTCTTATCGTCTAGGACGACAATTTTCTGTCTTAAAGAAAAGGCGTTGACCTGGATATGACTGTAAATTTCTGTCTTTATGACAGCTGGGAGCCTGAGTCAGGAGACTCACTGCAAATGTGAAGTCATTCTGGGGTTCACAGGGACATCCTATCAGTCAATCAAGCAAGCATGCATGCAACCATCCAGCCAACCAACCAACCAATCAAGCAAGAAATAAACTAATTTTAAAAGAAAAATTCATGAACACACAGCTTTGTGAAAAGGGTTACTTTGAACAGATGGAGGTATTTCTGTTTTTTAGTGGGTTGTGCAGAGATGTATGTGCGTGTCTGTGTGTGTGTGTGTCTGTGTGTGAGTGTGTGTATGTGTGTGTGTATCTGTGTGTGTGTATGTGTGTGTCTGTGTCTGTGTGTGTGCATGTATGTGTTTGTGTGTGAGTATGTATGTGTGTATGTGTACATGTGTGTGTGTATATGTGTGTGTTTGTATGTGTGTGTGTATGTGTGTGTTTGTACATGTATGTGTGTGTGTGTGTGTGTGTATTGATGTGGGTATTAGTTCCTTGGGGGAACTGTTAAGTTCCTTGGAGGCAGGGATTCAAGTCACTGTGGCTAGAGTTGAGCCGATGGCTGCATCTTCCCCTCTGATATCTTCTCTCTGTGTGTCCTTCAACACTGGTAAACTGCAGTGGTGTTGTAAAGTCCGATGGGATGGAAATAGCCACGTGACTTTCAGTACAACTTCGATAGCTTGGCAGCAGCCATCTTCCTGCCATTGCTTCCCACCCTCTTGTATTAAATTGATTTGCTTCTTGTGAATTCAGAACTTTTAGAGATCCCCTCCCCAGGCTATCCTAACTGCTCTGCCCCTCTCAACCCATTCTCTCATCCTTCATATCATCCACAAGGCTTGGCTCTTATTTTACTTCTGCTCAGTGACAGTAATCATTCTTTTAAGACTCCCCTATAGTCCCTTACACTTAAAAGGCTATTATATCTTTGTGTGAGACATAGTCACTTATGCTTGTAATGCTAGCACTTGGGTCACGTGAGACACCTTCTCAAAAGCCAACAACCCTCCCCAAACAATAAGAAAAACAAAACCATGCCCTTCCAACAATTATTTTCCACTAGTCATCCATCCTAAATCAAGGTTATTTCAATATTGATCTATATTTATATTTTACCATGGTAATGCTTTTACTGTAGCAGTCAACAAAACCTTCAACAGTTCACACTCTGAAATTGAAGGGAAGGGTGGCTGTGTAAGGATTACAGGTCCACGCTTCACTTAAGGTGTCTATAGAACTTCGAGTCACAGCTAAATTACGTTGCTGTGGGGACACAGAATGAGCAAGTAACTTGTACTTGGATGGGAAACATTTTGATCAAGAGTTTTTATTAATTTATTTATTTATGTTACATCTCCATCACAGCTTCCCCCTTCTCCTCCCCTCCCCTCCCCCTCCCTTACTCCTCAGAGAAGTGGAGACTCCCATGGATATCAACCCACCTTGGTCTGTCATGATGCCATTAGGACTAGGTGAATCTTCTCTTATTGAGGCAAAAGGAGGCAGCCCAGTTAGAGGAAAGGAATCCGAAGGCAGGCAGCAGAGTCAGAGACAGCCCCGATCCAGTTGTTAGGAGACCCACATAAGACCAAGCTGCACATCTGTTACATATGTGTAGAGGGACTAGATCTGTCCCATGCATGCTCTCTGATTGGTGGTTCAGTCTCTGCGAGCCTCTATGGACCTCGGCTAGTTGACTCTATAGGTTTTTCTGTGCTGTCCTTGACCTCTCTGGCTTCTTCAATCCCTCCTCTTCCACCTTCACATGATTCCTTAAGCTCTGCGTAAGGCTTGGCCGTGGTTCTCTGTATCTGTTTCATTCTGCTGCTGGGTGAAGCCTCTCATACGACAGCTATGCTAGGCTCCTGTCCGCAAGCATAGCAGAGTATCATTAATAGTGTCAGAGGCTGGCTCCCTCGCTCAGGGCGTGGGCCTCAAGGTAGGACAGTCATTGGTTGGTCATTCCTCTAACTTCTGCTCCTTCTTTATCCCTGAATGTCTTATAGGCAGGAAATATTGTGAGTCAAAGGATTTTTGGCTGGGTTGGCATCCTTATCGCTCCAACGGAAGTCTTGCCTGGTTGCAGGAGGTGGCCACTTCAGGTTCCATATCCCCTATTTTTAAGCATTTTAGCTAGGGTCACCCTCACAGATTTCTGGGGGTTTCCATTGCCCTGAGTTTTTAGCTCTTCCCAAAGATCCCTCAACACCCATTTCACCTCTCTCTCCTGGTTCTTTCTCTCTCAGTCCTCCCCACATTCAATCCATTCTGTTCCCATCCCTACCCCCCTCTCCCACCCAGTTCCCTCCCTCACTCCACCACTGATGTCCATTTTACTTCCCCTTCTCAGTGAAATTTAAGCATTTTCCCTTGGTCCCTCTTGTTACTTAGCTTCTTTGGGTCTGTGGAATGTAGCATGTTTATCCTGTACTTAACTGCTAGTATCCACTTATAAGTGAGTGCATACCATGTTTATCTTTCTGGGTCTGGGTTACCTCACTCAGGATGATATTTTCTTGCTCCATCCATATGCCTGCAAATTTTATGATGTCATTGTTTTAATAGCTGAGTAATATTCCATTGGGTAAATGTACCACATTTTCTTCATCCATTCTTTGGTTGAGGGACATCTAGGTTGTTTCCAGTTCCTGGCTATTACCAATAAAGTTGCTATGAACATAGTTGAGCAAGTGTCCTTGTAATATGGTGGAGCAAATTTTGGATATATTCCCAGAAGTGGGATAATTAGGATTTGAGGTAGGTCTATCCCCAATTTTCTGAGAAACTGCCAAGTTGATTTCCAAAGTGGTTGTACAAGTTTTCACTCTAACTAGCAATGAAGGAGTGGTCCCTTTTGTCCACATCCTCGCCAGCATGTGCTATCTGTTGAGGTTTTTTTTTTTATCCCATTCTGAAGGGGGTAAAATGGAATCTGAGTCATTTAGATTTGTATTTGCCTGATGACTGAGAATGTTGAATCTTTCTTTATGTGCTTCTTGGCCATTAGGGATTTCTCTGATGAGAATTCTCTGTTTGGCTGTGTACCCCATTTTAAAATTTGGTTTGTTGATGTATAACTTCTTGAGTTCTATAAAGAACCCAAGACATTACGGATATCAGCCCTCTGTCAGATGTAAGGTTGGTAAAGATCTTTCCCATCAGCCCTCTGTCAGATGTAAGGTTGGTAAAGATCTTTCCCATTCTGTGGGCTGCCATCTTTTTCTTATGGCAGGAGTCGTCTGACTTATAAGAGCTTTTCAGTTCATTGGGATCTCATTTATTAGTTGTTGATCTTAGTGCCTGAGCTGTTGGTGTTTTGTTCACGAAGTTGTCTTCAGAGCCAATGGGTTCAAGGTTATTCCCCACTTTCTCTTCCACGAGATTCAGTGTATCGGTTTTATGTTGAGGTCTTTGATCCATTTGGACTTGAGTTTTGTTCAGGGTGATGGATATGGATCTATTTGCATCCTTCTTCTTGCAGGCAGTCAGTTAGGCCAGCACTATGTGTTCAAGGTGCTTTCTTTTTTCCCATTGTATAGTTTGGTCTTCTTTGTTAAAAATCAAGTGTCCATAGGTGTGTAGGTTTACTTCTCGATCTTCACTTTGGGGCCATTAATCAATCTGTCTGTCTTTATGCCAATACCGTGTGGTTTTTATTTACTATTGATCTGTAGTACAGCTGAGATAAGGGATGGTGATACCTCCAGAAGTTCAAGGTTTTAAGAATGAGGACTTATGGGAGCCAAAAAGAGGCAGAGTTCAGATGAATGAATGACAAGAGCAAACACTGGGGTCTGAGAACCTTGCAAGTTGGAGGCAGGTGTCACATACCATTGTCTTTATTCTAGGGATCTCCAGGAACTTGACGACAGCACCCAGCTCCCCCTGCTTTGTCACTTCTCAGAAACAGCTGAAGGGCTCACCACCATCCGGGCTTTCAGGTGAGTGACACTTCTTCAGATTGCCAGTGAGAGGCAAATCCATCCATGAGTGTTTATCAACAAATAACAGGCAACTGACACCCCTTTTGGAGACATACTATGTTGCTCATAGTGAACTACGCAGCAGGAATAAGAATGACTACCATTGATTAGTATTACTCAACACAAATTTAAGAGTACAGAATGAATTGACCCAGTAGGAAAAGAACTGGCTGAAGCTTCCAATAAAATATTACACAACTAATCCAGCTAAGTGTGGTAGTACACACCTTCAATCTTAGGACTTAGTGATTGTGGTGGTGGAGGTGTGAAGAGGGGGACCAAGAGGTCAAGGTTAGCCTGGAGTCCATCAGAACCTATCTCAAAAATACAACAAAAGAAAGAAGAAAGAAAGAAAGAAAGAAAGAAAGAAAGAAAGAAAGAAAGAAAGAAAGAAAGAAAGGAAGGAAGGAAGGAAGGAAGGAAGGAAGAAAGGAGAAACAATCCATGCTTTTCTGTGTTTTTGAGCAGCAATAACTAAGTTTCCATGGACCAAGTTCTACTTCCTGATCAAGTTAGATCATAAAAGTGGCATTACTGGCCATTTTCTTCAATCTAGAAAACTGAAAATTTAAAGCATTGCATCTTCTTTCCACCCTATTACAAATATGTATTGATTTCAATCAGAGATTTATCCAACCTACGTTTATTTTAAGAATATGGGAATGGTTAACAGAATGGATCCTTAAGAAGCAGGCTTTGAGAACATTATATAATGAGATTTCTACTTAAATCTATATGAGTTTCATTTACCCAACTCGTACCTCACATCCTAGTATGTTTTCTTCACATGGCGTGTAAAGCCTCATACAGAGAATTTCAACATTAATTATTAGTACTGAACATAAAGTGATTGGCATAAACTTATAGTCTAATAGTACTCAGTAGGGACCACTAATAAATATAGCATATTGAAGATTACTGTTGCCACCCAGCTAGTCTTTTCCAATTAGTTTATATAAGAAATATTTATTAGAATAGTATATAATAACACAACTAAGTATTATTCTTGCCGGTAAATAAAGACTGAATACACATGCCCATGTATTTCCATCTCAGTTACAAGTCAAAAGTCTTTACTTTAGCCAGTGTATAATCTTGTTTTATTTCCCTTTGAGTATTTATATGAGAGTGTTTTCATTATCTGTTTTATTTAAAATATTTGCATGCTAATTACTTAATCTCTTCCAATTAGAACACAAATTCTGAGAGAACAGGGTTTTCTTCTCACTATTAGTTTACCCTGACTTGGGAAATGCTTATTATATTTGTTTATTGAGCTAGTGCAGGCTCTGTCCTAAGTGGGGGTCACAGCATAGGAGAGAGAGTTTGAGGGATACAGATGACAGTATAGTGAGACCTATGGAGGTGTACTGCACAGACAGCTGTGTCAGAGGATAGGGTGGCCCCTTGTTTCAAAAGAATGTGGAGATATTTGTTGGCCAACGGACCTTTGAATGAAGACTAATGGAGCTGGAAGGTGAAGGGGATAGAGGGTTCAGAGAAAATGCACGCAGAGTTCTATTTTATGTCTAAATCAAATCCAGTGCTACATGAACCCAAGATGGAGGTTATCACAGTGAAGCTTAAGAACATGGAGGCTGGTGTTCACAGGGAAGGAGGAGTGAGTTCCTCTGTGTGGGACTTGGGTTTTGTTCTTTCTGAATTGTAGAGTCACTGAAGATTCTCAACGGCAAACTGACACAATCACAGTTGTTTTAATTAGAACAATTGACTCACCAAGGGTAATTAGAACAATTGACTCATCAAGGATTAGTCAGGATGACTGAGGCTAAAGGTAGGAAAGATGCCAGGAAGCTGTGTTTGAGACACAGCCTTACCAGAAACATCACTTAAAGGACCTTAGTTCAGACTGGTCCTCCTCTTCCCGAGACTCCAGTGAAGAGATAACATGGAGCACACTTCTCAGGAAAGACCTTGTCTTCCTACCAAGGGAGAGGAATTTATACTAGCTGAGGAACTAACCACGTAAGGAGGCAAGAGCTTCGGGTGGTGGGGAGACTTTCTGTCTCCTCTCCTGAGAATTTCACAAGAGTAAGACGTGTATCATAAAGGCCTTGTACAGCTTGGACAAGGATGGAGGTGTCACGGCAGTTACATAGATGAGCATGTTTAAAGAAATTGAATGGACAACAGTGGTAAAAACAGAAAAAAAAAAATAAAAGAAGTTAAAGGTGTCCTCTGGCTATGGGAACCACAATGCTATTTATGACCTTTAGAATAACAGAATTGTTTAAGGAACAGTGAAATCAAAAGTCAGAAGCTGGTGGATTAATTAGAAGTGCTGGTGTAGGAAGAATTGAAAGATTTCTGCCCCAGGGGTGTTTAAAGGCATCATTTTTTAAAAAGAGAATAATGAGCTAGAGATGTTTAATGGCTGATGGGAAGATGTGAGGTGTAGGCAGGATGGGGCAATGGATGGAGCAGGCTGACAGGGATGTGGCTGGTCAGTGGGGCAGCTTTTCTGAAAGGGGACTTTGTACAGAGTGCCTCTAGAAAGCATGGAGGGTATGTGTGTGTGTGTGGTGGGAGCAGTTCAGGAAGCTGGGGGTGGACAGCAGGACTCAACACACCAGAACCTTCACTTTCTCCCTTTGGAACAACATGGATTATCTGAAACTGCCAAGGATGGGAATCAGGGAGAACATCTTGAAGAATTTGAGAAAGACATAGAAAAAAAGGAGAAAACAGACCAGGGCAAGGTCCAACTTCTTAATTTTCCTCCTGCACTAGTCACCCAGGTAAAATTGAATTAATTGTACATTAAGGAAAGTTCTAGATAGCTGTAAGAATAACAGACTGTTACACCTTAGCCTTTTGTGCTTGGATAATAGTTGTGCAAAACAAGGATTCTCTAACTTCCATCTGAAAGTATTTTCAGTGATAACAAGTATTTTTAATAGACAGTGGTGCCCTAACTGCTATGGATAATTTTCTAGAATCACTGGGGTTAGTATTCATGATCAAGAATGGAGCATGTTCTTAGAGCCAGAGAGATGTTCAGAGGTTAAGATACGTCACTGCTGTCACAGAGGATCTGAATTCGGTTTCTAGCAGCCCTACCTGGCGCCTCACAACAGCTTATCTAAAACTTTTTTCTGTTATCCACAGGTAACCGTACTCATGTGCACCTAAATATGCCCATACACATAACTAAAATTAAAATAGATCATAGAAAATATTTGAAAAGAATTACACACATGCTTTCCCATATCTGTTCCTTTCTTATGTCCACCCAGCGTCCCCTGGGCCATCTCCCTTAGAAAGCCCTCCTTGGACTGTACATTCCTTTGCACCCAGGGCTCAGGGCACACTCACATGTAGCAGGAAATTTGTAGTCATTTACAAGGAGAGCTGCAGAGCTAAATTAGACTACGCTGTCAGTGACCTTTGCTGCTGTTTTATTTGTGCGTGTGTGTGTGTGTGCTCGTGTGTGTGTGCATGTGTGTGTGTGCATGTGTGCATGTGTGCGTGTGTGTGTGCATGTGTGTATGTGCATGTGTGCGTGTGTGTGTGTGTGTGTGTGTGTGTGTGTGTGTGTGCGCGCGCGCGCGCGTGTGTCTGACAGAATAAAGGTCTAAGAATGTTCAGAAGATGAACTGGATGTGGATGAAAAGATACAGGCTGAGTGTCTCAAAGTTTCCATTAGGAAAACAGAACAGCTCTTGCCAAACAGAAACAGAGGAATGCTCCCTGCGCTCTCGGTCCTCCTCCCTGTGCTTCAGGCTGTTGCCAGTTCCTAACAAATGTGGAGTGAGAGAAGTGGAGCTCCACAACCACAGCAGCAGGAAGCAGGCCCCAGGCAGAGCGCACTGTCAGGAGCACAAGCTCTGAGCTGCTGGATGCATTTGTCCAGGCGGTGAGAACACCTGTCCAGGAGAACCCTGAATCTTCTCACTCCTCTTTCCTCTTAGGGCACCTGTGTCCTCTTAGGCCTTGTTCACCCCAGAAACCTGCCTCCCAATAAAACTACTCCCAGACCATCTTCCCTGTGCTCCAGGAAGCCAGGGTTAGCCCTTCCCCTCTCCCCACACTCTCTACCCGGTTCTCTATTCAGATCCTCCAGTGTAAATTTCTCCTTTAGGCTCTTAGGCTCATGAAAGGAAGGCCCTGGTCTACCTCAGACTCAGTAGCTAGCAAGGTTTCTTCCACCCTGAGAAAGACACATCTTGTTCATTGTATATCTCCAGAACCTAGCACAGGGTCTTCCTTGCTGTGGAGAAAGGATGCTTAGATGCAAATATAGCTGACATTCCTCTAGCAAGCAAGTCTACCTGGCACATCCCTGGCAAGCATGGATGCATGAGCCTTACAAAGCCCATCACAGTTCATTCTCACTATTGCTGTGAATCCTAAAGCCTCAGAGGCCGTCCTGCCCTCCAGCTCCTGACTGTAGTCACCCCTCCTAAGGTCACATGGCAGACAGACATGCTCACTCCTTGGATTGTTCATCCGCAAGCCATGGTGCTGCCATTCTTTGACACAGGTCCCCCTGGACGTGGCATTTAGTTCAAGGCTGCATAACTCAAATAGAAGTAATGGTTTGGCTCTCACCGCTAAACTCTGATCATTGTAGATCAGACACTGCTGTCTCACCAAATTATCTCTCTGGCTTGGCACACTAGAGTGATCAGATTGATTGGAGAGATACCAAGTATCTGCTTTATATTGGCCAGTATGGACTCTGATGGCAGGCCAAAAGTACCCCACCCAGCACTTCTTCGTTCTTTTTGATACGAGTGATGAGTTATTTAAAAGTTTTGCAATTTTACTGGAAGATTTTATAGGAGTGGGGGGACTCTTTTAGCAGATAGGGCCCACTAGTGAGTGGGTCAGTAATTCCTTACAAAATGCTGACAGATGGCCTCTGTCAGAACAGCTGTGACCACAGAGAGGAAAGACGGTCACTTCACTGGGTATGGAACCAGTTTTCAAACCAGCTGTTCGCCAGCTCTGTTTTGTCTGTTATCTAAGGAAAGTGATTACAAAGGAAGGATATTTTTGTTACATAGAAAAGATTTTTTTTTCAGTGTGTATGTGTGAAATCTTACCTATGATGTTCAAATACTTAGGGATCTTGTTATTTTTTTTTTCTGCGACAGGGTTTCTTTATATTGCTCTGGCTGTCCTGGAACTCACTTTGTAGACCAGGTTGGCCTTGAACTCATAAATCCACCTGCCTCTGCCTCCCAAGTACTGGGATTAAAGGCACGCACCACCACTACCCGGCTTCTTCTTAATTTCTTTAAAAAAACTTTTAATGGCATATATGCATTGTACATGGTAGTGCAAAGGGGGTTTGAGGTATAGAGTTGAAACATGTTCATTAAGAATATGCCTGCATGAAGGTTATTCCTAGTTCTGCTATTAGAACAAACCACGCAGAATTGTATGTGATCATGTTGAGCACCAAGGATGAGCTTAAGTTTTCCATGGACCAGTCTCTATCACCATGACCATTAGGGTGAGAAATCTCCCAACCCTGGAATATGGAGGATCTTCTCTGATGTTACTCAGAGTATTTACAGTGCCCTGTTCACCCCAGAAACCCAGCTTCACCCCTAAAACTACTCCCAGGTAATCTTTGCTGTGCTCTGGGAAGCCTGGCTCTACCTTTCCCTCTGCCCAGCCTACGTCTCTATTCAGCTCACCCATCACTCAAGGTGAATCTCCTCCACTTTACCAGGGTCACTGTACACACACCCTGTGCTTTGCCAGGCACCTGCGAGTCTTCTCCTCCCTGGCACCAGACTTCCTCTGGTTTAAAGAAAGCCAAACAAAAAGGGTATTGAAGAAAGAACATTGTGATTTCTGTAGCCCCAATGGCACAGGCCAAGTCTCCTTTGCATGGATCCTCCAATACTGTGGTGTTACAAAATAACCTTTAATAAAGATTTGTCACAGCAGTGGCTTCTTTTTCTAGTTGTAGTGTGAAAACAGAACGAACACTTGCCCTCTTGGTCTCTATCCAGAACTCAGTGGAGTGACTCTGGAGTCTACTCGCCCATCACACATCCCATCTGTGTGTCACTCTGTTACAAATTGTTCAGTAGTTAACTGTGACTGGCTTTCACTAATTCTCCTTTTAGGTGGCTAACATCACAGTGTCTTTGTTTTCTGCAGGCATGAAACCAGATTCAAGCAACGCATGCTCGAGCTGACAGACACGAACAACATTGCCTACTTATTTCTCTCAGCAGCCAACAGATGGCTGGAGGTCAGGACGGTACGTTCATTGTGTTCCTTGTGCAATTTCGTAATGGAAACTAAGCAGACAAGAGGCTTGGCGTGGAGAGGCAGACATTTGGTGGGACTAGCCTTCTGCAAAGAGTCAGGACCATGCCTCCATTGACTGCACTTTAAAATAGATCAGGTCTGGTTTTGTTCCAGATGAAATTCATTTTAATGTTGTAGCTAATCACAAGAAAAATAACCCCCAAAGCAACACTCATTCTGTGTTCTTTATATTCTCCAAACTACTTAAGTTCGTGGAATAGTAAATATTTATATAATGCCATTTTTATAAGAAAATTTGAAAAGTGACCATATACACTGATGTCCTTCACTGATCCAGACAAGCCTGCAAGGAATGGTGAATTTCTTTATTTTAAGCCAATGGAAGATTATGTTAGTACAAAATATCAGTGACTAAGTCTTCTATTGCTGTCTTCTGTCCTGTGTGATACACAGGAATAAGCACGGACTTTGGCACAGTATAGGTTCCATGTACCAGATTAAGTTCTTGCTGTGCCAGATCCCTCTTCATTTATAAAATAAGAATAAAAACATACACCTCATGGACATGTCCCTAAAATAACAATGAAAACAATGTAATTGCTCTAGTATGGTAGTCTAGCTTGATTGGTTGCTGTGATAGAATATCCTATCAAAACATAATTGAGGAGAGAAAGGGTCTTATCTCAGTTTACAATCCCAGCTTACCCTTCCTGATTGTAGGAAGTCCAGGAAGGAACTTTAGAGAGCTAATCATATCATATCCATGTCAAAAGCAGAGAGAGAGAGAGAGATGCAATACAATCTCATACATTTCCTTATGTGCAGCTTATTTCCTCTACATTTACATATTTCAGGGCACCTGCCTAGGGATTGGCTCTGCCCATGGTGGCGTAGGACTTTCCACATCAATTAACTTAATGAAGACATTTTCCCACAGACATGCCCAAGGACGACCCAGTGTAGACAACCCCTCACTGGAACTCTCTAGTCAGGTGACTCTAGGTTTTGTTAAGTTGTAAATTAAGCTAAGGCCCTGCTGTAGAGGATTTTTATTCCCAATCAGGTGCTGACTTGCTTTTAAAACCCAACAACCAGAGAAGATAGACGACGTAGGAAGCTTAAGGAGGTCAAAGTGAAGACTCCCGAGTTCAAGAGTGGCCATAAGATACATTGATACAGATTGACAAACCTAGAGCACCTATGCCATTAGTTACTGTGATTTCTCACCAGTTGGCAAAAGTGGCAAAGACTCTAACACCAGGGGAAAAGACCCTTTACCACCACGTCAGTGATTATGGAGAACTCATTGACCAAGAGAACACAACTACGTTACACAAAGTTTTGAAAGAAGCATTAGTTGTTAAAAAACAACAAATAAACCATTTTTCAGGAGGGTGTGAAGGCTGGAAAAATCAGTACAGAGTTACTTAGGAATCAGATTTCTGAAAGTTAGGTATGTTGGTGCATAAAATCTGTAACAGAACCAACCCAAGCTTTGCTACCAGACTCCACCTGGACCACCACTCTTTATTTTAAGCTTCTGTTTCCTTTCTTCTTTTAAAGATCCCCATTATTCTCTGAGGGGAAACATCACATTGGAATAGTAGAACTAACAGCATGCCTCTGTGGGTGGATTTTCAGAACTGTCATGTGACATTGACAGTAGTTGCCCTTGAGTCTGGTCCTTAGCTTGGAGTGATGTTTATGGGTCAGTCATTTTCCTTGATTTTGAGATGTCTATGGCTGCTGCCCTTAGCACTTCCCAATGACAGGTTCACAGACAAGTGTAGGACAAGAATCTTCATGCAAACCATATGTCCAGTTCTTAGAGCCAAACCAAGATATCAGCGCCTGAGACTGCCAGGAAAGGGAAGGGCGGGGCAAACTAGAGAGGAGCAAAAGCCAAGCTCAAAGTGGCTGCGTCCGACCCAGTCTTTTAACCCCCACAGGAAAGAGCAATCAAATCTACCTGAGAATAAAATAATTTAGTTTCCTGAAAGACTAAAGAAGAGATTACATTTTAAACGGCAAGGGCCGACTCTGTCCTTCATTCCACAACTCCCTGACACATTGGAAGACATTGCATAAAACATATTTGTTATTTTACCCTCTCTTTGCATTCTATATATCACAAGGCTTCAGAGATTCACCAGACCATTTTCATGAGTAGAACTACCCCTCAAACTAATGCAGAAGGCAGCAAGATGGCTCAGCTGTTGAGATCACTGGTGCTCTTCTAGTAGACATGGGTTCAATTCCTAGCACTTACACATCTGCTCACAAGTACCTGCAACTCCAGTTCTAGGAGGTCTGATGCTCTTTTCTGGCTTCTTCAGGTACCAGGCACCATGTTGGTATACACACACACATACACACACACACACACACACACACACACACACACACACACACACGCACACGCACACGCACACGCACACACACATATACAGGTAAAGCACCCTTACACTTAAAACAAAATGCTGTAGTACAGGAACATGTGTCACAGGTGGACTGTCATGTAAAGCAAAGCTTTGTTGCCCACTTGGATTCATTACTGTGGGCGTGTGGAGGAGACCTCATCCTTGTAACTTTAGCCTTACATAGTGGGGTTCTGTCAGAGAAAATGGATGCTGCAATCAGGACCTTGGAGATGAGAGTGTAAGTTGTTCTCGGCCCCACAACTAGACACACTCTGTTTGGTAAATCCTCTGAGGGCGGAAAAAAGTAAGGAAAGGCTTTATTTGGCTCAAAAAATAAATCTACATTGATCTTATCTACATTATTCACACAGCCCTTCACACCCCTATCATTAGCCACAAAAGCCAGAAAATTAATAGGAATATCTGCTCTGAATAAATATTCACCACATTTTCAGAACAGACATACAAATAGCAGGGCAGAAGGAGGGTCGTGGCATTGGGCATTAATTGACCAATTGATCAGGCAGCTTTTCTGGAAGCTTCTAAGAGGACTGGAAGCCTTAGTGCAGAAAGAAGAAATCTTGACTTCAGAGCTTCAGAGGCATGGCCATGCGGCCTCCATTTCCTCTTCTTAAACACTTCTTGGTTTCAGAGCCCCCCACCCAACCCCCTTGCTGCTGGCAGAAAATCCCAATGAGAAGGAAGGGAGAGAAATCGGAGCAAATGGAGGTTGTTGAATCTGGAAAAAGATCCCTGGGTTCCATCCAGCTTTAAAATTTTGTCTAGTAAACTCCTGATGCTTGCTTCTTTCCCAGTTCATGTTAACTAAGGGTTCAGAAAACCCTGAGGCTGAGAAGACGAGTCAGTAGATAAAGTGCCACTGCACAAGTCTGAGGAGAAGAGTTCAGATCCTAGAACCCCCGGTGTGGGGGCCACCTGCCATCCCAGCACTGGGGAGGCAGAGAAGGGATCCCCAGGGAAGCTAATTAGACTAGGTGAGTTAGCCAGCTCTGCCACAGTAAAGGCACATGTCACTACACACACACACACACACACACACACACACACACACAGGCACACATATGCAAATGCAAACACACTGGTACACCACACACACCACCTCTACACGTGAAAAGAAAAGGAGAGATAGAAAGAGTTAAGACCATCCAAGTTATTATCTTTCCTTGGTTCTAGGGTTTCTGTGTGGAAGATTTCATCTTGCCTGCCACATTCATCTCCCATTCACTTAGGACTAAGAAAGCATAACAGAGGCTTAACACGTCCGAGGGGTGAGCGAAGGGATAGAGGAGCTTGACTGGCAGACAAAGAGCAAGAGCAGGGCCACCCTGCTTGCCTTGGCAGAGGAACGAACTATTTTCCTATCAGTGCTGAGTGAAGTGGCCAGGGTTCTGTGTGTGTCCCCAGGGCCTGGCCTTTGAACACAGCTTATTTATGTCCTCCATATTACTTCTGTCCTTCCATATTAAACAATTCCAGTTCTCTGGCATCGATGTATCCATTTGCAAAAACTGTGTAAGTCTATCTACACACAAGCTGTAGTTCCAAGGCTTTGTCATGCTGTGTGGTACAAGGCTGAAATAAAATTCCCATCAAGAAGCCAACACAAACAAACAAGCCAAGAAGTAGGCACGCCATGCGGAAGTAAAAACAGTTGCTTAGTCTGTCTTCAGTCTGTTTGGTGAGACAGCCCAGAGCTTTCCAGCTCCCCAGAAGACGGGCCTGCAGTCACACTGTAACCTGAGTCCCTGATATAATTTTCCTGTTCCCAAGTGCTAGAGAGGAGACATATTTCTAAGGGCTACTTGGAGAAAAGCAGAGGCCACAGTTTTCCATTGCTGCTGATTGCAGAGAATTACAGCTTTCATTATAACCCCAAGTACAGATAGATATCATGGGCTCACTGAAATTGGACCAGAGGTTTCTCTATGGCCAATAGAAATCAAGGGCTTCCTTTCCAGGAACATTGGCTTTACATGATCAGTAGAGATTCAAGTTCAGGGGTGGCTGAAGAGCTTTCCTCAGAAACACAAGAACTTAGTTCAGTTCCTGCCCTTCAGAACACACAAGAAGCCAGGCATGGTGTCATGCCTTTGTTATCCCAGCACTGGGGAGCTAGGGACAAGCAGACCCCTGATGCTCACTGGTTCACTACTTGTTGAGTTCCATACCCTGCCTTAAAACACAAAGTGGACAGAACCTGAGGAAGAGTGCCTGAGGTTGACCACATGCACGCACATGCACGCACATGCACACACACACACACACACACACACATCTGCATGCACATCTTCACATGCACACCAAACATCATACACACAGAATTAAAGTTTGCACCATGATTTGGTGTGGTGTGGGCCCGGGTCTCTCTGCTGAGTGCTGGGGCTGAGCAACGCATTAGTTAAAAGGAGGCAATGTATAATACTAAGATATTTTATTATAGGAAAGAGAAAAGAAACTGGCCATGACCATGTGGAGAGAAAGAAAGGAAAGAAAGGAGAGGAGAAGAGAAAGAGAGAGAGAAAGAGAGAGAGAGAGAGGGAGAGAGAGAGAGAGGACAAGAGAGGAAGAGAGCAGGAGAGCAGGAGAGGAAGAGAGAGCAAGCAAGTAAGAAAGGAAACGAGAGAGCAAGAGAAGAGAGCAAGAGAGAGAGGAGAGGGCAAACCGCCCCTTATATTGTATGAGGTGTGGCTGTCTGTCTGTGGGGTGAGGCATGTCTGGCTGTGGTCAGATGACTGGGGGTAGGGTCCAGCTAGAATGCTAGGAGCTTGAGGCATTGTCTACGTGACAGAACACACATCTCCTGTGGGGGCTGTGAGAGGTTGTGACTGAAACAGGAGCCAGGGTCCCAGAATCCCATGTGGTTGAACTCCTTCTGTCTCTTGTAGGCAAAAATTATTGCCCACTGGGTCACTGGGGTTCTAGACTTAGACTCAACTGGGCCCAGGCTGCCTGAACAGACCACTGCCCCGCAGTGTGGTTGAGCTCTCCCTTGAGAATTCATGTACTTAGGTTTATTTCCTAGCGGACTCTCACTGTGAGCAGTGTCTGTCATCAAATAGGTTGGTTAGGATGTGTTAGGCCTTAGCAGAAGGTGTGCTAAGCCTGATCCCTAAGTATCTTCTGAATTCTGTGAATATTTTTCAGACCTCTTGCTTCTGTTTTCATAATTTGTTACCTTTAAACTATTTTTGCTATTCACAAATATTTTGAAGAAGTGGAAGGGAGATATAATCCTAATCCATCGTGTGTTCCTGGGATATGGAAGGCATGGAGCCAGCTTGAACGTGCACGTACTTGCTAAGTGTCACCTTCCTACTTCACTCAGGTGCTTGAAAGGAATTATCTGAGGCTTATCAAGTCTCTGTGAGACATCTTGATAAGTATTTTGTACAAAAATCCATCTCTTGTGCAGACTAAGTTAACATTCTAGTTACATACTCTAGAATGTTTCTAAATCTTTAGAAAACATGCTGCTTTGTTTGTTAAGCTTTCTTATATATGCATGTGTGCATATATATATCCTCTTTGAATATAAAATACAGACTTACATATATGCATGATTTTCTGAGACTACACAAAATTTATGAACTGCAAATGAAAGAAAACATACTTGCTTTTCTGAGATTGTCTGGGGGATACTTAACATTACATTTGCATCTCCCTATGAAAATGACATCACTTTGATCTCCTTTATGGATAAAAATAATTTCATTGGGAGGATGCATTTTTTTTAATGAAGGGTGAGTTCGCCTTGTGCCTTATTCCATGAAGAGCAACTGACCCTCTGGATGCATCAGTCTCCTTGCCTGTGATGAGTCAGACAGTCACAGAGACCCCAACTTCCAGAACTCAGCTTCCACTGAGAGTAGAGGCACCATGAGCATTTGAGGAAACAAGTAACTTTGAGAAAACTAAGCAGGACATTATGACAGAGAACAACCCTAGGGCCAGCAGCCAAGAGAAAAGGCCTCTCTCAGAAGTTGGCATCTGAGTTGATTGTTAACTGATGAGAAGGAGCCAGGGCCCAGAGAACCTGAGGAGAGGCGGAGCAGGGACGGAGTCTCGGGTGCTGTCAGAGCAGGCCGCGTACAGAAGTGGGAGGAAGGTGGTAGAAGACAGACTAAAGTACTGGGGCTTGCAATTCCTAACCATATAACCTGGAGGCATTGATTGTCATAAAAGGGAAGGATATGAGCTGATATATAAGTGAGGCTTTTCTTTTCAAAGGAACCAACTGTCAGGAGGCAGAGACTGGACATTAATTCACCCAAGTCAAGCCCTTAGTGTGCATGACCCCTGGGCATTTCCAAGGAACTGAATCCCATTGTCTCTAAATTCCACTAGGTCCAACTTGCTGGAACTTTATCTAGGGTCACCTTGCTTTATGAAACATACCATTGGAACTCCTTGTGAATCCTTCTATTTTATTTTTTAAAACTTAAAAAACTACATATGAGTATGTGCACACACATATGTGTGAACGAAGGTGCCTATGGAGACAAGAAGAGGGCCTATGATCCCTGGAGCTGCCACATGGGTGGTGGAAATTAAACTTGGGTCCTCTACAAGAGTAGTGAGCGCTCTCATCTCTAGCCTCCGTGTGAATCTGCTTAGAAGAGATGTTATACAACCCGTGAACACGCCACATCATGTTGAAACTATGAAATGTATCATAGAGGGCCTATGGGGGGAATCCTATAACTATAAATGTTTTCAGAGTACTTGGGAACTTTTTTGGCATTTACAGGCAATAGAAGTAGAGGCTAAACCAGAAGGGCTCTGCATCTGTGCAGTTGTCACTTCGAGCAAGGGGTTGGGGTGGGGGAAGGGAGGAAAAGGGCACTGACCTACTGGGATGTGCTGTTAGCAATGGCTCTATCAGAAGCAGCAACCAAAGAAGAATTTACTACTCAGCGATGTTTACTTCTTCAATAGGTTAGCTCTATGTGACTGCTATTTAAAATCCCCTTTGTTACTGTCAGGGAATTTGCTGTGGAATTTTATCTTAGTGCCTGTTCTGGCCTCTAATATTCTATGATGCACACTGGTTTTTAAAGCTTGCTTCAAGGATCTGAAAAATTATCCATAAGTGAGAACAATCTCAATCTCCAGGACGGGGAAACATAACTATGTCTTTGTTCCTTTTAATATTTCGGTGATTTAGGCATAATTTCTACTTTTCACAAAGAAATGTAGACTCAAAGGCATCTACATTAGTTACCTGAGCTCACTAGCTACTAAGTGGCAAAGCCAGTATTTGAACAATCTCATATGTCAAGGCTGGACTCACTGTGGGCTCTGCAGCAGTGTGGTGTTTGTTACCATTTGATACAAGCACAGTGCACACAGCGGGCTACTGGAGATACTTCCTTCTTTCTTGTTAGCACATTAAATACTGCCACCACCACTACCACCACTGCCATTACTACTACTACCACTACTACTACCACTACTACTACTACTACTACTACTACTACTACTACTACTACACTACTATTTATTATCTTATCTTCCAGGGATGAGATGTTTTTAGAGGGATTGGAGCTCTCTCTAGCTGCAGAAGGAGTTCACCAATTGTCTGTGACTTGGGATAATCACTTCTGAAAGTCTCTCTGTTTCTAGGACAAGTGGTACATGATCATGATAAAGCAGAAACCGTGCTCACACAGTTGGGGAATGAGATTAGAAGATGTATGAGGAGATGAGCAGATGTCTTTTAGTTGACTCCAAGGTTGGCCTTTGTGAATATATATTTTTTTTTAAGTTTTGTACAAGTTTATTGTTGAGTCATGGAAAAATCTGGCTATAATACTTGTAACGTACAAGCCAATACAGCCCATTTTCTCATCTATGGGATCTTCAAATCGTGTGCCCCAGACATGAACACAGGTGACAAAATGCTCAACTCCCAGATTTCAGCCAGCGCCAGAGGCTCCCTTCTGCAAGGGCTTTGTTACAGCACGGAGGGGTCAATAGTCACCTTAACACAGGCATACGTGAAGTCTAAGCTATGAAATAGTTACTTTCTGTCAAAAGAAAACCATATATATAGCAGGGGCACTAAATTTGATCCTGGTTGTGGCAGCACCCAGAGCTTCTCTTCAGGTAAGCCACATCCATCTTCCCTGGGATCGCACACTGGCATTCCTGATTCCAGCCTTGCCACTGGTCTTCCTTCCTCCGCCTCTGATGAGTCACTTGTGTGAAGCTTGACCAGACACGCGTGCGATGGCGTGTTCCCACTGGCTGCTCACTTTCTCTGAGTTGATTGGCATCTTTGGTTAAATGACTTGGGAATCTTCGGGTCTTTTAAATTGCTTCTCCCCTTTACAGGACTACCTGGGAGCATGCATTGTTCTGACGGCCTCCATCGCATCCATTAGTGGCTCTTCCAACTCTGGACTAGTGGGCCTGGGCCTTCTGTATGCCCTCACGGTGGGTATTGACGAAAATACCTTTCTTTCTGTGCAATGCCAGAGGGACTTCCCATAGAAATGATCAACCCTCTTCCATGGACACTTGTGAAATCTGACGTTTAAAACAAGATGGCGTGTATACATGATAGCAGATTTGAGCCTAAAGCTAATGTTTTAGGACAGCTTAGATGAATTTCTCTCCTTTTTATTTTAAAGATTTTATTTAATTTTTAATTATGTGTACTTGTATGTGTGCTTGTATGCCTGCGCATGTATGCACACATGGATGCAGGTGCTCATGGAGGCCAGAAAAGGGTGTCAGCTCCCCTAAGGCTGGAGCTGCAGACAGTGGAGAATGGCCCAATATGAGTACTGTGGCTCTAGCCCCAGGCCTAGGCATAATATACTCTTAGCAGCTGAGCCAGCTCTCCATCGGTGTCTTTTCTCTTTGGGAGTATGTAGCTAGTTTCTAAAAACTTCCCAGACCCTACAGGCATCCTGTTCCCAAGCTGTTTAAGATCCCTGTCTTGTGTTGTGTAGATCCCAACAGAGGCACTAAAAGGATTATGGGTATAAATAAGATTAGCATACACACAAATGGATTGAGTTCTCCGCTGTTCATGAAGGAGAGACATGGGAGACCTTTGAAGAACACACCTTCTCTTCGGTTGTCACATGATGCTGTCCCTGGTGCCTGCTAACCTGCAGTACTATGGACCATGTGATGGACATTGTCCAGGTCATCCTGACCCCAAATGTGCAGTAAACATGAAAATTGCTTGCTTACTTCAAATGTGACCATTTTTGTCACCTGATACAGATAACCAATTACCTGAATTGGGTTGTGAGGAACTTGGCTGACCTGGAAGTCCAGATGGGTGCCGTGAAGAAAGTGAACAGCTTCCTGACTATGGAGTCTGAGAACTATGAAGGCACCATGGGTACCGTGAACATGCCTGCTCCTGGCATCTGCTTTGCTTTGTCACTATGATACCAAGAGAACCCCTTCTCTTCTTCAGCGACTTCCCCCTCCTTATCTTTATTTATTTATTAATTTTCCATTTATTTATTTATTTACTTTTGAATTTCGGGGTTCTGTCTATGTAACCCAGGCTGACCTTAAACCCATTCTCCTGCCTCAGCCTCCTGAGTGCTTAGAGTATGTGTATACATGCCACACCCACTCTTACATGAATATTGTGTGATATTAGCAGCTGAGAATAACCAAAAATTTAGGCTTGGACACAAATAGATTCTATTCAATATTATGTAGAGATGTTGTAAATGTATTTGGGACTTAATATATTGTATTCTCATTCTTATAACTTTATTAATTTAAATATCAAGAAATTTGAAAGTGCTAAACAAGATTCTCAATTCTATTAGAATAAAACTGCCAGGAAAGTTGATGGTAGACACAGCATGGTCTGCATTAGATGCGAATTCAATCAAGCTGCATTTCTTTGCCTAAGTCATTCAGTGGCTTTCTAGCTGGAAAAGCACGTGGCCCAGTTACAGCTGAAGTCACTAAGTGAATCTTCACTTCTTGATCAGTCCCATTTCTCACTCACTCACATACTTCTTCCCTAGACATGATAGCATGATCCATTTTCCTTTCATCTTTATTCTTCTCTTATACGTATTTGAAATCAATTTCCTGAGAATCACCTCAAGAACAGCTTTTTTTTTTAAATTAATCATTCCATTTGTTTATATATCCCACTTCCCGGTTACCCCTCCACCAACCCCCCCATCCCATGATATCCCACTTCCCAGTTACCCCTCCACCAACCCCCCCTCATCCCATGATATCCCACTTCCCAGTTACCCCTCCACCAACCCACATCTGCCCTCCCCGCTCCCAGGTTATGAAGCTCTCCAACCTCAGTACTCCCAGAATGCTTTTCATGTATGTCCCCATGTGGCTGTCCACTTAGAACTGCAGGTGCAGACTTCTTGCCTACTTCCCAAGTTGTATCATCTATCTTCAAATAACTGAAATGCTCACATTATAAACTTTGGTTGTTTGAGGATCTGCTTACATAGAGACCGTTCAGATATGAACTATCTTTGAATAGCATGGAATACTGGGATGCTGAAGAGGCCAGGGTGATGTTAATGCCCATTCCCCCAGCCCCAGGTTAAACTTGTAACACACAAGAAAAACAGGACAGCAGGAGGGGGTTAATTAGAAGAGTGAAGAGATCAAGAAGAGTGGAAAGAAGCTAAGGGAGGGTAGGTCTGGGTGAAGAATGGACAGTATATTGTGTATCTGCATGGAATTTTCAAGGGGTAAACCTTAAGGAAAGAAAATAACTCAAAAAAAATCTTAGAATACTCAATCAATATCATTTACCCTGAATGTTATTTATTTAAAAACTAAGCTACCACAGTTTGAATCAGAACGACAATGAATTCATGGAAAATTATATGTACATATATATTTATGTGTTAAAGTTACTCCTGGAAATTGTATGTATATTTAAGTATGTGTGTTCCTTTCTTCTTCTCTCTTTTAACTACCATTTGTCTATTCTGCTTCTCCAAGATCCTTCTCAAGTCCCAGAGCACTGGCCACAGGAAGGTGAGATCAAGATTCACGATCTATGTGTCAGATATGAAAATAACCTGAAGCCTGTTCTGAAGCATGTCAAGGCTTACATCAAACCTGGGCAGAAGGTATGGGATTCACACCATTCGATGGTTTGTCTGCATAGATCTTTAGCAGAGCCCCCACTGCCACATGAGTGGGACATCACCATGTCAGTGTCTACCCAGGGTGTCTAGGCTCACGTTCCACATATGCTGTGGGCAAAATCATCTGCACGAAAGAGAAGGGGAGGGAGTGAATCCAAGTAGGATAGTGCATGCCCCTGAGTTATTCTGACCTTCATTAACCTAACATCAAAATCAAAAAGCTCAACACCAGGCAGGCATACTGTTTAAAATTTCTGATTTCTGGCACAGAGACATCTCCTTGGTGACTGTTGTTTTCATTCCAGATCTACTCTGAAAATGATTTCTTTTAATTCATATTAAAAATGATGCTAAGAGGGGGGACTCATGGCTCCAGCAGCATGTGTATAGCAGAGGATGGCCAAGCCGGTCATCAATGGGAGGAGAGGACCTTGGCCCTGTGAAGGTTCTATGCCCCAGTATAGGGGAACACCAGGCTGCTGAGGCAGGAGTGGGTGGCGGGTGGGGGAGCACCCTTATAGAGGCAGAGGGGGAAAGGTGGACATGAAGGGCTTGTAGAGGGGAAACTGGGAAGGGGGATAACATTTGAAATGTAAATAAATAAAATAATCAATAAAAAGTAAAAGTAAAAATAAATTATAAAAAGATTAAGTGAGGGAACGTGGGCTCATTACACCCATCACTGCTCAACTAACCCTGGGCAGATGTACAAAGGTCCAGCTGTAACGTGGTACTGAAATAAAGCCATAGATAGAAAACAACACAGCCACACAAAAAGAAAACACCAGAATGCAATCATCTGGGGATGAGTGGGGATGTTACTTCTGTCATAATTCATGAGATCTAAGAAGAACATTGTCATGCAATTACTTGAGCAGATTTTGTACTTTTCCCATGACACCATGACAAAGCTAAAAATCCCTCCGTCCCTTTTGTGCCTTTGCCTGAGTCTCGATTGCTCCTGTTTTTCTCAGGTGGGCATCTGTGGTCGAACTGGCAGTGGGAAGTCCTCCCTGTCTCTGGCTTTCTTCAGAATGGTTGACATATTTGACGGTGAGCTGTTGACTGAAATTTTGTCATCCAGGTGTCCTCTCAGGCTGAGCCTGTAAAGGTGCTTGTCACCAAGACTGACAACCTGGACTCAGTCTCAAGACCTCACACCGATTCTCATAGGTTGCTCTCTCGCTTCCACATGCGCCATGGTGTGTGCACCTGAACTGTGCAAAAATAAATCACAAGTATTGTTCAGGACTTAGAATCCTGTACATTGATTGGTTGAGGCAGGAACCCCAAAGATAACGAAAGAACATAGAACTTACAGAACATTACACACACACACACACACACACACACACACACACACACACACACACACACACGAATCATAGCAATCAGAATGGAGAGGTGGTAAATTCAGTAGCATAGCAAGCATCAACCACTAGATTTGTGAGTGGTTTGCTTGTGCCATGATGGGCATGCCTTCAGCAGAGTTTGTGTCTCAGAGCAGTTACATGCTCCAAAGACAACTGACATTTAACAAAACTGTGGTTATCACCGAGTTTGATTTTTATTGATTAGTCTGATCCTCAGGCATCTACAAAGGTGATCTCAGGCCCTGAGACCCATAACTAACTTGATGCCTTTTTAAGTAGCAGGAGGCTATCAACATGCTAACAGAGGATGGGCTATCCAGATGGAAGCCATTTCAGTTCATCTGCCTTGCCTCTGCTTGAACAAGCCCCTGCTCACTAAGGCAGTGGGCTGTAGCGGCTATTCTGAGTTCATCGTGCTTGCTCACAAAGAACATTGTCTTTGCCTAACAGAGATGAGGAACTGAATCCATGAGGTAAAGGGACCGCAAAGAAAGCATAGTTCTGTAAGCCTGCAGACAGTATGACAACCTTGATAAAATCAGATCTTGTGTCAGAGTTTGTTTTCCTGTTTGCAGTTCTTTGTGCTATTCGTTACATCTGTGGGTGACGGGCCAGAGGGTCTGTATTCAGGAAACTTGTATGTGTGGTAGGCCTAGGCGACAGCAACATCAACAACAACAACTAGATATACATACAGGATGTCTGATTCCATAAATACCCATGAAGCAAAATAAAACCGGAAGAGAGGGTATAGGCATTGTAGAAGATAGAGTGTCCAAAGGAGAACAATGATTTTGGCTTACATGGCCAAATACTGAATAATAACAGAACATTCCTTCCAGAAAAAAAGTATGAGAAAGAATTCTCACCAAAAATGTCCATTTTGTTGGAGACAGATGTTTCTGATACTTAAATGGGAAGCTCTGCATTCTATATTTCAATCCAGAACTTCTTTTATTAATTCATTCATTAATTGGAATTGGGAATTGAGGCCAGGACCTCACGGCCAGGTGAAGGTGGGTTGGGGGAGGGAATAAAATATTAATTATTAAATGAATGAGAATTTCTCTCCTGGGTTGCTCCCTGTCTGTGGTGTTTGTTCTTCTACAACAGGAAAGATAGTCATTGATGGGATAGACATTTCCAAACTGCCCTTGCACACTCTCCGCTCCAGACTGTCCATCATTCTCCAGGACCCAATCCTGTTCAGTGGCTCTATCAGGTAAGTGGACTAGTCTGTAAGCTTCATGGAAATGATCAAATGCAGCATCCTGCCCCACAACTAGAGTGGGAGCCTCTAGCATTGCTGTGCTAACCTAGCCTTGCGCTTTGAGCTCCCTGTTTCATTCTGTAAAGCCCACCATGAGGTGTGTCCCGCCCCGCAGACCTTGCTTGATTCCTGGGTCAATCCTGAGCTCAGCAGACACTGCAGACCCTCTCTGTCTACCGAGATCCCTGCCTTTAACAACTTTTATTCTTCTCTTAAATCATTTGGCCAAAGTGGCTCCATTGCTCTGTCCCTGCTTGGTGGTTTCCCACAAATCAGTAAAAACTACAAAGAACTGGAGATGTTTATTCTCCCAGTAGTTTTCTTCAATACATTGTCTGATTAAATCCTCAGAAAAGGCTTTTAGGGGGGATATTATTATCCCTGTGTTACCAATGATTCTTTGGAAACTCACAGCTGTTGTGGCTTTTCTAAGTTCATATTACAAGTGGTGGAATTGCCTTTCCAGTAGCAGATTGTTTGAGTCCAAAGGCCCAGACTTCTACTAAGACACTGGGGAAGGGTGTGTGTGTGTGTGTGTGTGTGTGTGTGTGTGTGTGTGTGTGTATGCATGTGCATGTGTGTACATGTCTTTTTTGTTTGTTTTTGCTTTTGTTTTTCTGTCTCTCTGTCTCTGTCTCTCTGTCTCTGTCTTGATTCCCTTCCCTGTCATTTAACTATTACTTAATTTGCTACCTCTATTCAGAATTATTATTTGTAGTAGAGAAAAAATATATGGAACATCACTCATTATTCACCTGTAAGATTTCTTTAATTAAAAGTTCTAGTTGTCCAACCTTAGACAAAGAACTATGGGTAACTAAGGAATGGCAAGAGTGAGATAATTAGTCTTCCCCAGGGAAGAACACATCAATTGCTTAATCCAATATGAAGTGGTCATCTCTGTAGATATACACATACAAGTAACATTATATGGACTGAGCAGATTGAATTTATATAATGGCATTCATACATATACAAATATATACATACACTCATATGCATACGATTAAAGAAATGTTTGTCATGAATTTAAGTCAGAAGGGGTGCATGGGAAGATTTGAGGGAGGAAAGGGAAGGGGAGAAATTATGCAATTATACTTTCATTTTTAAAATAAAAATATCTCAAAAAGTTCTAGATGCATCAAGTTACTTAGCAGTACTGTTTCAACTTGGATTTCTGGTATACTCTGAATATTTGTGTTGTGTACTATATGGTCCCATATAGATCTGTGTGCTTAGCATCAGTACTGTGGGGATATTTACTAGACTGTATTCAGGCTCTGTGCTTGCTATGAACTGAACCCTGTTCTGGGGATTGAATATATTGTTCTGTGTTCACTATCGACTGATAAACAGAGATGTCCCCTTACAGATTTAACTTGGATCCTGAATGCAAGTGCACGGATGACAGGCTCTGGGAGGCTCTAGAGATCGCCCAGCTGAAGAATATGGTCAAATCTCTGCCCGGAGGTCTAGGTATGGTCTCTGGTTATTGGTTACTTAGTACCACACACTCCACATGCCTCTAGCTCCACATTCTGCTAGAACTGCATGATTCTAGTGCCGATTTCCTTAATTTAAAAATTATTTGTTTTTAATTCATATGTGTATAACTGTTCATCTGTATGTGTAATGTGTGCATGCACTGCCCTCAGAAGCCAGGAACGGGCATCAGATTGGAGTTACAGGAGGTTGAAAGCCATCATGTGTGTGCTGGGAACACAGTGGTGAAGGGCAGCCAGTGCTCTTACCCACTCGGCTATCTCTCAGCCCTCATCTCTATTTGTTCATTTGTTTGTTTTAATAAAGCTACAGTAGTTATAGAAATACATATATAAAACAGACTGTGCCCTCATCTGCTGGGAGAATACAGAATTGCGAGGTTGATGTATTGCAGGGTGAGATAACAAAAAGAGAAATGGAGTTGGGGTTGGAATGTTCTGTTTTTCTCAAGCCCTACTATGCAAGTATATCCTTGGACAAGCCACTTGACCTTCCTAGGCCATAGGTAGGTACGTATGTTACATAATCTCTCAGGAAAACTGGATTAAAAAATTCAACAATTCCCGAGGTCTTCTGGTCTTGCAAATGGTTAGTGGTATTTCTTGACTTGCTGTTAGGTCATAATTTTCCACATGTTATCAGAAATAAGATGAGTCAGCACCATCCTTACTCTCTAAGGAGACAGATCTTCAACAGCATGCCGTGCTAACCCAGCACATGCCAGGTTCTTTTTTCCAACAGTGTCCTTCCCCAAAATGTTACTTTCCATTGTCAATGAGTCTCTTGCCATCTTCTCTCAGATGCCACTGTCACTGAAGGTGGTGAGAACTTCAGCGTTGGACAGAGACAGCTGTTCTGCCTGGCCAGGGCCTTTGTTCGAAAGAGCAGTATCCTCATCATGGATGAGGCCACAGCCTCCATCGACATGGCCACGGTGAGTTCATGTCTCAGCTTCAAAAACCAAGGTGTTGGAAATGTGACTGAAAATTGCAGTGTATTCTTCTGGCTGAGTTCTGCACCCCCAACGCTACTGTTATAAATGACTCCCAACAATGTCCTTGATCATCAAAAAAGATTTCTGTCACCAAGACTCAGTTTTAATCCAGTATGGTAAGACTGGAGATTCACTGAGATCATTGAAGTCAGCCCTCATCCACTGGGATACTACAGATTAGCAGGATGGTATAGCAGAAAGGGAAGTGAAATTGAGGTTGAAATATTCCATGTCTTCAAGCTCTACTCCACAATAAGTGTGGCCTTGGACAAGCCACTTGATCTCTTAAACTCACCTCAACATTTTCACTTGACATGAGCTCAAACTTCTAAAACTATTGAGAGGGAATGTGAAATGATGAGTACCAGACACCTTAATGCATATCCTATTTATCTTCCTAGTACATGCGCACAGACACACACACACACACACACACAGAAGGAGAACAATGGGAAGTCACCATCCACGTTATACATTGTAGAAAGTGTCAATCAATCAAATGAACATACTTTTAACCCAAGAAATGTATCATACTTCTATGTAGTGGAAATGTTGAAAATCTGTCAACAACTTTGCAGTATGTGCCACACAATTAACTAAGCTGATTATGCCATGCGATGAGCACTGTAGAGCACAGAGAGAAAAGCTACCAAAGGCACACTGTTGGTAAAAATGAACAGTAACACAGCTGATTTGGAAGACATATGGACATTCCTCAAAAGCTAAAAGTGAGTCTACCATGTGGACCCCGTAGCCAGCTACTGGGTATATATCAAAAGGAATCGGACTCTGGATAATAGACAGGAGTCTGTATGGCCTTGTTCCTCTCAGCACTGTTGACATTAATTCATACACCTAAGTGTGTGGACAGACAGATAAGGAGAGTGTGGTATGTAGAGACCAGGGAATGCCACACTGCCTTTAAGAAGGGGACACTCTGCCACTGGTGATGGGGTGGTTGGAACTGTAAGGTACTGTTCTAAAGGAACTCAGTTAGCACAGCAGGACAGATCCCACATGGCCTTACAGAATCTGAAAGAAACGAATGTCATGGAAATGGAGCAGAAAGGCTGTTATGAAACTTGTGGGGGATTGTCTGGGGAAAAGAAGGAAGGAAAGAAGCAAGGGAGGGAGGGGAGGGAGGGAGGAAGAAAGGAAAAATAAGTACAGGTCTTAGTCTGGAGGAATGAATTTTATTCATCTACACCAGATCTTTATTTTCTGATATATTTCAAGGTGTTGTAATGTCAGGGCACAGCAGAACTCTGAACTATGGTATGTCCAGTCTTTTCAGTAAACCATGATAGCTAAGGCCATCCATCATCTACAGAAATTTGTGTTTTTTAAGGTTAATAATAACTTGAACTAAGAATGGGTTTCCCCATGTGCTCATGGGAAAAGGCCAGAGACTTTACACAACCAACTCCATGCTGCTTTCTGGAAGCTTGGTTCAGATTGAGTTACATTATACCCAATAAAGCCATTTCAAGACTGTTAAGAACCAACCATTTATTCATTCACTTATTTATTTATTTATTTATTTATTTATTTATTTATTTATTGTCTTTTCAAGATAGTGTTTCTCTGTGTAGCCCTGGCTTTCCTGGAACTCACTCTGTAGACCAGGCTGACCTTGAACTAAGAAATCTACTTGCTTCTGCCTCCCAAGTGCTGGAATTAAAGAAAATGAAGCACTTATGAAGAGGCTAATGTGACTCCATCTCTATTTCCCTCACCCCCAGCCCCACTCCCACCCCACCCCCACCTTCTAAGACAGACTTCTGATGTAATCCTAGCTGATCTGAAACTCACTGTCATGCCAGATTCACCTCAAGCTTGCAATTCTCCTGCATCTCTCTCCTCAGCACACAGTAGGATTACAGCTACACACCACTATGCCTGGCCTTCCAGCTTCCCCCCATATTAAGACTAATCAAAGTATATTACCAAGTTATATGACATCACAGCTAACATTGCATAAAATAATGAAATGGCCTAGGTTGGAAGTCCCTCCCATTTAGAAGATAACTGTTTCTGTGTAGTGTAGAAAAGAGGGAGTGAGAATATGAGTCAAGCAGCCTAAATGAGATACATAGGTGACTAAGTTTTCCTGTAGGAGTGAGACAGACTATTCACACTTTTCAAATGTAATGATACTCATATTTTGTGATGTGAAGAAATATATTTTTCATAAACATTCTGTATGGGTCAAAAAATCCAGATTTTGGCATGGACTTCAGTTCTCTTTGTTTGCTAAGTCAAAGGTCAGCACCAGGGTTTGATTAGCTTCCATCATGTGCAGCTTGTGGTCTAAGAGGATCATGCACGTCCATGCTCATACGGTGCATTTTCCCCTTTGAGGTTCCTGGTAAGAAATCTGTCCGTCAGATTGATCACTGCTGAGTTTCCTTTTTCAGTTAGCATACAAAGCAACAGAGTTCATCATGACACTTTTGCTAGTATACAAAGTAATGGGTTCATCATGACACTTTCCCATGTGAATGCAGCTGTGCTTTCTTATTCATCCCATCCCACATGGCCTTTCCCTCCCCACTTTTTGATCTTTTTTTTTTTTTAGATATTT
>NW_022196903.1:136519842-136542847 GCF_008632895.1 Mastomys coucha | reverse complement strand
GAGATAGCTATATTTAGGCTGGCTTGCCCTTCCTTCAGTCCCTGCTCCATAGTTAATCTCTGCAACTTTACTCCATAGTTAAACTCTCTACTTTTAATCTCCTCCTCCACATTAGACTTCCCTTCTGCTTTCGAGGCACTTGTATTCCATTACTTCCCCTCCCTGTCCCTTAAGATATCTGGGGCAGCAGAACCACTCAGTAGTTATAGTACTTCAAGCTCTAACACAGGACCTGAGCCAGCTCACAACCACCTGTAATTCCTGTTCCTCTTCTGACTTCTGTGGGTTACCTGCACGTACATAGCATATATACACATAACACACACAAGCTTAAATGAGCTTAAATGAGTTTGAAGCCCCATAGGAGGAACAACAATATGATCTAACCAGTACCCAGGGACTAAACCACCAACCAAAGGGCACACATGATGGGACCCATGGCTCCAGCTGCATTTGTAGCAGAGGATGGCCTAGTTGGTCATCAATGGGAGGAGAGGCCCTTGGTCCTGTGAAGGTTCTATGCCCCAGTGTAGGGGAATGCCAGGTCCAGGAAGCAGGAGAGGGTGGGTTGGTGAGCAGGGGAAGGGAGGAGGGAACAGGGGTTTTTTTGTTTTGTTTTGTTTTGTTTTGTTTGGAGGGGAAACCGGGAAAGGGGATATCATATGAAATGTAAATAAAGAAAATATCTAATAAAAATCCTTTTAAATAAATCTTTTTTTCTTTTAAAAAAAGAGCATCTCTTCCTCCATTCTCGTGGTCTCCTTCTTACTTGAGACCACTGATGTTTCTTGCATTTTGAAGACATTTCTAAAACCCAGCCTGACACTAGCTATGCTTTCTGTCAACCTCCACGGAAGGCTTGGAGTGAGCATGCTCAGAAGGAACTGGACAGTGAAAGTATTACCCTGGGCTATAAAATGTTGTAGCAAGAGAAAGTAGGCACCTGAAAATTGAAGCTTTTCTTTTCTCTTTTGGCAGGAAAACATTTTGCAGAAAGTAGTCATGACAGCCTTTGCAGACCGCACTGTCGTAACCATTGCTGTAAGTGACCTGCATAGGGGTGTGGTGGGGGAGTGTCACTCATGGGGGTGCGGTGGGGGAGTGTCATTCATGGGGGGTACAGGGGTGGGGGAGTATCACTCATTCTTCTGTAGCTTAGATTATAAGGGTCTATGAGCTTTAAGTCTGAGAAGGTAAAACATACTTGTGTTGAATTGTGTATTTCTTTCTTGTTTCATATCATATGTATATATGTATATATATACATATACATATATATACATATACATATATATATATATACACACACAATATGTATGTATGTATTTCAGTGACATCATCTGAAATGTAAGGACAGCAGCTGATCACAGGCTTAGTGTTCTGTGCTAATTTTCAATACCATGATGGTTGGAAGGAACATTTCAGAAGGAACACTTCTAAATTCCATTACCAATTGAGCTAATATTTATGTGTATTTTCTCTACCTCTATCCATTTGTCTGTTTTAAAATAGAAGACAGTAAGATACCTCACAGCAGGGAGGTGATAGCTGTACATTCAGTAGCAATCATGACCATGTGTAGCTTAGCCCCTTGTCAATTTTCTTGCTTGCAAGGGAGATAGTTTTCTGTCTCTTCCTCTTGTTTTTGGTTGGATCCTTGTTATCACTGAAGACTTTGTTTAATGATACACTCGTCCATTTTTCCTGCTGATTCTTTTCTCTCTCCACCTCTCTCTCCTCCAGCACCGTGTCTCTTCTATTGTGGATGCAGGCCTTGTTTTAGTCTTTTCTGAGGGTATTTTAGTGGAGTGTGATACTGGTCCAAACCTACTCCAGCACAAGAATGGCCTCTTTTCTACTTTGGTGATGACCAACAAGTAGACCAGCATGATCTGCTCTGCCAAGTGTCTCCTTCTCTGGTAGTTGTCGTAGCAGAGTCCGCTGAGTAAGGCATAGAGCAGGTTGTGATTACAGAGAGTGCTGGGCGGGGGTTGGGGTGGGAGGTGGCAGAACTAACCTCAGGGGTCTAACTGCACAAGTCAGCTCACCCAAGTGCTTGCATAGTGTGTGGCAACTTATGTTCTCATAGAGAGCATTTAAGAAGCAAGAAGCAGGTTTTCCTCTGGCCTAAGGACCAGTTCATCTGAGGCTGTTTTCTAGTCCCCCTAAAATCGCCATGTGTGTTATCCGCCCAGAGGTGGTTTTATGGGATTACTTGGTGTAACTGCTGAGAACCCTGGACTTTGAGGAACACATGCTCCTTTTGAGAGAAAGACCACTCTTTGAAGTGCCTCTTTCTCAAAGCTCCAGAAAACAAACGACTTCCTCTAATTTTCCTGAGAAGCTCTGTGGTTCCTCCTTCCTGAAGGGTGGAGCTTCAGAAGTTCATTTTCACCATGGTAAATGATTTAAGAGGCTAGAGAACCAGTTGACATGAAAAACCCTTCTTGAATATGCTTCAAAAAGTGCCTCGCTAGGGACATGTAGGGAGATATTTGGGGAAGAATTCTGTCTTACTCCTTCATGACTGGGAAGAGAGAGGAATTTCAGACCCTTGCTAACTTGGGAGACTAAGTCTCTGTTCCACTCCGCATGAAGCATGGTGGTGTTCAGAGTCCCATGGAGTATTTATCACGAAGGTTACCTGATCATAAGTGGTATCTTTAAATGAAAGATTGCATTCTTTTACCTGATTTCTAACAGTATGTGAGAAATAGTTAATGCAAATCTTTTGTCCAGTCTTCTAGACTCTTAAGGTGAAGGTCATTCCACTCCCGACATAGCCAACACACCGAAAGCTTAGAGGGGTCAGGCATGTCTGAGAGACTCTACAGAGGCCCACCCTTCACAATGGCTCACTGAAGATAGACCAGCACCACACATGTCGTAGACTTCTTCCAGAACGATCCACAGCTCTGCTAAGATTTGTTTTATTTCTCTATTTAAAAGTTCTCCTGTTCCCTTGGCTAACTGCCACTGAACGATATAAAATATCTTAAAAATACACATTTTTTCCAGCTTCCTAAAGGAGTCATCACATACCAAATTATTTCCCTGTATTTGTTTATGGCAATGATTTATTCTTCACTCTTAATTGGATTAACTTCTCTAAAGCATTTTGAAATTTTCTTCATCACTATTAAAACTGACCCCACACTTTCTCAACAACAACCAAAAATAATGCGGATTAATGGAATAAACACAGCTGTATTTATTTCTATTGGCTACAATTTTTCAATATTTATATTATTTTAGTAAACATGATTTTAGACTGTTATAGTAATGTTTATAAAAACTGTCTTCATAGATATAAAAGCCAATTTCTTTTTTAAAACACCTTTGAAATGGTTATTGAAGAAATGATATTTTTCTGAAAAGAAAAAATGAATTGTTATAAAACAATTTGCTCAGCTTATTTCTTTGAAGTGTGTATGGGGTACAAAAGCCTCTGATTGTTTCTCAAAGATGGACATTGCTCCTTAACTTCTGGCTAATTTCTAAAAATAGCCATGGATGACTACTTAGAATTTAAAAGAGGCAAGTAAGACTTTTAGACTCTCAAGTCTAAAACACATCATGTATCTCAAACAGCAAGGACAGAAGAGTGGAAAAGGAATGAAGTTTTTACATTGCTTTTACACATCAAAATGTTAACACCGTAAGCAGATCGGGGCAGTGTGTGTGTGTGTGTGTGTGTGTGTGTGTGTGTGTGTGTGTGTACACATTCAACTGCTGTTGTTGTTTTAGTTTGGTTATCTTCACTCTATTAAACATTCAACAGGGAAGTTCAACCAGCAATTAAATAGTTGATAGGTTTCTTCAACAATCTGTAGAATCACGTCCTACACACAATAGAAATATCATTAAGGCAGTTATTTCTTACTAATAAATTTCTTTTTTTTTTTTTTTTTTTTTTTTTTTTTTTTTTGTTTTTTTTTTGTTTTTTGAGACAGGGTTTCTCTGTGTAGCCCGGGCTGTCCTGGTACTTACTCTGTAGACCAGGCTGGCCTCAAATTCAGAAATCCACCTGGCTCTGCCTCTGAAGTGCTGGGATTAAAGGTGGGCACTACCACAGCCCGGCAATAAATTTCTTAATTGATAAAGCTTGTTGATAAAAAGACTTTTAAAACATGTCTCCCAGCAAATTTAAAACAGCACGAGGCGGTTTTAGGTTCTCATTAGCTTGACTGATCTCAGCAAGGGGAATGGCACTGCCGTTTTCCTTTCTAAGCCGCCCAGAGACTTTCTAACAGCAGCTGCTGTTTATCATTTACTTATGAGTGACAGAAAAGGTGACAGTTTCAAAAAAAAATTATCTCCCACCATGGTGGAAGGCAACACCTTCACCACCATCGTTCTAGCTGCAAAGCTGCAGCATCCATGGGTAGGATGTTGATGAAGATCACACAGATCACAGGTGGGGTGGTCTGTTGGCCTGATGTGACAGCCTGCTCACGCACGCACGTCACTATAACAGTCACCGTGGCTGGTAAACATCCGTGAGGCAGCCAGGCTCAGGAGCAAGCTGGGAGTGCTTTGCCCTCGGAAGCCTGTAAACTCGTCTCAGTAATGATCCGGTGACAATTCTGCTCCTATCTGTGCCATCTCTCTACTTGTCTTGATCTATCTGGACCCTAATTACATCTCTGATAAAGTGGAGGGAGGGGAGACTTCCAGGTGAAGAAAATTTTGATTATTCACAAGTTCATGTATGTGGTGCACTAACATATAATGCATGCTTGATAAATGGCAGTTATTATAATTATTGTTAATAACACCAAACCCCCTATTCCAAGGGTATCATAAGTTACTACAGGTCAACAATCCTGAATAGTGCCCTAAGAGACTACAGGTCAATAACTCTGGAGAAAGCCCTAAGAGACTACAGGTCAATGACCCTGGATAATGCATTCACATGTTGAATGCCAGAATGAACATCTCCAAATTTCCCGACCAGAGTCTCTCAGGGTCCTTCTTCTTATTTGTTAATCCGGGGATTTAATGGGCTCATACATGAAATAACTGTAATCAAGAATAAGATAGAACACAACTGGTCCACACTGGCTCCCTTTAGCATTTCATTGAGACACATTTATTAGTGTGTATAGTTGTCAAGTTTCAGTGAAACAGTGATTAATGGCTGCACTAAAGTTAAGATAGAGCAAACAAAACCCCAGCATGCTGGTTGGCATTTAAAAGCATATAAATTAATTAATTAGTTAATTAATCAATACAAGAAAAGGGTATTTCTTGGTACACCCAAAGTAAAAAGAAGCAACCATGCATGACCAGTCTGTGAAATATTCATATTCATCATTTTGGTTCATGTGCTCAAATTCATAACAAATGCTGACGTCTCTCACATCCACACAGCATCGCGTCCACACCATTCTGACTGCAGACCTGGTTATTGTGATGAAGAGAGGGAACATTTTGGAATATGACACCCCGGAAACTCTCCTGGCCCAGGAAGATGGACTCTTTGCCTCCTTTGTCCGTGCAGACATGTGACGAGCTTGTCTCGCAACAGCACGTGCCTTTCAATGCCTACCGTCGGCCCACCTGAGGGATCCTCCCCTTTGCCTTCATAGGGCGGCACCGTAAACTTCAATAGATTTCTGTATGGAAAGTGGGGAATTCTGTTTCCTGTTTGGGTCTAACAGCTTCTGAGATACACTTCTCATAGTTTCATCATGAGTATTTTACTACGATCAGGCCGCACTCAAAAAGTAGGCTATATTAAAACCTGCTAGCGACCTGAGAGGGAAATCAGTTTGTGTGACGTCTGGTCAATGTCTGTCAAGCATGGGAGCTGAACTGAGTAATCTGTGTTACCTCACGCTCATTGGAAGACTAGCACTGCCTCGATGTTGATGTGCCCATGTAGGAGGAGGGTGAAAGAAAATTCATTTTCTAACAAAATACTCACATTCATGATCTACTGTAGGAGAATATTTTCTATGCATTTGACATTATTAATATTGGTTTTAACTTTTCCTCTTTTAAATCATTTCCTGTCGCCAAGAAGCTACCACATTTTTGGTACCTCTATAAAGCCAACCCCTCACAAAAGAAAGATCATGAAAAGAGATTGAATATATGAAAACATTATACTTGTATCCATTTTCCTCTGTTTAATAAAGAGAAAGTTGAAGTTAGCTTCAGTCCTTCAGCGATAGGCCACCTAAGCTTCCTAGAGTTTAATTCTTTACTAGCCAGGCTATGACTCTGAACCCTGAAACGCTATACTATTTATGACCCAAAAGAAGATATATAAATGGCCTTATCTGTCACACACACACACACACACACACACACATTTTCGCAGCATATCTTGGCTTTATGCTAATCTTGGCATGTGCACATTCCTCAAAGGTACCAGATTTCCCTACCATCCGTCTCTCTGGGAAGATAAAAGTAGTTCACACTCTGCAGTTACATAGGTAGCAAGTGTTTAATTTTTACTTGGTCAACTTGCGGTGATAGACATTGATGTCACACATGTGGCCATTTGTCCTGTTCTGATTATGAAGAGTGTACCAGAAGTCTGTATGATATTAACGTCACGTTTCATTCAAATGCCAATTAATAAAGCCAAACAGACTGAAGTTACCTTCCCTGTTATGCCAGCATCCAGTGGCCGTGCCTTTAACCATTGGGCATGAGCATTGCTGAATTTCATATAAGGGTCTTCACAAAAAAATACATGTGCCATCCCCATGGTTCCTGTACTCATTTTATTGTGTTGTTTACTATGTCTCAAGACTTACAGTTCTTGTGCATCAGGGTATATCAAGGTGCCCTCATAGATATAGAATGTATAGAATGAAAAATGTTCATAAAGATGGACAGAAATGGTCCAGATTACTTAACTTAAATAGTTACATTTTCTTCCATATGTAAAATTTCATTAGAAGAAAATAATAGCATTATTTGCAGAAAGACAGTAGATCACAGCCATTACCAATAAGTTCAACCTCAAAGTACTTCATAAAAATTTGACTAATCTGTTAAAATACTGCTGGTGTGAAAGGTTCTGTTGGGGCTGAATACCATGATGTTTGTCATCAAGCAACCCCTCCTTCTCACATAGAAATGGCATTCACCTCAGTGTAGCCCACTACACCACCCTGTGCACAAGCGACTTGAACCTTTTATTTACTTGAGTTGAGAAAATGTTTGATAACCTGCAAAATGAAGCCTAGCAAATAAAGTCAGGGTGACATCGCAGTTGCTCTGGCTTGGCTTGGCCTGTGTTCCCTCCGATGACAGAAACGTGCTTTTACTACAGGTAAAGCAGTAAGAAAAGAAAATGATCTCAACAGAGTTACATTTTCTATTAATCTTACCAAATCAGTTCCACACATAGTTATTCTATCCTATCTGTAAAAAGCAATAAATGCAAAAAGAAAAGTTCATAGTAAAATGTCAGGGTTGTTGGTATCACCATGTGTGTAAGGATCGTTTTCCTCAAAGGTTAACCCCCCTGCTCCTGCTATTTCTCATGATTCATCTAGATCTAGGTGAGGTATTGAAAGATCTTTCTAAGCATCTGGTATTATGATCAGGACTATATCTTGTCCACCTGTGTGTCCTTGGCATTAAAGCAAGTGCATAGCTCCAAATAAAGAAAGTAATTTCTCCATTGACTTTTATTTTTTTTTTAACTGTTAGTGATGTGGCTGTAACTATGGGTTACTCTTTACTACTCCTTGGCATGTTTATTCTATTTATTCTCAGTATATTAAATCTGTTTATTATGTACACTGTATGTTTACTCTCTATAGTACATGATAACATATTGGCTTACTTTATATAATAAATTAGTCCTTTTGTTTACTCAATTACAGTGAGTGACGTTTCTTCCACACACAGTTTCATTGAGTGTTAACCAGTAAACAGCTATAACTCAATATAGTTACCAGGCAGTAGTTAGCCTGCCTACTTTCATGATTTCCAAGCATCACATATGTGTCCTGTCACGTTTATGAACACACTCCAGCTCTATTTCCATTGAGGGGACCAACTCAAATGCCCCCAACTATATGGCACCTATAACCAGAGAAAACACCAACTGAAGTGTTTTCAGTTGCACCTGAAACTCGATTCAGGGAATGCAAGTTATTAGTACCATTGATTTATTAAGTATTGGTAGGATTCACCTGGATCAAACTCACCAAGGAAGAGATTTTTATATGTTTCTAGCAAGTGTCTCAGATGAGACTTATAATTGGCCAAGTTTGGTTTAGGTCATCTCAACCTGCTCCCACTACCCCCCCTCCTTACTCACTATTTATCTGAGGCTGGTGAACTCACGAGTGATCCTCTGGCCTCGGTCTCCCAAGTGCTGGGTCTGCATGTGTGCAGCCCCCATGCCTGGGTGCGCTGATTTCTCTCTGAGTCACTGATGTCACTTTACCCTGAGTTACCCTGAGTTACTCCTACACTCCATGTCATGAGATACATTGAACGTGAGTTCCTTGCTGATGCAGTCTTGTTTTGAATCTCATTTCAGAAGATAGCCTGGATGATCAACATCATTTTCTTTTGTCATTTAACCAGCAGTGGGGATTCTAAGCATGAATATTTTTCATGAAAAAAACAATGTGTGCTTTGCACATCGGAGTTAGCTATCAAATTGTTTGTGTGGGATTCTACTGAGTTTGAGTTCCAAACATATACTTCCCATGCCATATACATTGCCAATGTAAACCATGTTCCTATGTGTCTGTCCTGGGTGTGGGGCGTGTGAGTGTGCGTGCATGTGTGTTGGAGGGGGGTGGTTGTTGTTGATGTTTCCCAGCATTGAAGGAGCTGAAGGAGCATGATAGTGATTCTCTTTCCCACTGCTACATTTTTCTCCAAATACCTTCATATTCATATGTTGATACATTCACACTGCATTTTCTACATGGGATTTAAGTCACCTTCTATGATATGCCCTACAGCAAATTTCTACTGGCCATTCACACTGCAGTCACCAACACCCTATTTCTCAAAGAGTAAGGGTCAGGAGAGGCATGTCAGTCAGTACTAGAATTGGGGGACATCAGGCCTCAGGAAGATTGATGGTCAGTCTGGGAACAGACCCCTCCTTCCATTCCATTGTCTCCCAAGTTTTCATCTTCCTTCCGTTGCACAACCTTCTCTACTGCCTTTTTGCATTGCACACAGTCTTTAGGATCAACTCCACATGTCCTCACCTTCCATGCAGCCTTATGAATGGTTTGACACCTGATCCTCTAGCATCCAGACTTACAGCCATATCTGTGTTTCATGTTGCACAAAGGATCCGCCAAGTGGGTAGTCAGACTCCTCCAGCTGCTCTTTCTGGGCGTCAAGGACAATTTTGCTCTCTATCAGTCTAAGCCAAGGATTTGCCTCTGAGGTCAAAGCTTGTGACCAGGTGGTACACACAGATTAGAAGTAAAGTCTCCCTGCAAAAAAAATAATAATAATAATAATAAAGCTAATGGTTTCCAAAGGAAGAAAGAAAGAGAGAGAGAGAGAGAGAGAGAGAGAGAGAGAGAGAGAGAGAGAGAGAGAGAAAGGAAGGAAGAAAGAAAGAAAGAAAGAAAGAAAGAAAGAAAGAAAGAAAGAAAGACAAGGAAGATGGCATTGTCTGGAAGATTAGCCTTCAAAATAGTATTAAAAAGCTTTAAAATAAACTTTGAGCCTTATATCTAAAAAAAAAGAAGAAGAAGAAGAAGAAGAAGAAGAAGAAGAAGAAGAAGAAGGAGAAGAAGAAGGAGAAGAAGAAGAAGAAGAAGAAGAAGAAGAAGAAGAAGAAGAAGAAGAAGAAGAAGAAGAAGAAGAAGAAGTAAAGTCTGGAATTGGGAGTGGGGATGGGGGTGGGGGTGGCTCAGTGGTTAAAATCCCCAGGTTCAGTTCCCAACATTCATGTTGGATGACTCACCACCACCTATAATTACAGCACCAGGATCTGACTTCCTCTTCTGGCTTCTGTGGAAACCTGTACTCACATGTGAACATACAATTTCCTGCCACACATGTGCACACTTAATTAAAAAAAACTTCTTTCAACATGTAATATTTTATGCTGAGGAGAAGTTAACACAAATTAGAGGTGACATGACAAGAAGTGATAACAGAAAACCCAAATCATAAGCAGTTGTTTTAAGAAGGGGATGATGCACTGCACTGCGCATTGATGCACTGCACTGTGCATTGATGCACTGCACTGCACACTGATGCACTGCACTGCACACTGATGCACTGCACTGCACACTGATGCACTGCACTGCACACTGATGCACTGCACTGCGCACTGATGCACTGTACTGCACACTGATGCACTGCACTGCACACTGATGCACTGCACTGTGCACTGATGCACTGCACTGCACTGCGCACTGATGCACTACACTGGACACTGATGCACTGTCATGGGCACTGATGCATTGTCATGGGTACTGATGATGCACTGTGCTGGGCACAGATACACTGCACTGGGCTCTGATGCACTGCACTGGACACTGATGCATTGTCATGGGCACTGATGTACTGCACTGGACACTGATGTACTGCACTGGACACTGATGCACTGCACTGGACACTGATGCACTGTCATGGGCACTGATGCATTGTCATGGGTACTGATGATGCACTGTGCTGGGCACAGATACACTGCACTGGGCTCTGATGCACTGCACTGGACACTGATGCACTGTACTGGACACTGGTGCATTGCACTGGACACTGGTGCACTACACTGGACACTGATGCATTGCACTGGACACTGATGTATTATAATACAATATTATATGTATTGAACAATGACTATTTTCATTTTTTCAGGGGAGGGGTATTTAAAAAGGAAAATCTTTTTTTTTCTTTTTTTCTTCTAAAAATGGTCATTTTATTTATTTACATTTCAAATGTTGTCTTCCATCCCAGTTCCCCTCCACAAACCCCCTATACCCCTCTCTACTCCCTCTTGCTTCTATGAGGGTGTTCCCCCATCCACCTACTCACCCACTCCTGCTTCATCATCCTAGCATTCCCCCATATGGGGGCATCAAGCTTCCTCAGGACCAAGGGCCTCCCGTCCCACTGATGCCAAATAAGGCAATCCTTTGCTACATCTGCAGATGATCTGGAGCCATGAGTCCCTCCATGTGTACTCTTTGGTTGGTAGTTTAGTCCCTGGGAGCTCTGGGGGGTCTGGTTGGTTGATCTAATTGTTCTTTCTATGGGGTTGTAAATCCCTTCAACTCCTTCAGTGCTTCCCCTAACTCCTCCATTAGGTTCCTGTGCAACCCCATTGGAAGAACAACAAGATCAACCAACCAGAGCCCCTAGAGCTCCCAAGGACTAAACCACCAACTAAAGAGTACACACAGAGAGACCCATGGCTCCAGCTGCATATGGTTGACTGAGCATACACATCTGGTTGCTAGTTGTGGTGGCACACACTGGTAGGATTTGCTGAAGGAGGCAGAGGCAGGAGGATCACGAGTTCCAAGGCCAGCCTTGGTAAAATCTTTCTTGTTCTGCTTACTGCATGATCAAATAAGCAGGCTGACAAAAAGTTTTGTTCCAGTATCTCCCAGTCAACCTGCAATGGCTGTAGGAAAAGTCCAAAGAAGGATGTGTTTTTCTTTGAAAACAAGAAATCAAAACAAAGATCTGCCATAAGGAATCACCTCCAGATAATTGCCTTTTAAGCCCATGTTTTACTTTGGCACAGAAATGACTTTATGCTACCCAGTCTACAGGAGACATTTCTCGCAATCATTCAAGCAAGAAGTAGCACCCATCTAGAGCTGTGTTCACCAGCCATGTTAGGGTTTCTCACCCACAGACTTTACATGTATTCTTCACTTCTTCCAGCAACCTTCAACCCACTCAAAAGTACCAAACATTTAACCCAAACCTTGCATGTCTGTGTCCTTGGCAGAAGAAAGAGGAAATGGTAGAAACTTGGTGACATGGTTGATAATGGGTGACCGCCCTTTTGATTCCCACTTCTAGGACATGGTCAGTGTGATAAAAGATTATATTGGGAACACAAGGCATCTAGGCCTTTGTCCAACAATGTAGGGGGAAAATTAGCAAGCCTAATATTTCATGAGGAATTCTTGGCTCAAATGGTATTTTAATAAAGCTTAACTATGCCTGCCAATAAAACATAGGGATGAAATAATGATTTATGGTTTAAATATTATATAACCCCTGTAGTGTCTGGTATCATCTCATATCAAACAACAGAAGAGAAATAAAATCATTGGGAGAAAGAACAGAAAATAATATGACATCAGTTCACATATTAATAGAATACATATGATAAAAACCATCCCTTTAAAATTTTCCTCCAGGGTTGACATACACTGAGTGTATGATGGGAGCCTTGCAAATATGATCTAGTTTAGTCTTGAAAAAAAATTTGTGAAGCAAAATTCTTTATCTTTCATTATAATTGAGGGTCAGTGAATCCAACTTGCCTGAGGGTCAGTGAACCTGAGAGGTGAATGCAAGCAAGCTGACTTCTAGGCTATGTTTTTAACTGTGGCATTCACTGAAGACTAGACTGGTGAGATGAAGTCATTTGAGAATAAGTAATTTATCATGTATATGGTATACAATAAAGGAAGAACTATGTGACTATATTTGGGATATTACTGACTAGGACCTGAAGGGAATTAGAAGTCTAGGTTGTATAATACTTAGTGTCCATCAAAAGTCTGGGTTCCAGTCTCTTCATATGTAAAAAACTAAACACGGGCACATGACAAACTGCTTCCACCCTGGACTAAGTTTTCTCACCACGAATAATGAAAACTGACTACATGATTACACAATACACTCCACTATGAAATATCAGTAATTAGACCTTAGGAAAAATACCACATCATATTTTTAAAAAAATCACAAGGTTTATTTTTCCCTTAAAAATAAATTGATATTTTAATTCTGCGTTGGTGAAGTCATATACTCAAGATGAGAAGTTGTATAATTGCAACTCCAAAAGATGAACACCTGTGAGGTTTTGGTAAAGACAAACATTATCAGTATTACAGTAAAGTGTAGATCACTGATGGAATTTAAAAGAATAAAAAGTTATCACATACTCAAATTTAAATTGTTTGAGGAAATTAAAATCCTACAATGATCTTTTTAAAAAATGTTAAGTGTGTTGTAACGCAACATTTTTCAGACACACTAGTTCTACATATAAAGTCACAGTGCTTGTGACAGGATGCACAAGAGCCATGCAAGCTCAAGCCAGCCAAAACACCAGTGTCCAGGGGAAAGATTGAGCACCCTCTTCCTGCCCCCTTGCTGAGACAGCGTTTGGTAACAAAAAGGGAAACAAAGAGACAAAGAAGGAAAGAAACGAAGAAAAAACAAATGAGGATGCAAAGTTGGAGGTGTCTGGAATGGGGGTGTGGAACTAAGAGTTAGACAAGAGTGGTGATCAAAATATCACATATGAAATTCTCAAAGAATTAATAATATACATATATATATATATATGAGAATGTTAGCACAAGAGCTAACAAAAATAATGACCAGTAAGGGGGTTTTAAAGCATGAGTGTTTGTTGGTGAATTTATAAAAATGTGTTCAACATGTTTCATCAGGATCATAAGCAATAACAACTACCTACCAAGAAAGTGAAGAAAGTAAATGACACACCGATTTAAGACCTGGCAGAGTCTACTGAGGCTAAATATGTATTTATATCATACGTTACATTGGGATTCCACATGCACACAGCTCAACAAGGAAAGCGAAGGGAGAAAGAACTAGAAAGCTAAGCTCAGGCAGTGGGGGGAAGGGGGCGTCCAGAAGAGGCAGACCTGCTCAAGGATGTGATATGATGTGTATCCCAGCCCCACTCTATCTGGAGTTAGTTAGTTGTGTAGACAGGTTATTTCGGAGGTTAAATATTTATTTTTAGTTAATTGTGTGTATGTGTGTGTGTGTGTGTGTGTGCATGTGTACATACACACATGAGCGCAGGTGCCCTTGGAGGCCAGAGGTGTGGGGTCAAGGGAGCTGAAATTTCTTGACACTGGTGCTGGAAATCACATTCCGTCTCTGGAAGAACAAGAAAGTCTGTTAACTACAGAGCCATCTCTCCAGCCTAAGACAGGTCTTTGAAAGAGCAAATGAAGCTAGGCGTGGCGAAACACTCTTCGGATTCCTCAGGGACCCTAGCTCAGCCTGCTTACTAGTGCTGCTTTATTTTAGAATAAATAGAGTAAATTAATTTAAAATAAACAAATAAAATTTGGGAAATAAAAAACATAGAACAATTATAGTTTTGAAATACATGGATAGACTAAATAGGACTTAAGCCTAAGTAATGCTTTTCAGTTCTTTCCATTGGAAATACACCCAGAACACAGAATACAACAGACGGCAAATGTGCAAGAACATCTGGAAGACACAGGATAAAATAAGGGGGTCTTAAATGGGGTCTCAGTAGGAGGTTCAAAGGGGCAACCGCTGGGAGATGGCTCGGGAACAGGCAGGAAAGATGGCTCCATGGGTGAAATACTTGCCTCCCAAGGACCAGGACCTGAATCAGTTCACCAGAACCCACATAAAAAGGCTGAGATGAGATAGGTATGGTGATGCAGGGCTTTGATTTCAGCATGCAGGAGGCAGAAGCAGTCAGCTCTCTGTCAGTCTGAAGCCAGCCTGGGCTAACAGTGAATTCCAGGCTAATCAGGGTTACAGGTGTAAGACCACATCCAGAAACAAGATAATCAAGCCAGTGCTAGGGAAGTGAAGAGAGGTGAATCCTTGGGGTTCCGTAGTGTCAGCTCAGCTGACTTGGCAAGTGCCAGTGAGAGATTTGATTTCAAGAGAAGGTGGAAAACATCTGAAGAACAGCGTCTAAGGTTGTTCTCTGGCCTCCGTGAACACACGCACACATATGTACATGCACCCTACTCGCATGCACCCCCACACAAACACAGTGCAATACGTAGGTGATGTCAACATTCTTGAAAACTTTCAGGAAGTAGCGGGTTCTGTTCTACTTTTTTTCTAATCCACGAAGAAGGACTGTGAGTCTTCTACAAAGAGCAAAGACTATACCCAAAGCAGCATGAGTCAATTAGAAGTACTGAGACCGCCCCATCGTGCTTAGAAAACTTCCTTCAAAAATCAAGATCAATTGTTCACAAGACATAATTGAATACATTAAATAAAAGTTCACCATAAAAGAACAATCTAGCTCAGGAGTGTAAAAATAGCTCGACATTTCTAATCTAGCAATTTATTTGACTTAACTGGACAAAAAAAGAGTTACTTAAACATGTGCATTTTGTATAATTTAATTCACTATCACTGACTAAACAATAAAGAAGCATAAAGTATACTGTGTGAAAATATAAGGATCTTGCTCTGAAAGATTTTACTAAAATCACAAGAAGGAAACTACACTGGTCACTTCTGTTATTACTTATCATTGCTTAGAACTAATAAAAAATTGCATTTCAAGCAAAGAAAAAAATAAAAATAATAAATAAAGCATGCTTTGTGAAATTCATAATTTTTCTTGACAATGCTATTCATAGATATGGTGGTCGGTTTTAAGCCCTATGTATTTTACCAGAGAGGGAGCAGTGATGTTCGAAGCCTCCAAAGGAGATGACAGAATTGAGTTTTTTAGCACAGTACTGAGATTCGAACCTATGGCCTTCCCGAATGCTAGGCAACTGCTCCACCACTGAGCTATACTCCCAGTACCATCCCCACCAATCTTTCTCTCTCTAAGGCTCTGTGAGCTTAATCAGTACTTCACCTGCAACTTTCATATTTATCCGTTTATTTTGGAAATAAAAGAGAAGATCCCCTTCAAATGCATAGAAAATTTATGTGGGTTAGCAGAGGTTATTCCTTTTGTTCTCACAGTAAATAAAATATTATGATATTTTTAGCTAGAAACAAATTCCAAGTATTTAATTCCAGTATGAACCTGTTTAGGAAAAAAAAAAACTGACCCTATGAAAACTTTTTTGGCTCAGATACACTTTACTGCAAGTAACACCACTGGTTTAGTGACAGACAAGAAAACTCCTGCCTTCCTCTGCCTTAAGTCTAAAAGTACCTTTAAATTTTTCAGATTTTAAAAACAAAAACAACAAACAAACAACTAGATACAATAAGACCAGGCACATGTCACATCAAGGCTGCACAAGGTGTCCCAGTAGGAGGAAAAGGGTCCCCCATAAGGAGGCAAAAGAGAAGCCAGGTCCCCCTGTGAGGATTCCCACAGAGACACCAAGCTACTCATCTACAGCATGTATGTGAAGGACTTAGGTCAAACCTACAGGCTCGTTGATCTCTAGGAGCCCCCATGAGTCATAGCCAGTTGGTTCTGTGGGCTACGTTCTTATAGTGTCCTTGATCTCTCTGTCTCCTCAGATCCTTTCTCCCCCTCCTCCACAGGACTACCCAAGCTCTACCTGTTTGACTGAGACTCTGCATCTACACCCATCAGTTGCTGGCTGAAGTCTCCCTGGTCTCTTTAATAGCAATTCTGCTAGGCTCCTGTCCCAGAACATTTTACAGGCAGGAAAAACTGTAGGATGAAGGTTTTGTGGCTGCATTGGTGTCCCAATCCCTCCACTTGAGGCCTCACCTGGTTACAGAAGATGGTTGGTTCAGGTTCCCTGTCCCACATTACTAGGAGTCTTTGGTAAGGTCACTCTCATAGAATCCATGGACTTTCCACTACACTAAGTTCACAGATGAACTCCACATCTGACAGAGGGCTAATTTCCAAAAATATATAAGTAACTCAAGAAACAAGACATCAATAAAATTATCCAGTTAAAAATGGGGACATATCTGAACAGAATTCTCAACAACAAAAAATCTCAAATGGCTGAAAACAAAGAAATGTTCAATCTCCTTAGTCACAAGAGAAGTGAAAGTCAAAACAACTTTGAGATTCCATCTTACACCTGTCAGATGGCTAAAATAAAACACAGAAGTAACAGCTCATGCTGGCGAAGACAGGGAGCAAGGGAGACACTCCTTCCCTGCTGGTGAGAGAGCAAACTTATACAGGCATTATACAGCAGTTGCTTAGAAAACTGGGAATCAATCTGCCTCAAAATCCAGCTATACCACTTCTGGGCATATATCCAAAAGATGTTCCACCAGCCCACAAGAATACTTACTCAACTATGTTCATGGCAGCTCTAATCATCATAGCCAGAAACTATAAACAGCCTAGATGTCCCTCAACTGAAAATGGATAAAGAAAACACATTCATAAAATGGAGTATTACTCGAACATTAAAAACAAATGGATGGAACTAGAAAATTTCATCCTGAGTGAGGTAACCCAGGCCCAGAAAAACAACTATGGTATGCACTCACTTATAAGTGAATATTAGATGTAAAGTAAAAGGCAATCAATCATGTTATAGTCCACGGGCCCAGAGACTAAGTAACAAGGAGGGTGGAAGGGGATGCACGGGTCTCCCTGGGAAGGGGATCAGGATAGATTTTGCAAGTGGACTGGGGGCAGGTGGGGTTGGGAAGAGGCCTGATCAGACAGGGAAGGCTGGGGGGAGGTGTTGTGAGGGAAGAATAATCGGAATTGGGAGACATTTCAGGGGTGAGGTGGAAAATTTTCAACTTTTATAATCCCTTCTGCAGCTGGCAGTTTTTGAAAGGTGGCAGTAAGCAACCACTCAACAAAGGGTTCTGGGAAATGTCAGGTTTTTCTTTCCAAGCACTGAATGAGTCACTGGGTTTGCAAAGCACAGGGACCTCTGAAAGCACAGGATAGAGAAGAACATCTTTGGAAATCTCTGCCTGTCTATCTTTGTGTGTGTTATCTGTCTCTGCCACTCTGTCTCTGTCTCTGTCTCTCTCTCTCTCCCTCTTTCCCTCTCTTTCTCTGTCTCTCTCTCTGTCTCTGTCTGCCAGCCTATCAGTCTCTGTCTTTGTGTGTCTGTCTCTGTCTCTCTGTCCACTCTGTCTCTGTCTCTGTGTGTGTGTGTGTGTATATGTGTGTCTGTCTGCCTGTCTGTGTGTGTGTGTGTGTGTCTTTGTGTATGTCTGTCTCTGTCCTCTCTGTCTCTCTGTCTCTCTTGTTTCAGTCTCTCTCTGTCTCTCTGTCCCTCTCCCTCTCCCTCTCTCTCTCCCCAACTTCAGGTCCTGAACCAACAGCTAACAACATCTGTTCCTCACGTCTGACAACATCTGTTCCCTACGTCTGACAACATCTGTTCTTCATGTCTAACAATATCTATTCCTCATGTCTAACAACATCTGTTCCTCACATCTAACAACATCTATTCCTCACGTCTAACAACATCTGTTCCTCACATCTAACAACATCTGTTCCTCACCTCTAACAACATCTGTTCCTCACCTCTAACAACATCTGTTCCTCACATCTAACAACGTCTAACAACATCTGTTCCTCACATCTAACAACATCTGTTCCTCACCTCTAACAACATCTGTTCCTCACATCTAACAGCATCTGTTCCTCATGTCTTGAGGATGGGGGTTGTCAGCTTCATTCAGAACTAGCATTTTGTAGCCTTGGTGTGGAAAAGGTTCCCAGATACTCTCTCCTTTGTAGACGAAGCCACTTTTCTCTTGGTAACACTCATGATTCCAATAAAACAAACATAGGCTCTCTGAGTTACTGTTACAGCAGTAGTGTTTGGGTTGGTTCCCTTTCAGTATCTGGTATCAGTCAGATTTAAGAGCTAAACAAGCACAAATATGACTACTGATTTTATCCCATACGCTGAAGATTAGTAAGGTCTCAGAGTTAACACTCAGCTCTGATAATGATATGGAGACATTACTTTAGGTTAGGAAGAGAGCTGGGTAGTAAGTAAGGTGATCTAGGAACTATATCTCCCCTCTTCCTATGATCACCTCTTGCTCTAATTTCTGGGTCAAAACCAACCCTCACATATTAGTAAGAGCTCCTAATGAGTGCATATCACAGGTAGGCACCATCCTAGGCCCTGTACATAACTTGTTCTGCCTTTGAATATGTCCATCTTCTTCTGTTCCTATAGCAAAACACCTATGATTCAATAGTTTGTAAGGAGAGGAGGTTTATTTGACTTTATTTGGTTTAGCGACTGAAAGGAGGAGCTCAAGTGTCCTTCCTGTCCTCATTTGTGGAGAGGACCTCATGGAAGGGAGTATCATGTGCCAGAAATCACATGGAACATGAAGCCGATGACTCAGGTGTAACAACCTGCTCTCTTGGGAACTAACTTACTCCTCAAGATCAGCCTATGTCTGCCAGCAAATGGATGGATGTAGTACTCACAAGGTGAAATTATTTCCAGTCCTGCAGAGGAAGAACTAGAGTGATGAGATAATTCAGCAGGAAAGGGCACCTGTCCTCAAACCTGATGGCACAAGTTCAATCCCCAGGACCCATGTGGTGGAGGAACCCCAAAGTTTTCCTCAACTTTCACACTCATGCATGGCAGGTGTGCCCAGTCCCTACACACATGCAAAATAGTAGTCTAAGTTTTTATGAAGAATGGCATTGTGTCATTTGTAAGAAAATGGATGGAACTGGAAGATCATCATACTGAGTAAAATAAAACAGAGTCAAGAAAACAAATATCACCTGCTCTCTCACTCAGAGGACAGGGATGTAGAGAGAGGGCAATGTGGTGAAAGCATATGAGAGACATGAGTGAATACATCATTGTGAGACTCATCTCTTTGTACAATGAATATACACTCATAAAAGTTTTAAGAAAAACGACCAACATTAATATCTTCTGAGGGCTATGTCTTCATGACTTACCCACCTCTGAAAATTTCCATCCTCCCAGAGCCTAGGGAGATGACTCAGTTGGCAAACCTGCAATGCAGATTGTGTTAGGCGCCCCCTTGTCCAGATAAAAAGCCAGGTTGCAATCATGGTGCGAGGAAGCAGAGACTGAAGGATCCTTGCACTTTGCTAATCAGCTAGTCTAGCCTAATCAGTGAGCTCCAGACCAATGAGAGATGAATCTCAAAAAAACTGAGGTGATTCGAGTCCAAGAAACAACACCTGAAATGAACTTCTGATCTGCACTCACATGCATGCCCCGGTACTTGTGCACCTGCACACACACAACATATGCACAACACCTACACACACACAAAGCATTTCATATCTCTCACACTGTCACATATGAGGCCAGGTTTGGGGCCTAGAAACTCTTGCAGAACACATTCAGACTGAATCCAAACCATAGCACTTTCTTCAGAAGTCTGAGGCTTCTCGAATCGCTGGGATAATGTGTTTTTGTTTCATCTTATTGGTAGAATTTATGCCTTCTCATTAAAGACATTTTAATTTGTGGTCAAGGATTTTATTTGTGTTCTATCTTTGCCCAGCAAAACCTCAGAGGAGCATAAAACCACTTTCCCAGGCATGTCATGCAGCTGGACCATGGACAGAGAAACCATCCCTCAGAAAGAGTGCACAGTGGGAAAAAGCCTGACACGAGAATGGACATTCTGAGCTTGCTGCAGCTTTCCACACTCACTAAGCAGGTTAGTTTAGGTGGGTTATTTTACTGTGCTCTAAACTTGTAAATAACACCAGGAAGAAAACCCAGTTCTCACTGGGTGGTTGTCACAGCCTAGTCACTGTCAGACCCTCGATCCTTACTCATGAGGTAAGTGAAGGGCTGGATGGACCACTGATTTATCCTACCTCTTCTTCTCCATCCTTCCTCCTTGATTAATTACACTGCTAGTGTTGATAGTCTTCAAGCATGTCAAGCTACGTTTTATGTAAAGCCTACCAAGGAGTCTTTGGGTTCCCTGAATTTTGCTCACTTCGATATGGATGCTGGGGGTGGGGTATCCATATGTACAAGGTCTGCTTCACATATCTTCCTCAGGTGGAGCTCACATTGTTTTTATTGAGAACCAGTCACTTGCTGGTCTGAAGATCTCAGATCAGGGTAGATTAGGCTAGCTGGCCAGCGAACCCAGGGATTCTTACCTCTGCAGTGCTAGGATTACATATACTAGGATTACATATATGCCCGCACAGCTGTGCTTTTTACATGAGTTCCCGAGACTGAATTTTAGTCTTCTTAGTCGAAGGCCAACATACTGACTGACCCAGGTTGATTGTTCATAAACACTCATGTTTCATAATATGTAATCTACTTTTTTCCTGCTTGATAGGAAAGAACAGAGTTTGTTTTATCCACTTAGATGCAAATAAAGGGGGTTGGGTCAACAAGTTGAAGTGTTCAAGTGAGGACTCCTCATTCCCACTTGGGAGTAAGAAGAAAGCGATCACAAGTGGGAAGGGACCCTGGAGGGAAAGAGGACAGGATGGGGAGTGGTGGGGAGAGGGGAACCTGATATGGTATTGGGTCAGGGAAAAGGACTGAAGCCCTCAGGGCCAGCAGAGAAAATGGAAACTGGCAACCTCAGGAGGAAGGAGGTTGGGGGGACCCTCCAGAATGCACCAGAGACCTGGGAGGTAAGAGATGCTCAGGAACCAAAGGGAGGGACCTTAGATGAATTGCCTGACAGTAGGGAGCGGGAAGTTATAGAGCCCACCTCCAGCAGGAAGATAGGGTGTCAAGTGAGGGAGGAGGTTGCCATCCCACAGTCAAAATTCTGACCCATAATTGCTCCTGTCTGAAAGAATTACAGGGATGGAAATGGAGAGGAGCCTGATGGAAAGAAGATCCAGCGACAGGCCCAAAGAGGGATCCAGCTCAAGGCCTGACACTATTACTGAGGCTATGGAGCACTCACAAAAAAGTGACCTTGCACTCCGAAAGACCCAACAAGCAACTGAAAGAGTCAGAGACAGATAGTTGCACCCAACTAATGAACAGAAGCAGCTGACCCCTGTGGTTGAATTAGGGAAAGACTGAAAGAAGCTGAGGAGAAGGGTAACCCTGAAGGAGGACCAGCAGTCTCAATTAATCTGGACCCCCGAGATCCTCAAACATTGAACCACCAAACAGACAGCATACACCAGCTGATATGAAGCCCCCAACACACATACAGTAGAGGACTGCTGGGTCTGTGTTCATTCAGAGATGATGCACCTAACCCTCAAGAGACCAGAGGCCCCAGGGAATTTAGAGGTCAGGTGGGATGGGGGTGGGGACATCCACATAGAGACAGGGGGTGGGGGGGATGTATGGGATGTGAAGCAGTAGGAGGGTGGACAGGGGAGGGTTGGGGTGGATAAAATATGGAGTGTAAAATTAATTAATTAATTAATCCCTTTTAAAAAAATTAATTAATTAATTTTCATTAACCACCTCCCATCATGGCTTTCTGACTCACACTCCATCTTGAGTTGAATGTACAAGTTGGAGGTAAGTTCTTTTAATTTGCAATTCTGATGGATCGCTTTGACAAGATAAATGACCTAATTAAAAGAAAGAATACTTATTATATATGTGTATACACCACACATACACACCTAACCCAAAAAGAAATTTTCTGAACTCCTTATTATATATGTGTAAACACCACATACACACACACGCACCTAGCTCAAAAAGAAGTATTTTCTGAACTCCATGAAACAGATAACTGTGAAGAGTTAAACTGTCATTTTCAAGTGATGATAACACCCTGAAAGTGAGTTTCTAACATGCTGTTTTGATTACTAGTTTATGTAATGTTGTATTAAGCTGATTCCAAAGCAATATGTTCCCAAGAGGTTTAGATGAGGAATGAATAAAGAAGCACACCAAGAAATTAGGCCAACCGTCATCCCTGCTGTTGACGTGAGTGCTCCAACTGTCATCTGGAAGAGTTTCTAAATCCTGATGCCTAAGAGTTGAAAACTCACAAGTCAAGTCAAAAAGTCATCAGACACAAAGGCCCCACCCTGCATCTCAGAAGTCCTTCCAGGGCTCTCCAGTCTCCATCTGGTAATCAGAATAACTGACAGTTGAGAAAGACAGCAGCCTGTCTCTCTGTCTCTGTCTCTGTCTCTGTCTCTGTCTCTCTCTGTCTCTCTGTCTCTGTCTCTGTCTCTCTC